>NC_081840.1:132094226-132419781 GCF_963259705.1 Myotis daubentonii | reverse complement strand
AAAGAGAGAGAGAGAGAGAGAGCGAGAGAGAGAGAGAGACTGATGTGAGAGGAACATCCATCAGCTCCTCCTGCACGCTCCTACGGGGGATCAAGCCCCCAACCCAGACATGAGCCCTGACTGGGAATTGAACTGGTGATCTCTTGGTGCATGGCCAGGCTCACTCTCCCTTTTTTATCTGACACATGTCAGTGTGGGACCAGTTTGTTCCACATCTCCACCCCTCCTACCAGTCTCGATGTCGCTGCTTCTTCATATGCTTAGTTGCAGGATTCTGTTCAGTTAGATTTCAAATAATTCTGATAGATGGTTGTTCTGTAGTTTAGTTGTAATTTTTTTGTGGTTATGAAAGAATATGAGTAGTGCATTTACCTATGCCACCATCTTGACTGGAAGCCCTGACCAAAAATCAAACCTGCAACATTTTGGTGTACAGAATAATGCCCCAACTGACTGAGCCACCTGGCTAGGGCCTTAATTTTATTTTTTAATATCTTCTGTTTGATTATCTTCCCCACCCCCCTCCATGCAACACATACCCTGGATAAGCAGGATCCACTGGTGTGTGAGGTGTCCTGGAGGCCCGGCCTGGGCTGGACTAGACTTGCTTGCGAGATGCTGGATGTGAGGCCAAAGGATTACTTGCTGGGGGGAATGCATCACTGGGATGTTAGAGCCCAGTCAAACAGACAGTTGCAAATTGGAGGAGCCTAGGTCTGAGGACAACTGAGATAAATGTAGGGGAAACCATCCAGAGACTGAGGCCGAGCACAGGGCAATTCCTGAGCAAAGTTGAATGCTCTTGGTCATATTCCTGAGCATGGGCATGCTGGAAAGGGGAAGATTCCTTTCCTGAGGATACCATAGAACACACTATACAGGTTATATTCTCACTCCTTCTGACGAGATTGGCATGTCAGGGTGGTATGGCCATAGACTCACTCATTCTGAAGAAGCAGAAATATTAATTAAATGCCTAATCTTATAAAATATTCAGATTACAAAGTGGAAAATCTTAAAAATATAACTGGGAGATCAATAGCCTTCAATGAATTTTCACCAAGATGGCTTTAAAGTACGTAGAAGAGTTAGAAAATCAGACTTGGTTCTACATTACCAGCAATGCCTCTGCCAAAGAAAGCAGGAAATCCCTTTGAAGACATGAAAAAGAGGAAGAGGGGAGGTAGGGGACACTCTGGAATCATCGATGCAGTTCAGCTCTGCAATTCTGGCTGATAAAATAAGCAAGCATTTCGTGGGTGGTGCAACTTGTGAGTTCTCAGGGCAGAGGGAGTGCCTTTGAAAATCCAGCTCAAGTTTACAGTTCATCCCCACCCAGGGAGGCCAAGACTGCAATTTCTAATGATAATAAAGTTCAAGAGCTGGTGGCAAAGTGAGTCATGGAGGGCTGTATTTGCTCAAATATCTCCCCTCATTTAATTTAAGTCCTTTTTTTCCTATCCTAGATCTATGGAGGCCCCGATTTCCACTCTCCCAGAATAGCCCAGCTGTGTACCCGGAGGTCACCTGAGAATCCCATGCAGGTCTCCAGCACAGGACATGAGCTCGCCATCCGATTTAAGACTGACAGCATGATCAGTGGGAGAGGCTTCAATGTCTCATGGCAAGCTGTCCCTGGAGGTGAGTGAACCAAAGAGAAATCTCAAAGTACTGAAGCCTAGTCCTTGTGAACTTTGATGAAATGACTGGAGAGAGGTATGAAGGCTCCACTCTGACAACTCTGTGACTTCCCTAGTACTGCTTTGGCATATACTCTTCTCTAAAACATGGGATAGAGTTTAACTTCTGAAGAGTCACGGTGCATGTGAAAACAAGGAACATATGTGAATCAATGGTGAGTGTGGGAGTGGGTGACTGGTTAGATTCACTTCCTCTCTAAGGACTTGTGCCTGTTCACCAGCCTTAAGCTGGGAAGCAGCAAAGTGGTAAATTTCTTCATGCCACAGTTTAGACCAGTGATGGCGAACCTTTTGAGCTCGGCGTGTCAGCATTTTGAAAAACCCTAATTTAACTCTGGTGCCGTGTCACATATAGAACTTTTTTGATATTTGCAACCATAGTAAAACAAAGATTTATATTTTTGATATTTATTTTATATATTTAAATGCCATTTAACAAAGAAAAATCAACCAAAAAAATGAGTTTGCATGTCACCTCTGACACGCGTGTCATAGGTTCGCCATCACTGGTTTAGACCCTTGCATTCTTGGCAAATGTCAAAACTGTATATGTAAAATTTGTGAATTCCAAGGAGTTACCAGGGGTTAGATAGTGACATTCTGCCCAAGAACTTAGGCAGTCTGAATAAATTACCTGTTGCAGATTGTTTAACTAAAAATTTAATGCACAAAATATTTTAGCAGATATTAACCTGTACAACTACTCATATTATCTGAATTTATTGAATGCTTACCATGTGCCAGGAACTTTATAATTTCATAAGACTCATCTCATTTCCATCCTGGGAGGGTAGTTCATTTCTTACACTCATCATAGTAAAGAGGAAATCAAAGCATAGAAAAATTAGTGACTTCTAGAAAGTGCCAAAGCAAAAATGTAACCTCAAGCTACCTTATGGCCCCACTTTTGTAACTCTTAAGGTAATATAACAAGTATATCTCATGTTTCCTGAAGTCAATAATGTATGAATCCTATATAATAAAAGCCTAGGTGGCGTCACATGCAACATCATCACAAGATGGCCGCCACAAGATGGCTGGCAGGGGAGGGCAGTTGGGGGCGACAAGGCTGGCAAGGGAGGGCAGTTGGGGAAGAGATCAGGCCAGCAGGGGAGGGCAGTTGGGGGGAATCAGGCCAGCAAGGATCGGGCCTAAACCAGCAGTCAGACATCCCCCAAGGGGTCCCATATTGGAGAGGGTGCAGGCCGGGCTGAGGGACAACCCCCCCCCCTGCACGAATTTCGTGCACCGGGCCTCTAGTTTAATTATAATTATAAATACATATTACTTAGATTACCCAAAAATGATTTGCAGTTATTAGAAAACTAGAGGCCCCTCTACCTGGCCTGTGGGGATCAGGTCAAAACCAGTTCTCTGACATCCCCCGAGGAGTCCCAGATTGCGAGAGGGCGGTTCTCTGGTGATGTACTCCAGAAACTGGCTCACTACTCTCTGGTTCCTGGTGAGTCACCCGAGAACCCCAGCTACCAAGTCACTGCAGCTCGGCAGCGCCTGCATTGAGCATCTGTTCCCTGGTGGTCAGTGTGCATCATAGCTACCGGTTGAAGCATCTGCCCCCTGGTGGTCATTGCATGTTATAGCTACCAGTCACACGGTTGATTAGGCTTTTATATATATACTAGAGGCCTGTTGCACGAAAAGATTTGTGCAATAGGCCCTCCCTTCCCCTGGCTGCCAGCACTGGTTTTCCTCTGGTACCCGGGACCCAGGCCTTTGCTCCGGCCGGAGCCACCTTCAAGCCTTTGCTGCTCTGGCCAGAGCCACCGTCAAGCCTTCACTTCTCCGGCCGGAGCTGCCTTCAAGCCTCCGCTTTCCAGCCCAGACGCCCCGGGTTGGGTTGCACATGGGATGCCCGCTGCCCCAGGTCGCAGATAGCAGGCCCGGATGGTGGCGGGGCAGCCGGGATGGCGCTGTCCCACCCTGCCTGCAGTATGCAAATTAGCCGCCATCTTTGTTGGCGGTTAATTTGCATATTGTGCTGATTAGCCAATGAGAGGCGTAGCAAAGGTACGGTCAATTACTATGTTTGTCTATTATTAGATAGGATGGATAGATAGATAGATAGATAGATAATACTGAATGTTTCCATTATTGGTTTGTATCATTATCAATCCAAGAAATAATGGGTCATAGAGGTGGACATTGATGGGTATTTGATAATACCATAAGAATAAAAAACTGAATAAATGTACCAGGTCCCGAATACTAATTTTGTTTATTGTTTACACTATTACAGATGTTTCTCATTTTCACCCCCTTTGCCCACCTCCACCCCCCGCAGCCCCGCTCCCCTGGCTTTCACCACACATGAAAATGGTGTTTTCTGTGTTCATGGGCTATGCATATGTAATTTAAAAGGCAGATATTAAATTATTTATAAATGCATACATTACTGAAGTAATCAAATTTCTTGGAAGGAGATGTGTTATTCTTACAGTTTACTATATTGTTAGAGAAGCATGACAAGGCATTTTATAGCTTTATGAAAACATGATTTCATTTGCACGTACTTTTCAGCATTTTTTAAAAAAATGTTTTTATTGATTTTTAGAGAGAGAGGAAGGGAGAGGGATAGAAAGATAGAAACATCGATAAGAGAGAAACATTATGGATTGGCTGCCTCCTGCACGGCGCCCCCTGGGGGTAGAGCCACAACTTGGGCATGTGCCCTGACCAGAAATGGAACTGACGACCTATTGGTACCTGGGTTGATGCTCAACTGCTTAGCCACACTGGCCAGGCAACTTTTCAGTATTTTTAAAATAACTTTTGGCATTAGTATAAAATATTTGAAGTATTTTCTTAGTTGTTCTTATTTGTTTTGTTTGGATGAATGAATAGTGGATATTCATGTCTACAAAATGTTTGGCATAGATTACATAAAAGTGGTAGTCAAAGTATCTCCTTGTTATGGGGTAAAGTTTTATGTATCAGGGTTTCGTCTCATTAATGAATTGGGTTTTCTACTTGCAGGTTGTGGTGGGATTTTCCTGGCTCCCAGTGGAGAGATTCATTCTCCAAATTACCCCAGTCCTTATAGAAGTAACACTGACTGTTCCTGGGTCATTCGAGCGGAAAGAAATCACCGTGTTCTCTTGAACTTCACTGACTTTGATCTTGAACCTCAGGACTCTTGTATTATAGTAAGTGACACAAATTTCAAGCCTTGTCTAGAGTCAAAGCTAGGTCAAAACATTGCCATATGAGCATATTTTGCAAATATATTAGTTATGAGTGTTTTGGACATCAAATCATAGGAAACCTACCAATTAGCAACTTAAAATATGAAGACAGTTATTTTTTACCTACATACAAACCAGGAGGTAGTTAATCTCAGGGTTGTTTAGAACTTCAATTTCTGCTCTACCATTCTCAGTGTGTTGGCTTTTTGTTTTGTGACCTCATGGAGCAGACCGTCCAACCTTGGGAGAAGGCAGGGAGGGGGGGTTAGAGATCAACCAAAGGACTTGTATGCATGCATATTAGCATGACCAATGGACACAGACACTGGGGCAGTGGGAGCTTGCCCTTGGGGATGGGAGTGGCCGGGTGTGCGTGTGTGGGCGGGGGGGTTATTCTGGGGGAAAAAGGAGACATGTAATACTATAAACAATTTTAAAAAATGACTGCAGCAATTCCAAACATTTTTTAATGAGTTAAAATCTGAGAAAAGGGAGAAGAAATAGTGTTAGTTGTTTCCATTTTATATTTTTTTCATCAAAAAGAAAAATTTTTCATAGAAGCCCTTTTACATATCATTGTCCAAAATTGGCTGCAATAAAGGTTAGGAAAGTATAGTGGAATGGAAGGATGAATTTATCATAACTACTTTAAATCAATTATTTTTAAGCCTCTAGGAGGGTTCCCCTTTCCTTGAGATCAGGATATTTGAACAAATGTGGCTGATAGGAAAGAATATATTGGGAGAAGGGGGTGAGAGGGAAGGGATATGGCCATTAGTTGTTTAATGAAAGATAGGTTCTGTTACTGCCAACACCTGTACCTAATGCTATATGTTTAATGTGTGAGTAAGTGAGATTGAATTTTGAGATTTCTTTTTGGTTTTAATTTAATTATTTTTAACAAAAGGTTTTCCACCTCTTATCTGTATTTTGTAACACTTTATTCAAATACCAACCAGATTCTCATAGCTAATGGATATTTCTATTTTAGTTTCCTGACAGATTCTTATACAAACTCCAACTGGCTATCTTTCAAATTTAAGAAAAATCAAAATTGTTTTAGATTTTTCAAAGTACTCCAGTCTAGTGATATAATTGTAAGTATCCTATCTAATAAAAGAGAAACATGGTAATTGGCGTACGACCGCTACCCTTCCCATTGGCTAATCAGTGAGATATGCAAATTAACTGCCAGCCAAGATGGCGGCCAGCAGCCAAGCAGCTTGAAACTAACATGAGGCTTGCTTGCTTCAGTGACAGAGGAAACCAACATTCCCCGCCTGCCTTGCCGGCCTCTGAGCTTGTAGTTTAAGAAACATAGTTACAAATATAGAAGCTAAACAAAACCCCAGAAACCTGCTTTCAGCAAGCCGGGATCTCAGAGCTGGAGTTATACATTGTTTCGATTATAGAACCGAAACAAACCAGATACCTTCTTTCAGCAGCAGAGGCCTCAGAGCTGGAGCCAGAGCTAAAGCTGGCCCAGAATAAAAAAAGAAAAAGAAAAAGAAAAAAAGGAGCAGTTGGGAGCTTCAGTCGGCCTGAAAACAGCCCTCAGTCCTCACCCAGACTGGCCAGGCACCACAGTGGGGACCCCCACCCTGAAGGGTGTGTGAACAGCTGCAAACAGCCATCATCCCCTCACCCAGGCTGGCCAGGCACCCCAGTGGGGACCCCCACCCTGATCCAGGACACCCTTCAGGGCAAACCAGCCAGCCCCACCCATGCACCAGGCCTCTATTCTATATAGTAAAAGGGTAATATGCCTCCCAGCACCGGGATCAGCGGAGCAGAGAGGCCTCCTGACACTGGGATCAGTGTGACAGGGGGCAGTGCCCAACCCCCTGATCGGCCCTGCTCTGTGTGTGACAGGGGGGAGATCCCCAATCCCCTGATTGACCCTGCTCTGTGCGGGACAGGGTATGGAGCCCCAACCCCCTGATGGGCCATGCTCTGTGTGTGACAGGGGGTGGCACCGCAACCTCCCCATCAACCCTGCCTTGAGTGTGACAGGGGGCGGTGCTCCAACCCCCCAATTGGCCCTACCCTGAGCGTGACTGAGGGTGGCATCGCAACCTCCCAATCTGCCCTGCTCTGTGCATGACAGGGGAAGGCACCCCAACTCCCCAATCAGCCCTGCTCTGAGCCCGACCAGGGGCTGCACCTAGGGATTGGGCCTGCCCTCTGCCACCGGGGAGCAGGCCTAAGCCAGCAGGTCGTTATCTCCCGAGGGGTCCCAGACTGAGAGAGGGCACAAGCCAGGCTGAGGGACCCCCTTCTCCCCCCCGAGTGCACAAATTTTTGTGCACCGGGCCTCTAGTTATTTTATAATATTAAATCATTACTGTACTTAAAAGTTCAGTTGAATTATGATTACATATTAACCTTCTAAATGAGTCTTCAGAATCTAAATTAGCAAAGCATTATACAAACTTAAGGTTTAGGATATCTACTTTCTGTAATGGTAACTTACACCAACTCTCCTGAAAAAGACAACTTAAAAACTTTGGATGATATTTAAAAACATCTTCCTAAGTGCAAGAAAGACCTCCCAAGTAGTGTGAAATTTCTGAGTTAATGTCAGAGAGAGACCTGAGCCTAGTACTGGGACTGCTTTTGCCTGTAGGGCATTTGCTGATCCAGAAGGGGGTAGCAACACTACTGAGAGCCTCTCAGGACAAAGAGGAGCGAAGTTCCAGTCCAGACCCTAAATAGGTTGGAGGCCCAGGTAAACCATCCTAAAGCCTAGGTAAAATGAGAGTAAAACAGCCGTCAAAGAGGCTGCTTCTTAGCTTCAAGTCACCTGAGTGGCCTCCAGAATCTCAAGCCATGGAATAATGACAGGAACCCTGTACTGCTAATGCATTTAAGCATTGGACATCCAGTAATGTAAGGGAGATAAATATCATCCTACATCTCATTTCTACCCATAATTCTTCATATACAATAGCCAGTGTACCATCATATATATGAGACGATACTATAACATAAATGCGATACAACATTAATAACAGACAGTGGAAACAATACACCGATATGCCAGATACTAAAATTACCAGACACAAGTTGGTAAACAACTATAGTTACTAAGCTTAGGGAAGTAAAGGTAAAACTTAAAACTTTTAGCAAGAGTTGAAAAACAATAAAAAGTAGCATTGAAAGAAAGAAAAGGAATTAACTGAACATTTATAAGTGGATAAATACAGTAGCTGAAATTAAATTCTCAGTGGAAGGTTTTTTTTTTGCATATTAGATAAATTTTTTGCATATTAGACAGAGATGAAGATAGAAATAGTGAATTGAAAGGTAAATCAGAAAAACCTACCTGGCAAAAAGTATGGATAAGCAAAAGGATAAAAAATGCAGAGGAGAGGTAAAGACACACAGAGAGTAGAGTTAAGAAGATATAACATACATTTCATTGTAATTCCAGAAGGAAAAGAGAGAAAAATGGAGCAGAATCAATATTTGAAGAGCTAATGACTAAGACTTTTCTAAAACTGATGAAAGACATCAACAAGACAAAAACAAGAATTCCAAGGAACCCAAACAGCCAAGCAGAATAAATAGAAATACATACTTATTGACAAACAAACAAAAAAACAAAAACACTTAAAGATAAAGAAAAAAATGTTACATTCAGCCTGGGGAGTGGGTGGGTGGGAGAACAGATTACCTTTTAGGAAGGGGCAGACTCAGTGTTGACTTTGCAGTTGGGATAATTAGAAGCGAAAATGACAATGGATGGTATTTTCAGTTTGAGGGAAGAAAATAATTACAAACCAGGAACTCTGCACTCTCTGAAATAGCCTGTAAAGATGATGGCAAAATCAAGCATTGAAGCAGAAGAGGGGCCTTCAAAAGAAGTGTGAATGGGCCAGTGACACACTGTCTACCTTGTAGTTTTGCCTGCTGTGGGTATTTCTCCATCACTTGTTCCCTCCCTTTGTATGGTGCCAAGTACAGTTTCTTAAAGTCCATAAACCATAGAATTCAACGTACAATGGTGTGGGACTAAAACAAGACCTAGGTCAAAGGCACACCCAGCATGGATGCATCATTTCCCTCCTGTGGTCATGAGTAGGCTTTTCCCCCTACCTGAGATATAAATACACAGCCTGGCTTTTCCATTAGCCACTGCCTTATCTCAGCATGCAGCTGGGCTTGACTTAAACTGAAATAAGAGGGAACAGATTGGAAAAAGTGAAACCTCAACTATGATCTGGTCATAGGCATGGAGATTGGAAAATAAGCCCAAAGACAGGTGCTGGGAAGAGTCCAGTCTGGCAGATAAGGTAAAAACCAAAAAGTATTAGTCCAAGCAAGTTGTTGGAATCAGAACGTTCTGTATGAAGTAGTTGGAGTGTCCCCGCCAACTACAAATGGGGCACTCAGAAGCTAATGGCACTAAGCACTTGGGTAACACACTGATATACCAAGTGAATTACCCCAGCAGTCCCATGGTGAGGAAATCTAGCTCTGTGGTGTGGTGGAGGGGACCTGAACTGAGTCTGGGTTTTGCCACTTTCTAGCTGGGAGAAAGCTAATCATTCCACTTCAGTTTCCTTAACTAGGAAATGGGGGTAGTAATAACGTCTGTGTCAGATTTGTTGTCGGGGTATTTGAAATTACGCACGTGACCTGCCTGTCACATAGAAAGTTCTCAATTCGTGCTCCCATAATCGTAATGACGCTGATGATGAGTGCCCTCAGAGGCATGTTCAAGCAGCACCGAGACGGGGAAGATGTCCTGAGCTCCCAGAAGGGGCAGTGGCCTTAGGAGCCGGGACCTCCCACCTGTGATCCTGGGCCTCAAGGTCTTCAGTAAAAGAAGAACCTGTTTATGAATCTTTGTCACAGCACAGTGCCGAGCATTTAGTGTACCTCGGACTCAATAGATTATAATAATAATCAGGAGAAAACAAGAGTGACTCATTTAGGCCTGGGAGCCAGAGAAAGTTTCACACTGAAGAATCATTCCCTGGGAGAAATGTGGTAGCTGGGCCAGGAGAGGACGCTGTAGGGAGAGAATGAGGGCAGTTGTGCACAGAGGTGTGAACACGCACAGACGTTTGGGAATGGAAAGGAGAGTGCTGTACTTGGACTGAGCTATGTGTTGGAGAACATATAGAGACCACGGGACTATAGAAGATGCCAAATTGGACAGACTCTTATATGCTTTGTGAAGAATGTGAAATGAAAGCTTTCTATAAAACAGAGGAGTAATACACTCAAAACCATATTTTACAATGATAACAGTTGTTACAAAACCGTTGGCAGAGAAAGATGGTATAAAGGCTGTTTCGGAAGCTATGAAACCGTGGGCAGTGGCCTTGGAGATGGAGAAAAAAGCCATATTGAATAACTCTTAGAATGAAATTAGAGGCTAATTCCGTGGTGGAGGGTGGGCTGGGAGATAAGAGGTAGAAGAGTTTAGACTATTCTCTTGAAGAATAGGTAATGGTGATGCCATTAACTAAAGGAGTAAAAAGGCAGACTACTGAGTTTGGAACCCTTACGGAGTTCAACACGTGAATTCAGTGCTCCGGATGGGGTGTGAGCTGGACATATCTATTTGAGGATAAGTTCTGTATATTTGGATGGTTATTGACACCACAGAGATAGGTGTGTCCACTTAGAGGAGAATTTTGTAAAGACAAAAGGGCCAAGTAAACTGGGAAACAGTTAGGGGCAGATGAAGGAACAGAGGAGAAGGAGACGGAGGAAGGGCACTCAGCGTGGGTAGAATAGGTTGAAACAAAACCATTGGATTTGGTCTTTGGTGACCTTGTAAGGACCAAGATGGTGTGTGTGGTAGTGGAAGACTCCAGACCTTCGCCCTTTCCCAGAATGATGGAAGTGAATGATTTAGGGGGAAGGCAAGATCAATGGAAAGTTATCTTTTTAAATATGGAGAAGCGTAAGCATAACAAAAGAATAAGATGCTGGTGGAAAAAGAGCAGCTGAATGTAAGCAGTAAATGGAATAACTGATGAAGGCATGTTATCAGGACAGAGACCTAGAGAAGAGACAGATTGATCCTATTGATTTCATGCTTTTAGAATGAGAAACTGGAACACACACCAACCATAAGCTATTTTTTTACTTGCAAATGTACTTATTGAAAATTATATAAATCATATGCAAACTAAATCATTTTTGTTTCTATAATTTATAAATCACCCTTATGAAAATATAAAGAAATGTGAAAAAGGACTGTTCAGGTAAATTGGGGCAGAGACCTGTATGGTTGCCAAGTGGACTCAATTATGGAGATGGGAGGTGGGCGGAGGTCTGGAACCAGGCAGGCAATGCCCTGGCGAGGCTGGAGGCTTGGCTCCAACTTACAGTTAGTTGTCCAGGGCTTCATGAAGGCAGGCATTGAGGCAGCAGCCATCTATCCTTTACAGCTCGATGGACACTGGATGTGAAACTTAACTTACTGTCCAATATCTTACACAATATCTCTGCAGTTTCAGTTCATACCAAGCCAATCATTCATTCTGGAGACATGCAAGTTAATTTCATGGTCCTGTCGCTTATACAGAGTCACTGGCAAAGAGAAAAATATTCAGCTACCAATGATGTTCCCAGATAATGTTTGTGTTCATGGAACTTTTAATAGACCTCAAGTGCACTGTTTAATACTGAGGCGAATTGTGCTTGGATGAGACCAGCCATCATGTGTTTTTCCCCACACTCCCATAACAATTTGGATTGTCAGAAGCAGAAATATTAATTTTAACAGTCATTATTGTTAATAATCATAAACACATATATACATAGAATGTTAAAGTTGGAAAATGAGAGATTAGAAATAATTTACTGTCATCTCCTTATTTTTAAAATAAGAAAACTGATGTTCAGATGGGTCAGCATCAATACAAGGTAGAAATTAATAGTAGGATCAGCACTAAAATGCAAGCAAGTCTAAAGTAAGAATAAGTATTCTGGTAAAATATAAAAATTATGGCCTATACAGGGAACTGGCAGAATAAAAGACAAGTAGGAAAATAGGGAGAGAAAATAAAATTAGGGTTACTTTAGAACATTGTGAATTCTCTTACAGATAAGCCCAATATTAGGAAAAGTGTTAGGATTTAACTATGCAGTGGACAGTGTCTGTACTCTGAAGTGGGGTGGTCTGTGTCCCATCCGTCCATTCCGTCTTTGGTGTCAACTAAGTGCTGGGCACCAGGCACTAGTGTCTGGGGTTGGCCCCACCACTCACTCTCTCATGGCCTGGGGACCTTAGAGTGCTCGCTCACTTATAAAATCGAGTGCCTGGGGAACCCAAGCAGAAAGAGAGAAGCTAGGGAAGAGGATCCTGTTTAAGAGTCGTATTTATGTATAGAAAGAGGAGAACATGGTGGGAGTTTGACGGAATGGACACTAAGGGTCAGGCGATGTCATCAGTGGGTTCATTTCTGAAGTCACAGCCAGACCCGCCCACACTAAACTTTTGGTCACCCCCTGGGGCGCACGTCCACCAGGCATTGGTTAGAAGAGCAATTCCACCTGCTGCACAGAGGAAGCTCCTCCGTAGTTGGCCTGGTCCCCAGTGGTGCCAAGCGGAGGCAGGGTAACCCCACAGGCAGCCCCAAGCTATCACTCCTGGTTTCATGGAACTGAAGGCAAGGCTCAGCAAGTGGAAGAAATGAATGAAAAAATTTAAATGGAGCAGTAAAATACACAACTTCCATCCCCTCTATATAACCCGTAGCAGCAGACTTTGTATTCCAAAGGCGCCTATCTTTTGATGGATGGCTGAATTAAGGAAAAGGGGCATTTTTTGCTGTCTCCACTCTGTGATGAGCAGTGGGAAATTGCAGGTGACACATTTGGGAATGTGCTGTGTAGAGTTCACTTCCTGGCACAATTATTGATAGACATTCTCACTATTTTGAGCCACATGAGAACTTAGATAACATCACAGACGTGTGTTTTCTAGAATTACAGGTTGCCATAGTGAAAAAAGAGAGACACTGAATCTTCTGACTTCTATTGAAATGGCAATGGCATCATGGGGTCCTAACGACAAAGCTGGACTTGCACTCCAGTTTCAACGAGTTTGGTGATAATGTTTGCTCCATCCCTTTACAGTGGCCAGTTTCATTAACCCCGGGCTCCTGAATGACACACATTGTGAGCAGTTCTTGCTGAGGCAGCAGTGGGAGCACTGGCGAGGCAGGACTCTATGGTCAACGTGAAAATGGCTCCATTATGTTCCCTTTCGGGAAGGCTGTTTTAACGTGACCTCCGACTGACAGTTTAATTGCTTAATTAGAGTCTCTCTTCTGAGCCTCAAATTCACATGGCCCTGCAAGAGCTTATTGATCCCTGGGACACGCTGCCTGTAGTTCCCTGTGAGAGAGAGCAAGGAGAGAAGTCAGTTCAGCAGCACCCGTGGCCCCAGGAGCCTCCAACCTCTGATTTCTGCATCCGCTTTGCTCAGCACAATGGAATGTCTGCCTTGTGAGAACCAGTGAGAAAGAGATAAAAGCAAGCAGACCACAGTCCAGAGCCAGGCTCCCATTTGGAGAAAACACACACTCACTAGGGCTGACGGAGCCTAGAACAAAGAAAGGGCCCAGGATGAGTAGCCGGTTTCTGTTCCGCAGCTTTTTGTACTGATCCAGGAGGAAGAAAGCAAAGGGTCTGGTTGGAACTGAAGAAAACCAGATGCCCCCACCCCCACCCCAGAGCTGCAGGGTCTGTTTTTACGAACATTGTTTGACGATAAGGTGCGGGGTGGAACAGTGCAAACACTGACTGCAATTTCCACATTTTGTTTTATTTTTTTAAGACACTACCCAAGACGTGTTTCCTTTTAAAACATTGATCATTTTCAAAACAGATCAAATAGACACAGGAATAATAGAACTCTTTGGGCTTCAAAGAGACAGTGGAAACAACTCTTCCTTAAATATTTACTGTTTTACAAATAATCCAAGACAGAAATCAATCTCCTCCTCCTCACCTCCCCTCCCCCCCCCCCCGCCTTATTTCTTTCCTCTCTTCTTCACTCCTCACCATAGAAAATTTACTTTCCATTTGAAAATTGAGGATGGTTTCTGACCATCTCTTTAAAACGTTTGCGACTTACTTTTGATAACCTGCTTAGCCCTTTTGCACTCCAGCTCCAGAGCAGGCACCAGACGCTGGGCCAGTGCTTTACATCCCAAAGCAAACAACAATGGAAGGGAGGCCGCAGCTCTCAGTCAGTGGACCCGGGCTTTGTTTTGTTTTGCTTACAAGTCAGCTCAGAATCTCCTTACAGGCTTGTTTCTTTCGAGAATAAAATGAATTTCTTGGATTTCTTTTTGTATTAACATTGGAGTCACTGCTTAGAACAGTTGCAAATTCTTAGACTTGTAGTCTCCTGTAAAATGTGAAGACTGAGTGTGATAATGTAGAACAAAGGACCGCGAGTGACAATGTCCATGCGGTGAGTGACTACACATTTCACTTGGTACTAATTTCAGGGCAGGGTAGCTGGAAAGTACCACTGACAGGAAACTGATGCTTCCTACTCCCCACCCAAAAGAAAAGCTGCTAGAGTGAGTAATATTTTCCTCTCTGTCCTCGCATTTATGACTCTAACAGCTTGGATAATTTCCTGAGGGATTCCCTTCCCTATCACTTGATATTTCCTCTATCATACAGCAGTTCTCATTCCAAAAATAGAAATTCCATCAGCAGCTATACTACCAAATGTAATGTGTGAAAATATTTCATGGATTCTCACCCTCAAAAAGGACTTTGCACCCTCATGGGCATGATCTATTCTGTAGCCTAAATATTTTATTTTTCAGCACATTTTTTTCCCTCGTAAGTTTTAAGGCAATCTAAAGCAGTAGACATGTGTTGCAAGGAGTTCAACTTGAAGTAAAGAGTAAATATCAGAGTGAAAGCCAAGTTACAGCAGTGGCAAAGTGAGGAAAGAGGCTATGCTGCACCAGAAAGTTAGACTGTAATTAGAAAAGGACAGGTGTGGCTGTATATCTGAATTCAAGAATAGCACTGAGTGTAGGAATCAGGGATATAAGTTTCAGTTTATTATTGGTCCAGGCACTGCACACTTTGTTACATAGTCTGCTAAACTAGCCATGCTGGGAATCCCATGCATGTTCAGTGGGAGGGGATGCGTGACAGGTGCCAAGCACTCTGAAGTCCACAGGGGCCCCAAAGAAGAATGTCTCAAATGCCACTAAGGATGCTTTATTGAGAGGAGACTTCCATTCTACTTCTAGAGCTCCCATAATTATCTTTCTAGGAAGCCATGGACATCTCATTTAGCTTCGTAGATTCATAGTCTCAATATTCTATCCTCAATGGATGATACTTGATTTTGTCTTTCCAGTTGGTTTAATGATAACTGATCAGATGTCAGAAGGATGGGATCAGATGGATACTGTTTCTACACTCCTCAGTGTGTGACTGAATCCCTCAGAGCAGGATTGAATTAAAAAAAATACTTTTATTCATTTCAGAGGGGAAGAAAGAGGGAGAGAGAGATAGGAACGTCAATGATGAAAGAGAATCATTGATTGGCTGCCTCCTGCACGCCCCCCCACTGGGGATCAAGCCTGCAACCTGGGCATGTGCCCTTGACTGGAATCGAACCTGGGACCTTTCAGTCCACAGGCTGACGCTCTATCCACTGAGCAAAACCAGCTAGGGCAGGATTGAATTTTTGAAATGTATTTAAAGCATTTATCACAGTATCTGGAACAGATAAGTGCTGGCTGCTACTCCTAATATTTCTGTTACTGCTACTACTACTTCTATTACCACTCATACTATTTTAAAGGTCTTAATTTATCTTTTAAAATTTGTGAAACTTAAGGCACACAGAACTACAGAACTGGGTTCATAATCCTCAGTTCATTGCTAATTATCACCATTAGTTTTTACATAGCTTAATTTTGTTTTATCTTAAAGTATTTTTATATCTTAATATATATATACTAGAGGACCGGTGCACAAAAATTTGTGCACTCGGGGGGGGGGGGGCAGGTCCTCTCAGCCCAGCCTGCACCCTCACGCAATCCTGGAGCCCTCAAGGGATGTCCTCAGGGATCAGGCCTAAAGCGGCAGTTGGAGGACATCCCTCTCGCAATCCGGGACCACTGTCTCCTAACTGCTCGCTTGCCTGCCTGCCTGCCTGCCTGATCACCCCTAACCACTCTCCTTCCTGCCTCATTGACCTTAACTGCCTGCCTGCCTGCCTGATCACCCCCTAACTACTCACTTGCCTTCCTGGTCATCCCTAACCATTCTGCCTGCATGCCTCATCGCATCTAACCACTTGCCTGCCTTCCTGATCACCCCTAACCACCTTTGCCTGCCTGATCACCCCTAACCACTCTACATGCCTGCCTTTTCCCCCTAACCACTCTCTCTGCCTGCCTCATTGCCTCTAACTGCTCACCTGCCTGCCTCATCGCCCTTAACCACTCTACCAGCCTGACTGATTATCCCTAACTGCTTGTCTGCCTGCCTGATCACCCCTAACCACCTCTGCTCAGCCCCGCAGCGGCAGCTTCATCTGGAAGGATATCTGGAATGACATCTGGAAGGTCCTTTAGTTGTCCAGTCTAATTAGCATATTACGCTTTTATTATTATAGATAATTTTGTGCACATATACTTGAAAATCATTTCAGTAAATTTCATCATTTCATAAGTGTGTTATTTTGATACCTTCTAGAATATCCACAAATGAGTTAAGAAGAAAAAAGTAATAGTGTAGAAAATGAAAATAAAAGCATATTCATATATATTTATAGTTTATTTGCATGAAAAGCTCAATGTTGAAGCATTGTCATACCTTGGGAATTGTAAAATATGCTGTGTGTTTTGCTTGTGAATTAAAATAGTTTTTGCTTACTCCAGATTTTAATAATTTTATCCCACACATTTAGTTGGCTTATTTTCTGCATGAGCAAGATGAAAGTTAATAAAACAAGAAGATAGGAGATTCAGTAGATATATACCCCTTCCCCCCATTTACTCTCCAATAAGCTGAGTGAATATATTCCAGTTCCTAGACGTGAAAATACAAACATTACTGATGGAGCTATGTTCATTTCCCCCCTCAGTCATGTGCTTTGGACAGTAAGTAATGACTGTTTCAGTAAGGTGAGCACAAGTCACCCTGATAGCCTGGGTTTTGATCCTAGAGGAGGGGCTGTGGGCTGAAGTGCTATGTGCACTGCATCCCTATCAGTCCTTTAGTTCTCAAGCAGAGACCAGTGATTGCTTGTCTTTATTTAGTACAATTTTTAAAGTGCTGGGATGCTCAGCTTTCCTTTTGTATTGCATTTTACATTTTTCCAAAGAACACACTGCACAGTGGCTATGGTTTGAATTGAAGGGGGCACATGAAGCAGGGAGAATTTCTGGCTGCTGTGGTGATTGTGACCAGATGTGATGAGGTCCCACACCAGGACACCAAGAGGAGGCCCTGCATGGGAGGTGGTGGGAAGGCATCCAAGAGATATACCACAGAGAGAATGCACAGAACACGGGATCCACTGGATGGGGGGCAGGGGGCGGTGGTGGGAAAGATCTAAAATGGCATTTTCTGAGGCAAAAAAGAAAAGGAAAGGAGGAATTAGAAGGAGAGGGAGATGACCTCAATTTGCGATGTTTACTTTCAAAGCTTATGGGACCATACAAGCCATGAGGTCTGGAATGCCATTGGATATATGAGCCTGGAGCTTGGAGATGGGTCTATTTCCATTGTAGATATTGGTCAACTAACAAATACCTTGGAGATCTTAAAACAGAAGCATATCCGTTTGACTTGATACATTCCTGACAGGCAACAAAAGGCAGATTAAGTGCCATTAATACCCATCTGGCTCAGATACTGCAGTACAGTTATGTGAATAGCATTTTGTTATGTCTCTGTATGTGATCATTTACATGTATGGCTGGCTAAACACTTAAGCATTTCAAATATGTATGTCATTTTAAAAGTTTACATGCTCCTCATATCACATTTTTATGATACAGAAAAGAAGAAATAAGAAATTGGTGCCATCCATATATTTCAACACCGAGACAAACTATTAAAAGTTTGGCTTATTTCCTACACAAACATATACATACAAACACACACATGCAGACTTATACACATATAAACATTGATATTAAGTACTTAAAACGTACCAGGAACTATCCTAAGTACTTTATATCTTTTAACTCATTTCATTCTGATGAACAATATGAGCTGTGTGCTCATGTCCATTTCATTTTACAGATTTGGAAGCTGGAGGTTAGAGAGGTGAGAAACTTGTCTAAAATAATATTTTAAAAAGCACAACGTATCTCACAGCCATTCTCTGAGAGCCTGTGAGGGTGTTTTGCTATATAAAGAGTTTTTCTCTCTAAAAGAAATTCTGGCACTGGATTCTAAATAATGCATACTGTAAAATAATGCATATTTCTCTGAGCATTAAGTGTATGGCAACGGAAAGGGTTCCTTTTGCTTAGCTCCTTTATTTTCTCAAATTACCAGTCCTTAGGACTCTGAACATAGGCCCTATAAATATCATCAGAAAGGGATGCTAGTCTCTGCCTCAGTTTTCCTCCCCACATCACTTTATGCTGGAGATGACATCTGTGAACTTGGAAAAGGGGCTGGTGTTTACCCAGATCTCCTTAAGATTTTAAAGCATCAGTGTTAAAATTCATAAATGATTGGGTTGGTTTTAACTCTGGATAGAATTTAGGGCAGATATTTTCAACCTTTTTCATCTCACTGGACACATAAACTTAATTACTAAAATTCTATGGCACATCAAAAAATATATTTTTTGCTGATCTGACAGAAAAAAGTATAATTTTTATTCATTCACACCAGACAACTATTGCTCTGTTGCCTATTGTCATTTCTTATTTGACAATATACGGGAAAAGGTCAGTGCCTGTGACTAAATAGTCAAGTATTGCATGTTTTAAAATTTCTTGGGGCACACCAGTTGAAAATCGCTGGCTAAGGGTATGGATGGTTCCTGACAGTACTGCCTACTCGGCCTTGGGGATTGGTCTGATGTCCTCCGCCCACCTTCCGCTTTCCATGTCCTCTCACAGCCAGAGAAAGGCTGGTACAGTCAGTGAGAAGGCATCTGGGAGCAGTGTGTGTGGCCTGTGCCCTGGGATTGGACCTTCCTCCATTGCCCTTTGGGACCAGAATGTAGAAAGCCTGCCCAGAAAGCAGCCCCAACTGACCTCTAACCCACTGTGAATAGCCTCCTTTACCCACAGCCGGGTCTGCTATGCATTACACACTCTAATCCAAGAGAGGGGACAGTTTTTTCTTAACTCTGGGTTTTTCTCAATCTTATCCTATTTTGGGGGGCCATAGACTCATCAGTTAGAGGCAATGAGGCAGGCAGAGAGAGTGGTTAGGGGCATCCCAAGTCTGTGTAGATGCCGTCCTTACTGTATGCATTTATTTGTAGCCTGTGACATGCACGTTCTTTTCCTTTAAAAAGTCTCCTACTTGTACAATAAAATTAAGGTTTGATATTATGAATATGTATTCTGGTATCTGGAAATTTTACAAAACTCTGGATACTTTCTAAAGAGACCAACTTTTCTGTTAAAATTAGATTACCACTTGACTAGATCTGCCCGTTTTCAGAGCCCCTGTAGTGTTAACTCCCAGGAATACTGGCTACTTTTTCTTTGGTGGATTCAACTTTAAAATTTTATTTTACTAACATCAGATCAGAAAAATCAATTCCCAGGTCTAGAAAACTCTCAGCAGTAGACTTCAACAAGAATTCTACATCTGTAAGTTATATGACTACACATGTAGCTAATAGCAGTATAATTTGCTAGCTTTTTCTGGGGCACTAATTGGAATTAAGGAAAAATGCATATTGATAATTTTCATGACCTTAGAATTTTAAATAAATAGGAACAAGTTTCCTATATTTTCTTCCTTGCATTTTTCCTTACAATTTTAAAATTAAAAGTTAAGCTGATTTGATATTACAAGTGTAACAACACTCTTAAATAAAAGAATTGCTATTCTAAACTACTTAAAAAAATCAACTGTCTCCTTGATAACCTGAGGTATTATACTTTTATATAATAACAATTAGGTACATATAACTTAATAATTCTAAAAAGCATTTTATTATTATTATTTTAAATCCTCACCCAAGGATATTTTTCCATTGAATTTTAGAGAGTTGAAAAGAGACGGAAAGACAGAGAGAAATATTTATGTGAGAGAAATGCATCAATTGGTTGCCTCCTGCACATGCCCAACCAGGGCCCAGGTTGGGAAGGAGCCTGCAACAGAGGTACATGCTCTTGATTGGAATCGAACTTGGGACCTTCAGTCCACAGGCCAATGCTCTATCCACTGAGCCAAACCAGCTAGGGCCTAAAAAGCATTTTAAAGGGGAGTAACATGATATAATGTAGAAATTGGAGAAAGAATTAAGTTCCTGACTCTTGGATCACTAGCCTCCATTGTCACTAGCCTCCATTGTCACTAGCCTCCATTGCCACTAGCCTCCATTGCACCAGCTTCCATTGTCACAAGCTCCCATTGTCACTAGCTCCCATTGTCATAAGTTCCCATTGTCACTAGCCTCCATTGCACCAGCTCCCATTGTCACTAGCTCCCATTGTCACTAGCCTCCATTGCACTGGCTTCCATTGTCACTAGCTCCCATTGTCATAAGCTCCCATTGTCACTAGCTCCCATTGTCACTAGCTCCCATTGTCACTAGCCTCCATTGCACCAGCTCCCATTGTCACGAGCTTCCATTGTCACTAGTTCCCATTGGATAAGATAGTACTTAATAGCTAGCATACTTGTTAAGTCTCACTTTAATCATTTTTTAAAAATCACATGGTATTGAGGACTAAGTTAGAATGTGAAAGTTCTACAGTGCGAATCATGTTTTGGGTGCCATTGGTATATACTTTTGATTTGGGGAAATTTGGGATCCTTCAACTTTGGATCCATTCCTTGTGAAGCAATGCTTCAGCCATATGAATTTCAGCAGAGGTCCTGCAAATCCAAGGTCTCTGAGGTTGGGGTTGGGGGCTGGAAAACGTGGAGACCCCCTGAAGATGTGCCCTCTCAAAGGATTGTAGGCACTGACTCCTTCATGTGACTTTCTGAAGTTTCCAGCTTTGACTTTCTACATTACTTTTTTTTTTTTCCTTAAGAGGATTGCAATCATTCAGAGAAAAAAAGAGAGTTTAGGAACAATATCCATTCACTCACTAGAGCTCTGACTTTAGGGAGGAATAAAGGAGACTAGAAGAATCTTGCTTTTGTAAGTTCGTGGATTTGTAAAAATACCCTGAATGATGTGTTGTTGTTACTTGGGGATGTCTATAAACTTCATAGAACCCTAGTGTTCCACTAGAATTTAAGAAATGTTGTTCTAAATGAACAAACAAATCACCTTAGAGAAGCAAGTAGTCTTGACCAAGAATCAGTTGGTATTCTTTCCCAGACCCTGTAACCGTGGATATTCTAGAACAGGGGTTGGCAAACTTTTTGACTTGAGGGCCACAATGGGTTCTTAAACTGGACTGGAGGGCCGGAACAAAAGCATGGATGGAGTGTTTGTGTGAACTAATATAAATTCAAAGTAAACATCATTACATAAAAGGGTACCGTCTTTTTTTTTTTTTTTTTTTTTTCGTTTTATTCATGCGGGCCGTAGTTTGCCCACGGCTGTTCTAGAAGGTAGTCTCTAGAGCAAGTATTAATATAACATTACTGAAACTCTAGGTCGTTATAGTTATCACCTTAGGAAAGTAGAAAACCAAGTATAGAAATAATAAAGTCTTTAATTAAACCAATGATGATAATATTGGAAAGTAGGGTTAAGTGTAAATGTCCTAAGAGGTTCTGTAATATGGTTTATACGTTACTTTGACTATTTTTTAAGGTGTCCAAAATGTTAAAAAAAATAAAATAAAAAAGCAATTAGACTAGATTAGAAAGTATATTTTGAATTGGTTAAGAAAATGTAAGCTCGGCTGGTGTGGCTCAGTGGTTGAGCATCAACCTATGAACCAGGTGGTCATGGTTCCAGGTCAGGGCACATGCCTGGGTTGAGGGCTCAACCCCCAGTAGGGGGCATACAAGAGGCAGCTGATCAATGATTCACTCTCATCATTGATGTATCTATCTCTCTCTCCCTTTCCCTTCTCTCTGATATCAATAAAAATATATTTTAAAAAAGAAAAGAAAATGTAATCTAGAGTTTAATCTATCTTTAAATGAATAAAAATCAGTTTTAATGTTTATTTGTGGGATATATATATTTAAAATTTGACCATTAATTTTTAAAAAAGAAAATAATTGCTGCGTCAGAATCACATTTATTTAAAATTCATTATTATAAAATCTTTAGCCCCCTTTGTGAGAAAGTTACAAACTCTATAAATGTTTGATTCACATACTTGTATAAATTCAACTGAGAATAGCCTCCCAATTATATTCATGCTCTAAAAAGAACATTGATTTTAATCATGACTAGATATTTAGTCATTGATGTATCCCTTCCTTGTGTTAAATCCATGAACTTTAAAATTTTCCCTAAGATTTTCTTATTATATATAAATGACATGTTTTGAGTGAAACAACAGAATTTTAATTTCATATTTTAATCCCACTCTGATAGTTGGCCAGTTGATGCATCTATTCCACTCAGTTGGTATCTTGCATTTGATAAAATGAGAGTTTCAGTTCTGTGCTCTAGGATCTAGCTGTCTGTTTCCACATGACCTGCTCCCTCGCAGGAACATGTGACTTGGCCACATTATTTGGGCTCTTTGTGCATCAGATGGAGGGATTCTTGGGAGGAGAAAATGGGATAAATGTACGTGAAGGGCTGAGTCCAGTTCCTGGCACATAGTAAGCACTTAATGAATAGTTGCTATTATTATTGTCACTCAAAGAAAAAGAACTCATTTACCACTGGTTTACACATAAGAGCATTAAAATTTCACACAGAGTTCCAAGGAAATGAGCCAACTTCAATTTCACAAACCAAAACAGCAATTTTGAGTGCATGTAATGAAAACTCTATTCCATTGGTAAGTATGGGAGGTCACCTAGTTCCAGCATAGTACTGAGTGGACACAGAACCCAATATATTTTCTTAATTTTTGAGATAATTTTCTAAATTAAACTCACATCACTATATCATTTGGATGAACTCTGTCATTTCTCTTCCTTCTTAACCATGACCGTCTGAAGAACAAACAGTGCTAGCAAATGTTGGGTTTCTGAAAAGTAATGGTGACTCATCATTGTTTTTCATCGATTGCTCCTGAATTCATTCTTGCATCAAACATTTTCAGTACATGTTGTGGGTATGGCCTATGATGTGACTGCCTTGGAGTTGGAGGAGGAAGGAGGGCTGTGAAAGCGATGGTGTTTATGAAGACATCTGGGGATCTAATAGCGCTTCTGGCAGAGACTCTCCTACTGAAATCACTAGCATGTCCCTAGAAATGGCCGAAGACTCAGACATTCCCATGAAACTGTGTCACACGACAACAGAGTAAAGCATTCGATCTGGCAAATGTTTTGTTTTCCACCATCTCACCAATGTGCAGATACTCCATGGAACATAGGCCTTTTAGATGAAAGTATGAAATTCTGAACCATTATTTTCCCATTGTCTTTCTTTGTAGGCATACGATGGTTTAAGCTCCGCAACTACCCGCCTTGCCCGTGCTTGTGGAAGACAGCAGCTGACTAACCCCATCACCTCTTCAGGAAATAGCCTCTTTGTGAGATTTCAGTCTGGCCCTTCTAGACAGAGCAGGGGCTTCCAAGCTCATTTCAGGCAAGGTAGGTACAGGGTGGGTCTCTCCGAGGCACCGGCCATCTCTCCTTAGGTGCCTCTCTTGGTGCTACAATAAAATGAGACCAATCCTTAGAAAATGGTCCTGGCTTTCTACTTCATATGCAACAACTTACATAGAACCAAGGAACTATGACTTGCAATTATTCCATTTATTAATACTTTCAATTTACTATTGTCTAGCTTGGTGCCTTTTTCCTTTGGATCTCTGGAACTCTCCGACAAGTTTTCAGAATAATACCTACAAGCAGCTTTAATACTAGAGATATGATTTCTAAGTGTCTATCTAAATTTTTTTGTCCATAGATAAATTACCTAACACTTATCCAAGGTTGTACATCCAAAGGAGATAAACCACTATAAATTATATATACAAATAAAAGCCTAGGTGGTCCTCACGCCCTTGTGTATGGCATTGTCACAAGATGGCTGCCACAAGATGGCCACAAGCACAGCAGAGGCAGGGCCTGGTGGCCGCTCTGCACAGTGAGGCCTAGGGGTTCCGCAGCTCTGTGTGGTGCAGAGGAGGCGGGTCCCGGTGAAGGAGGTGGGTTGCGGCAGGGGAGGGCAGTTGGGGGCCATCAGGCTGGCAGGGGAGCAGTTAGGGGGCAATCAGGCAGGCAGGCAGGCGAGTGGTTAGGAGCCAGCAGTCCCGGATTGTGAGGGGGATCCCAGATTGCAGAGGATGCAGGCCGGGCTGAGGGACACATTATACCCCCCCTCCCCCCATGCATGAATTGCATACACCGGGCCCCTAGTAAACTATAAGCTTGCTTGTAATGTAGAGTCAGATTGTAACCCTTGAATCTTGACACTGTCCACCTGCCAGTGTTGTTTTCCATTGTTTTTGTTCTTAAATCACCACTTTCCAGTTCTTCTGACCTTTTTTTCATTGCCTTTGATCTGGTAATTCTTAGAGATCAATCCTTTACCCTACCCTCAGAGAAGGAACCCAGAACAAGAAGGGGTGTGAGTTGGCTTCTGTAGGCCTCTTGTTTTATTCAGATGACCTTTGTCATTTCAAATAAGTTTAGTCTGCTTGGCCACTTGTCTGTTTCAGTGCACTTGCTTGCATTCTAAAGTAGAGAGCCCTGGCTAGGGAGTTTCTGGATCGAGGTCTCCCAAAGACACACTGTACACTTTGGAGCAAGACAGACTGAATAAATCAACCATTCTCTGTGTTTCCAAAGAAAGAACAATTTCTAAATACATTTTTCCCCATTTAATTAATCACTTTGCTTTGCTTGGGAGTGAAAAAAAAGTCCCCAGTGGATCTTCTCTTGGACTATTAGAACAGCCTCCTCAATCTCACCATCCTTTCTCCATCTTCCTTCAAGGTGAACTCGCAAAAGCCTCGTTCTGATCATGCCCTTGAAAGTGACAATATCTGTCCGGCTGCACTGCCTAGGCCCTAGGGAATGGAGCCCGAGCTCCCTCAGACGGTACCCAAGAGCCCAGGAACCTGCTCTGATCTTTTATTCAGTGCCACTTCCAACTCCCCCCAGGGCCCCACACTTCAGCCAAGTCTGTGTAGATGCCGTCCTTACTGTCCTCTGCGTTTCTGCTCAGGCTGCCCTCCCCCAGAACTACCCTTTCTCCCCCCCAATTCCTCCTCCGGCCACTATCTCCCCCGTGACACTCCTCTCTCACTCTCACTGGCAGCAGCCTCTCCCTCTCCTCATTCCCATAGAGTTTTGCACTTCTCTGATAATCCACAGCCATTCTTGTGAAGTCTTGTTCAATTGCATATTGATTTTCCTAGAAAAAAAGGTGTCCATAAAAAGATTATTTCTATACCTATAATTATGAGTAGGCAGAGTAAGTGAATCAATGCCAGAGTTTTGAGTGATTCATTCAATTCATAGCCATTTAATCTGCTGTTCTGTGTGGCTCCCCACTTCCTGTAATTGAAGGAAACGGTTATAAATGTACAGTGAAAAGCCATTTTCTCATGGCTTGTGTGCAGCTTCCTCGGCAGATTACTTCCTTGGCCTGCATTTCGGAAATGAGGAAAAATCAATTATGTTTTCATTCATCAAATAATTGTTGTGCATAGCCAGTGGACATCCAGAGTACATGACTGTGTGTGTGTTTGTGTGTCCTCAGTCTGTGGAGGCTACATCCTCACCGACTCCTTTGATACCATATCCTCTCCATTGTTCCCTGCCAAGTATCCAGACAATCAGAACTGCAGCTGGATAATTCAAGCTCAACCCCCATGTAAGTAACAAAAACAAAGAAGGAAAGGAATGCTGGTGGATGGTGTCTGTGGGAAAGTCCGTCCATGACTAACGTTCTTATCTCTTCCGAGATAACCATTGACGGCCTTCCTCTCTTTTTTTTGAAGTCCCAATTCCTGCTCTGCACAAGAACAAACATTTCCTAATTTGATAGAAAAGTTATTTTACATTTTATTCTTAATTAAAAAATTTTTTTTTAAGTTTCAGAGCCTAGCAAAGAAAAAGAAACACCCGAACCTTACTGTATTGACAGGCATGTGAGATTGGGGGTAAGCAAAACTAACTGATAAATAAGTAAATCGTTTTTGACACTTATGCCTTAAGTGTAGCAGATGCACAAAAATAGTTGCCAAATGGATAAATAAATAAGAACCATAGACTGGAAAATTAATAATTCATAGTTTGGAAATACAATGCCATGAGCATATTGCTCTTTAATCAAAGTGGAAGTTAATTATAAAACCTGGTCTCTGCTGCAGTGCTTGTATGAAAAAAAAAAAAATTCCAGCATAGGCCTGGAAGAAACACTTAATGAGTACTTAACATTATTTCATTTTTGGAATCCTGAAGTCTTATTTTCTGACCTGGTAATAATCTGGTGGTAAAACCTTACCACATATTACAGACAAAGAGAATGAGGAGACCCTTCAGGACTCAAGCAGTGACCTGAGAGTGGGTGACCCTGGGGCCATTATGAATCGTGTTTTAGATGAGTTCTACCATTCCTTGAGGTTTTCAGGAAAAATTTATGATTTCAGTCATAATGCGAGAAAGGCATTAAGCTCTGGACTCCACTCTACAATTAATGACCTGGGTGATAACAGGGAAGTCACTTAAGCAAATGAGGCCCCATTAGCTAATCTAAAAAAGTGAAGAGTTTGGCTTCACTATTCTCTAACACATTTCCCGGATGTCAAGAGTTAACAAATGGATATCTTTCCTGACATGCATGGGCTTTGGTGGCTGGTGATGTAATCCTTAGCCACTGGCTGCCTGGAGCCTGGAGCCACAAAGCAAGTTGCCAGCCCTCCGGAAACTGGGCCTTAGGTAAAGAGGCCCCCTGCCTGAGCCAGCGGTTCTGCGCCTCAGGATACTTTATGATGAGCTGTAATGCATTTAGATGAGATCTCACTGGTTCAAAGCCAGCATCAGGGGAAGATCCTATTCCGAAGACAGGGACCCTGGAATAATGACAAAAGGAAAACATTCCCCGGGCACTTGCTGTTCTGCAAGTAATCCAAAGCTTTCTTTTTAAATGACTGAACCATAGGGCCCTGGCCTTACAGTGAAGCGGACAGTGCTAGGTAGGACATGCTGCCAGGAAGAAGAATGTGTCTTATTTACGATCGCCCATAAAGAACCAGGACTTAAGGACCAATTCTACTGAGAAAAGTACTTAGGAGAAGAACATAGCGAGGGCTGATATAAAAATGTGTAAAGGCTACATTTTCCAACAAGCTGTTCCCCATAGTGCATGGAGGACGCCTACCCAGGAGTCCTCTTCCTTACTGGCATTTCAGATTCTCTAGGTGTTTTCAACAACATGGATTGATGCCCTTCAAAGGAAACCTGTCAGCAGAGAACTTGTCACTGTCCCTCTTCATCCCCTCAACCCCTGGGCAGATCTGCCCATTTCAGTGCCTCCCGCTGGAGAACCCACCCATGAATCCTCAGAGGTAAACTTTCCCGCCCTGTATGTTTCGTTCGCCGGTACGCTATTAAATAGACTTCGCTTTTTCTTCCAGTCAATCATATCACCCTCTCCTTTACTCACTTTGGACTTGAAAGCAGCACAACATGCACACAAGACTTTTTAGAAATTTTGGATGGCAACTATGACGACGCGCCCCTCCGAGGTACCGTGCCTGGAGTGCTCTCATTTCTGTCTGTGGCCTTGGCTGGGTTTTAGTTATATTCTGGCATATCTGTGTGCTGTCATTCAAGGTCAGAATGTTTCCAATAAACATGAAGAGCAGCATAAGCCAAGTAAAGATAATTAGGGAATAAGAAACTGGAATTCAGTGTGGGGTTCAAGAAACTCAGCTTGTCATATTCAAGGACATGAATAGTTTATGCATTTTTTAAATTTAAAAGTTGCAAACACTTAGGTAGTAGTGAAATGCATTCTACCCCAGCATTAAATAGCATTCTATGAGAAATTTCTTAATATTTAACCACAGTTCTTATATTCAAATTAAGCACGTTTTTTTTTTTCTTTCTGGTTTTGTCCTCAGTGGAAGCAAAAAATTAATTATAAGTAAATAAGTAATCTGGATTGGGTTTGTAAGACAACCCAGTAAGACTAAATGTTGCAGCTAGCAAGGTTCTAAAATGTCCTAAAAAAATAATATCAAGTTATTTAAACGTTTTCTATGAGTTACTTATATTTGAGCATCTCCTGGTAAAGTAGAAGATGAGCGCCCTCAGAAACGGATTTTATTGGGCTAAATTCCCAGTGCCCAGAACAGTGCCTGAGACAATAGCAGGCAATCAGTGAATACGCTCTGCTCTGCACCCATTTCTTTTTTTTTTTTTTTAAATATATTTTATTGATTTTTTACAGAGAGGAAGGGAGAGAGATAGAGAGATAGAAACATCGATGAGAGAGAAACATCGATCAGCTGCCTCATGCACACCCCCTACTGGGGATGTGCCCGCAACCCAGGTACATGCCCCCGACCGGAATCAAACCTGGGACCTTTCAGTCCGCAGGCCGACGCTCTATCCACTGAGCCAAACCGGTTTCGGCTGCACCCATTTCTGATTGTAATGCTTTTTATCTCTAAGCATTTGACCAAGAAGGAGGGTATATTATTTAACAAACACATCTAGAACTCACCTTGTGCTGAGCACTATTTTGAGAACTTAGTAAATAGTACCTCAATTAATCCTCATACCTTTATGATAGAGGTTTCATTGTTTATTGATACTCTCTTTTCTCAAGTGGGGAAACCGAGGCACAGAGAACTTAACCTCCCCAGGTCATGTGACTAGTAAATGGTAGAGCTCAGAGTTAAATCCAGCTATTCTGGTTCTAGCATTCACACTTTTCTTGGCTATAATATTTTCTTTTAAGCACTGGTGCATTTATTTGTGCATTTATTACTGTGCTGGAAATCTTAACATTAGTTACATTTGGAGCCAGGCCATCACCATTGTTCTCATCTTCCCCTAATGTTCTTTATCATGTTTATAAATCATCTCTCCTATGTTTCTATTTGTAGTTTATTTTTAATTCTCAGGCATTGTTCCCAACACTGACCTGACTTCAATGGTTCCCCTAATAGTGATTGCCTCTGTTTGCTTCGGTTTCTTGTAATTCTAGTAAATCTGTGTTTACTAGAAATAATGGCCTATGCCCTGTTACCATTCATTCTCCTTGTCATTATTTAGGCCGATATTGTGGCACCTCCATGCCCCATCCCATCACTTCCTTCAGCAATGCTCTGACACTGAGGTTCATCTCTGACTCTAGCGTGAGTTTTGATGGTTTCCATGCTACATATGCTGCATCATCATCAGGTAAGACACATCAACAAGTGGCGCTACTAGGTTAACAAGAAGGTGGTTGAATTCCTAGGTTTGTTAGGTGGGACTCTTTTACCTTTACAGCTGGAAGCTAGTTTCCTGTGTCTAACCTTACATCTTCCAAATTCGGTTAGCATGCTTGTCAATTCCGGCAGCAGTGAACTCTGTTCCACAACTTTATCCATTCACCCACCTGTCGACACGTAGGGTGTGTGCACACCTTGGCTATTGGGAAGTAATGCTTTTAGAAAGGGAACTCTGGGAGTGAGGAGAATTGGCTGGAATGATCTTGGATGGCTTGTTTGTCAGTGTGTTGGTGTTCTCCTCCGTGACAAGTTGGTTAAGGCAGCTGTAATTAACAGTGTCTGAGGGCCTCTCTTAAGAATGGACAGCCGCTGTTCTCCTGTCTCCCTGGCCTTGAGGTTGGGCTCAGGCAGGGTCTGCGTGCTGTCACTGCTGGCTTGATGGTTAGTGGCACATGGGAATGAGAGGAAGGCGGAGCCACTAGTCCTGGGCCCCTTAGTCAGTGCTGTTTGTCAGCTGCCAGCGTCTTGTTATCGGCATTAAAAGCCTTCCAACTCAGGAGATTTATGTGTGAGGGGGAAATGGCGGAGCACTGCCCCCACTGCAGCCCAGGGTTGAAAATAATCCTGGTCAGAAATACTGCGTGGTTGTAGGATTAAAACAAGTCTTTTTTGCAGGAAGTTATAGTACACAGGGAGAGAAGGCTTTGAGCAAAGGATGTACCTCGTGGCTGTTAGTTTTCAGAATTTTTTTCTTATTTTATATGGATTTTTGTGTGTGAAATAGATGCTGTTAACAGCTCCCCTGGCGCTCCTCCTCCTTTACTTAGTGTGCCTTGTATTTGATCTTTGCCCTGGCACTCACTGTTTTCTCCTTTCTTCCAGCTTGTGGTGGGGACTTCCACATGGCTGAAGGCACCTTCGACAGCCCTGGCTACCCTGAAGTTTATCCCTCTAATGTGGAATGTGTCTGGAACATTGTCAGTTCCCCTGGCAACCGGCTCCAGCTGTCTTTCATGTAAATCCTTTTTTATGGAGTATTGTTTCAGTGGATCTGCAGGAAGGAAGCGCTGTTACTAAAAGGGAGGACAGCTAATAGCACATGTGTCCAAGCAACTGTGTCCGAGAACACAGTGGGAACTTGAGGAACTCTGTTTCCAAAGTTCCTTTGGTTTAGTCACAGTTCGGGTTATAAATAGTATTACAGTTCTCTTGAGAATGGTCCTAGCGTCCTGCCTAATATCACCAGAAATACATCCCTGAGCATTTATTTGTGGAGTCTTCATTTTTAGAGAACAGTAATTTCATTTTTTTTTAAAATTAGGAACATTTATATTCTGCCAGAGAATCACTAACATTCTTTTTTCCAGCAGAAATCCTATCTCAGTTAAGCCTTCTTACCCACACACCTTATGACCGCCCTACCCCACCCTAATCCACCTTTCCTTCCGATCCTACAAAGAATATTTGGGACGTTTTTTGGAACTAGTGATTTATTTGTAAAATCACTCTCCTGTTCCTCAGTGAACTGCAAGACTTATGAATATAGGGTCACACAACGATCTGAGTGGTCTTAAATTAAATGAAACAACAGTTTAAATTTAATTTAATTTTTCTAGAAGTAGATAGTGAAAAACACATGCTAAGTGAAGTGGGACTTTTTAATCATCCATAGAAAGGAGCCTGTGACCTGCCACACTCATAATGAAAGCTGAACAAATATTGAATGATAAGACTAGTATTTAAATTCACATTTTTAATTAAAAGTTATTTATAATACTATAATGTATATTGTTAAGCTTTGGTTGGGTGGTTAATCCTGTTTTTGAAGAGAATATAATAAGTTAGTGCTGAGGAAAGAGGATTGTTTTGCTTGGCCTGTTTATTAAAAAACAAAAATCTTGCTGCTTCTCCTAGACATGCCATTCTGTGCATTAAGAATGGATAAAAAAGTGAGAGAACAATCTTATTTGTGGACCATGTTCAAACATCTCAAGTTGCTTTCTTTCAGCCCATCATCAGACAGGCCACCTCGGGGACAAGTGGCATTGTGTTGAAACAAAGACACCCTCCTGAGCCTGAGAGTCAAAGAAAGTTTCAGTTGCCACAAGAGAAAGAGGTTTTTGCTTGCTTTTGTCTTTACTAAAAGCAAAGTTCTGTATGGGAAGATATGTGTGTGGGAAGATATATATCTGATATATATATATATATATATATATATATATATATATATATATATCAGATATATATGTATTCCTTTATTCAATATTTATTAAGCCCCTACTATATGCTAGGCACATATTGGGCAGATGTTACTCCTATGCTAGATGCTAGTAATAGCGAATAAAACATGATCTTTATCCTTACGATGAAGTCCAAAGTCCTTCACATGGCTTAGTAGGCCTCATAATTGCCAAATAAAAGGGATTTTTTTTCATCTTTTTCCTCTGTCAATACCACATTTACATTGTTGACCAATCTGACATTTGATAGTGCCAGGAACCGGGCCAGGCACTGGGACTGTTTAAAATCAATAAGATTCCCTTTCTTGGTAAGTTACTAATACGTTAATGTCAAGAAGCTATTTATTTAAAGCCTAAAGAGATGCATTTCATCTATAGCAGATAATCATATAGGGGCACTATTGAGATGAAAGGTCTCGAGTTTAAAATGTATAGCGCAAGGCTGATGCACCCCAGATGTTCAGTGAACATTAGATTCTCTCACGTTGTCATTTCTAAAGTATGTTGGGTGGTAGCTCACAGTTAGATTTAATTGGACAACCCTTGACTCTCCTAGAAGGTGGGAGATAGACACAAAAAGCAAATTGCATCTATTTTACTGTTTAAGGGACACTACAGTTCTAATTTTTGTATAGGCAAATTTTCATGGCCCAGCTTTTCCCTTTCTCATGCATAAGACGTTAATTTTTATTGTTTCCTGTTACTTGCTTGAGTTTTATTTTTTAAATAAATTCTGTAGAATGCAAGATGTTCCCGTTTATGTGGATTCTGCAGAATGCAATGTTCCCCTTTATGTGGATGATACTGAGAAAGGCCTGCAAGTTATTTCTGCCGTGGTCTAAACTACATCCAGATGGGTGGTTGGAAGTGTTCCTCTGGGGCGTGAGAGGAGCATATGAGAAGCATATGCCATACATCAAGTTCTAAACCATGGGGTTTGGATTGTGGACACTGTGGTGAAACTGAGTAGGGAGAAAAATTGAAGAAATTATGGTTGCTCTGCAATAGAAAGGACGAGGGTGAAATAAAAACCAAAAAGGAGTTTTTTTGTAAAGGGATTAACAAAAAATATATTTTATGCTTCAGAGTGCTTTTAGAAAGAAAGTGATTGATCTTGGTTCAAGAATCAAAATGAGATAATGAGAAACAGTGATTGCACTATTTTTGTTTCACATCAGTTTTACTCACAGATCTTAGCCAAAGTGTTTGGAAAGAAGGGAGATTTGCTTTTAAAATGTACTGACCTAAGCTTAATTTGATCCTTGTAAGTATTATCTTACCATCACTTCTAATAAAAATGTGTGGTACTAAAACAGAAAACCTGCACTTAATAATCTTCTGGACCTATGGGCCAACCTTTAATATGCATCCTGACCTTGCTGAAACCCACAGTCCGATGCACTTGGTTGATGGACTCTGATTCTTCATTTCACACAGGCTCTCGGGTGAGGCTGAGGCTGCTCGAGCAGGTACCGCACTTTGAGTAGAAAGGTTTCATGTAAATCACCTGCTGAAGAAAATGATCTCCCTTTATCCTTTTTTTTCTGAGAAGCAAAAGAAAATAGTTTTAGCATATTTTACAGTGTTGATATTATTATGGAATATAAAGCCAAGCACCAAACTTGGCCACCATCCTAAAGATGGATTCAGAATAGCTCCTTGCCAAAAACGATTGTAGGCCTAAATATTGTATTTTAAAAAATCAAGTTGTCAAGGAAGACAATGAGGGTCATGACTAAAGTAAAGTTTGCCTAGCCTGATATGGGTATTTCTGGTTTCTTTTGCTCCTCAGCTGTCAGTCGTAGCTGGCTGTTAGAACTGTGTCCGAAACACAGGTCCAGAAGATTTATCCTGTAGTAACCCACCTTGATGGGATTGTGAGAGCCACAGACTCCCTGTTCCTCTGGCTAGAGACCTACGGATGCTGTTATCTGGCTTGAGAAACAGGTGGTAGGACAGAGCTCACCAGCCAGTCTGCCTTAGTGCTCTGGTTGGCAGTGAATGCTCAGAGGTGTCCCGGATACATTGATCCATCCCATGGCGGGGCTTGCGGTGACCAGAGCCTCCAGGCCATTGTCTCTGCCTTAAGAGCATCTGAATCCAGGAGATGTGACAGAGCCCCAGGAGAGCACTGTGCTTACGACCGTGTGAAATCTTGCAGTGTTGGGTAGTGACTGAAAGACACACACAGTAAAGAAGTACTTTGCTATTACCACATGGTTTATACAGAAAGATGTTTTATGTTTCCAAATTATAGGATATTATTGTTATATTTTTGTTAATGTATTCTAATTTTATTCTGTAGTGGTCAGAGAACATGGTTTTTTAATAGTTTTAATATTTTCTGAGACTTAATTTGTGGTCAATTATATTGGTACATTTTTATACATGTTAATGGGCATATGAAAAGAATAATCATAGAGAATGTGTGAATTCTATTGTTAGATGTTATAGAAATCTTATTATTGTTTTGTTGCTGCTTTTATTATAATTTACCATCTTGTGGAAATCACCAATTTACTCCTTACTATGTTTGAAAAATAATTCTATAGTTGACTCTCTGAAACTGCTTCTTTAAAAGTTACTAATTTATTTTGAGGAACCAAATCTATGGCCTGTTCATAAGTCCTGGATCTTTGCATCATTTGATATTCTTCATAACTCTTCATCAAATTTCCTCTTGGCTTCTGTGATAGATGTTGGATATGTTTTTATCCTACTTCTCAGACCACTCCTGTGTCTGTTGTTTTCTCCTCCTTTCACTATACTCAAAATATGGGTACTTTCTAAGCTACTGCTCTCATCCCTCGTCTCTCTCTACTTATTATTCCCAGCCTTTCATTTCTATACCCCCAATCTGGCCATACTTTCAGCTATTACCATATACATATAGGTAATTTCCAAGTACAGCCCCAAAGTCCCTTCTGAAGTCCAAACCTGCATATTGGATCCCATAGATAGCTCCACTTGAGTGATATACCATTCTATTAGATTCAATATAGCAAAGATAAAAAATACATTTTTCTGCTGCTCACAGTCATTATTATTATTATATTACTGCAAGATAATATTCTCAAGCAGAACTCTGATTATCTAGTTTTACCACTCAGAATTCAATATTTTTTAATGTTGTAAAATATGCATAACATAAAGATCAGCATTTTACCCATTTCTATGTGCATATTTCAATGGCATTACATGTGCCCACAATTTTCTGTAACCATCTACTATCCATTTCTAATACCTTTTTTTTTGTAAGAGAACATTTATTGGGTAAATTAGAGAGGTACATAAAGTAATTCCTTGGGCTTAGGAAATAAGTTATGGAGATAAAGGAAGGGCCCTTGGAGCTTGGGAGTGAGGAAGCTAATGGTAAGGTGACTGGGGTGGGAGAGAGGGGAAAGGGGAAGGGAAAGGGAAAGGCAGGGGCATGCTCCCAAGAGGGAGAGGGCACTGGGTCCTCCATCCTAAGGTTTTAAGGGGGAGATTTTAGAGGAGGTCCCAGGAGAAGGTCTCAATAGAATACTGAGTAGCTTTCCAGTGTGTCCTTTCAGGGTGTGGTCTCCACTGATTGATTGGCTGGCACCAGGGCAGGGGGTCATTATTTAGTGCAGCTGGTCGCGCGGTCAGGTGGCTGGTTTTGCTGCTTCTCTGGGCCTGGAGCTGAAGCACAACTGAGGCCTAGATGTTATCTCTAGGGAGGAAAGGCCGGGGGGGGGGGGGGGGGTCCAAACTGCAGGACCAGAGCTATGCGAGGAGAGGAAAAGTCACCCTGGGGGCAAGGCCCCACCTCACAATTGATTGTCCATGGCCAGGCACCCGGTCCTTGTTCTTCTCATGTCTATCTAATTGCCTACAACAAGCATGTCAAACTCAAAGGCTAACACGGGCCAAATAAACAAGGTTTACGTTTATGTGGGCCACGAAAAAAACAAAAGCTTCAATTTTCATAGAAACGTAGGTTTATTTTGATGGAGACATGCCGAATACAAAGGGCTGAAATAAGTGAGTAATCATTAACATAAAACAATAGAACATTTTAATAAAAATTAATATTTTTTCTTCAACATTAACTTACCAGACACTGAATAACTGCACAAATTAATAAGCATAACACAAATAAACCTATTTTTCTTGTTCTCCAAAAGCAAAATATTTTCTGTTGCACACACCAAACAAATTAGTCCAAGACTAATTACGTGGCAATCGGCTGCTAAAACATCCGCTGCTAGTATTAGTGGAGAGAAATGGTGCGCCTGCGCGTAAGGTGCGAAAGGGGAATGAATGCAACATGATTATAGTAATCAAACATTAGCAAACATTGTAGTTTGTTATTAATAATTATGTATAACAGGATATTGTAAAATTCAGTTACGAATTTTTATTAAAATGTTCCTTACACTTACATTCTGTTATATTGGCTGGGCCGCAAAAATATTTGTTGTTGGCCACTAGCGGCCGTGGGACGCTAGTTTAATGTGCTGGCCTACAATATTCCCCCTCAAGGATCTTGGATCTGAAATCTTTCTGAGAAAAGGGGTGCAGGTCTCTTCTGCAGCTGCTTCCGGCTGAAAGAGGGTGATATTTTTCTTCAGAGCCAAGGGATCCTTGCTCTACTTTTTCATCATACTAAACAGAAACTCTGTACCCATTAAATAGTAACTCCCCATTTCCTCTGCTCTAAACCCCTCATATAAGTAGAATCATACAATATGTGTCCTTTTGTGTCTAGCTTATTTCATTTACATAACGTTTTCAAGGCTCATATATCTGTGCTGTAGCATATATCAGAATTTCAATCTTTTTTAAGGCTGAATAATATTCTAGAGTATATGTGTATACATAAAATGTGGTATTATATATATATATATATATGTATGTATGTATATATATAGTTGTATATGTGTTTATACATTGTTTTTTTTATTTATCAAAGAAGTTATATATATATAATTGCCTATATAGCTTTATTTATCTATATTATATATAGGTATATAGAGTTTTACTTGCTTATATATTATATATATACACTACAGGCCCAGTGCACGAATTCATGCACCAGTGGGGTCCCTCCGCCTGGCCTGCAGGAATCAGGCCGAAACTGGTTCTCCGACCTCCGAGGGGTCCCAGATTGCGAGAGGGCTCAGGCAAGGCTGAGGGACCCCCACCGGTGCATGACTGGGGCCAGGGATGGACGTGGGAAATTGGTCAGCCAGGGAGGGACTGCGGGAGGGATTGAGGGCATGTCTGGCCCATCTCGTTAAGTCCTGATCAGCCGGACCCCAGCAGCAGGCTAGCCTACCAGTTGGAGCATCTTCCCACTGGTGGTTAGTGCACGTCATAGTGACTGGTCGACCAGTCAACTGTCTGCCCCCTGGTGATTCAGTGCACGTCATAGCGAGTGGTTGCGTGGCCTTAGCATATCATTAGCATATTACACTTTGATTGGTTGAACAGATGACTGGATGACCAGGCACTTGGCATATTAGGCTTTTATTATATAGGATTTACATATCTTTGTATACTTTTAAATATATCCTTTGGGTATACACCTAGAATTTGAATTACTGGACCTTATGATAATTCTATGTTTAAGTTTTTGAGGAACCACCTAATTGACTTCCACAGTGGAAACACCATTTTATATTTTCATCAGCAATGCAGAAGAATTCCAATTTCTGCATATCTTCATCAATACTTGTTAATGTCCATTTTTTCAATAAAAGCCATCCTAATGGATATAAAGTACTATCTCACTGTGGTTTTGATTTCCATTTCCATAATAACTAAGGATGATGAGTATTTTTTTCATGTTTTATTAGCCAGTCACATATCTTCTTTGGAGAAATTTTATTCAGTCCCTTGCCATTTTAAAATAAAGTTATTTGTCTTTTTATTTTGTAAAATATTTTTTAAAAATGTGTTCTTATTGATATTAGAGACAGGACAGGAGAAAGACAAAGGTATAGAAATATCAAGGATGAGAATCATTGATTGGTTGCCTCCCAAACACTCCCTACTGGGGACTGAGCCCACAACCCGGACATGTGCCCTGACCGGGAATTGAATCAGGACCTACTGATTCATGGGTTGATGCTCAACCACTGAGCCACACTGGCCAGGCTGTCTTGCTACTTTTGAGTTGCAAGAGTTCTATTATACTCATGATATTAGCATGGTCATCTGTTTTTATTTGTTTTTGATAAAAATCAAGGCGTAATCTTTCTGGAAATTAGTTTTATAAGAAACTGCCAAGTAATTATTCAAAGTGCTTATATTAATACTAGAGGCCCAATGCACAAAGATTCATGCAAGAATAGGCCTTCCTTTCCCTGGCTGCTGGCATCAGCTTCCCTCTGGCACCCAGGACCTGGGCTGCTTCGCTCCAGCTGCCACCGCCCCCCACCGTGGGCATGCTCCGAGCTGCCCACGGCTGCTGGGAGCAACCCCCACCCCTGGTGTGTGTCCGCTGGGGTGGGGGCAGCACACAGTCCCCTCCCGCCCATATGCGCATGCAGCTCCTCCTGAGACATTGTGATGCAGCCTCCTCCTGAGCTGGTCATGACTGTTACGGTGTCCCGGCCTGATTTGCATATTACCCCTTTTTATATATATATATACTTTTCTACAAGAAATTTATGAGACTTCCAGTTGCTCTGCATACTTAAAAACCTTTGATCTTGTCAATCTTTATAATTTTAGCCATTCGATAAGTATGAAATGGAATCTTATTGTGATATATAATTTATGTTGCTCTGATGACTAATGATGTAATGTACTTTTTCACAATTTCATTGACCATTCACTCATCATCTTTTATGAAGTGTATGTTCAAGTCTTTTGTTCATTTCTAATTTGGCTATTTGTTTTTTTCATTTTTTTTTGTAGGAATTCCTTTTATATTCCAGATCTGAGTCTTTTGTTAGATATATGTTTTGCAATGATCTCTCCTTTCCTCTTCCCCAAACTCTGACTTGCCTACTTATTTTTTAATTCATGCATTCTATAAGGATACATTTTTATTTTTATGAAGTCAAATTTATTAAATTTTTAATTTTATATTTAGTGCCTTTTCATTCTAAGAAATATTTGCCTATCCTAAAGTTATAAAGATAGTCTATGTTTTCTTCTAGGAGTTTTATGGTTTTTGGTTTATATCTATGAGAAATATTAAGTTAGTTTGTGTATGGAGAGAGGCAGGGGTTGATGTTCTTTTTCTTCTCCTCCATAAGGATATCCAGTTAATACAGCACCACTTGTTAAAACAACCCCCCATTGGCTTATCTTGACACTGTGGATTGAATTATATTGGCCCTATATTTGTGGATTTTTCTCTGGAATTTCTCTTCTATGTCATTCATTTATCTACCCTTACACCAATTCCACACTACCTTAATTATATCCAGGTTTTTAAAGCATTAAAGTTTTGAAAGCATCCATTTAGTAACTATTTCAGACTCGATATCTGTTACTAATGACCATCATATAAAGTAGACATTATTTCCTACCCTCTATTCCCTCATATCATAATTAGAATATAATACAAGTTGAATAGGATATGCTTGAACAAGTCTATGTTATTATGAATGCCATATTTTTTCTACCTTTCTAGAAATTAAGTGCGTGTGCCTTAGATCGACATTTAAGCTCTGTCAAAATTAGCCCCTCATACTGCTCTAGCTATGTCTTGTAACTTTTCTTAAAAGTACGGAAAGTTCTAAGCAAACTAAACCTCTCGCAGATTTCTAAATATACTCCACCCTTTTTTGCATGCGCTATTGCTGGCATGCATTCTCTGTCCACCATTTCTGCACCTGAATTCAGCTAATATTTACATTTCCATCTCTAAAACTCTCTCCATCAAGCTGATACTGAGCCTAACAAACAAATGTGATACCGTCACCTCAAAGTCCTTACACCATGTCGTAGCTCTGATGGCAGTCAGGATATCCTGCCTTATATTTTTTTCTGTATTCTTGACCAATTTTATCCCTAGAAAGAAAACCTCTTCTAGAAGGCAGTGTATTAATTACCTTTGTATCTCCTGACTAGACATTTCAACATATTTTAGTGAAAGAAATTTGTGATTAAAATTAAAGAACATTTAAAAAAGTGACCAGGTTAACCCAGCATGGGGTTCAGGATAATCCCCAAATTTATTCTGTTATTTTAATCCCCTATTTTATTTTATTTTCAAATCAGAACATTCCAATTGGAGGATTCTCAGGACTGTAGCAGAGATTTTGTAGAGATCCGGGAAGAAAATGCCACCGGTCACCTGGTGGGGCGATACTGTGGAAACACCCTCCCCCTCAATTACTCATCCATTGTTGCGCACAGCCTGTGGGTCAGATTTGTATCCGATGGCTCAGGCGGTGGCACCGGCTTCCAGGCCACGTTTGCTAACAGTAAGTTGGTTCTGTCTTAGTGATGGCTTCCAGAATGATTCCTACAAACTGGAAAGGCGAACACTACTTTCAGGAATGTGCTGGGAATAGTCCTGAACTCTACACAGTTCTCCTATGTGTATTGTCCTTGTGGGATTACTTCATTATGTAATATATTAGAAAAACTACATCACATATGAATGGCTCATTAGTAGCCAGTAAGAATGCTCAAGGGTTCTAATATTTTTCTTAAGCTTAGTTCTACCCAATTGTTAAATTGAATTTTTCTTGATAGTGTGTTAATCTTTGAAGGTATTATAGTTCAGGGTTGGTATATTTAGAATCAAATGTGTTTGATCCCATAAAATTTATATTCTTCAAATTAAAAACATTTAATAATACTTTGGAATTGACTAAGTTGCTCAATTATAACAACAGGGAATTCTTCTAAAAGCATAAATGTTAAATTTTATTTTTTTAACTCAACTTTTCTATAATTAGCTAATGTGTGTGAGTGTGTGTGTGTGTGTGTGTGTGTGTGTTTCCCAAATGTCAGATCCTCTTATCTTATATAATTTTTATAAACATGTTTTAGTCTCTTATAAGACAAAGTAAAGTAGGTAAACCAAAATGAGAAAATGGGGCTGGTAACCCCCATGTCCCCAAGTCCCTTTGGGTTTGGGAATCCCTTTCAAATCAGAAGTTATCCTTTGTTTTCACACCAGCAACCTTCTAAGGAGATGGAGTTCCATTCACAAAATTACCCTTCTCCAGCATTTAATAGATAGCACAGAAACCAAAAGGGAAGCAGTATTTCTTTCAGTGGTCAGAAAAGAAATCACAGCCAATTAAAAGTGCATCCTGTCAACACCCCTTGCCTTTTTCTTTCATCTGACTAAAGAGCTGTTCTAAGTAGGTCTGACTTATTACTTCGTTTTTCCTCCTAGTATTTGGCAATGACAATATTGTGGGAACTCATGGGAAAGTTGCCTCTCCCTTATGGCCTGGAAATTACCCCCACAACTCTGATTACCAATGGATAGTGAATGTGAATGCCTCTCAAGTTGTCCATGGTAGGATCTTGGAGATGGACATTGAATCAACACACAACTGCTATTATGATAAGTTAAGGGTGAGTTTCCAAGTGCAACTGATGCTTATGACAGGTGAATTGCTATTGGCAAAAACAAATCCAAGTTAGAGTTTATTCAGCATTTGCAAATTGTATGGAATGGTCTATCTCCCTTAAATCATGATTACCCCCTCTATATTACCTGTACCAAGGGTAATTCTGGTATATAGTTATTTGTTTTTATCATTATTGTAAAAATGCCTCTTGAGCTTTGTCTAAGTATATATGTATTTCTTAATTATTCTATCTTATATCCCATTTCCTGCTTATTCTTATGTTAGAGTATTAAAATTTAAAGAATCCTTTTAAAATAAATAAATAAATATATTAAAATTGTGATGATCATTGCCATCCAGACACTGATTATTGTATCAATTTCAGACATACCATCAGATTTTATCTCCAGCTTTATTGAAGTATATTTGAGAACCAAATATTGTACATATTAAAGATGTACAACTTGATGTTTTGATATATGTGAAATATATAAGTTTAACTGTTTTACTATCAAATTCTTGAAGTCCATGATTCCACCGTATTCATCTTGGGTTCACAATGGCTAACATAGAATTCAGTACCTGATAAACGCTCAGTACATGAGAATATAACTATTACATACAGTAGCTTCAGTAGAAAAATTTATGATCATAATTATAATGAATTTGTTCCAAAGTTTTTAGGAGAAGATGGAGGGAAAGATAGGAAATGTGGCTGGGCAGCATCCTTCACATGTGCAATAAAGAGAAAGTGTGCTCCATGCTGCGTGTTTGGGAGCTAGCATAAAATGTGTCTCTAAATAGGTACTCAATATTTTTAAACCAAATGAAAAAGATTTATTGAGTGCTTTGAAGGTGTGCTGAGCAGTTGCAAGCTACAATTCTTTTGTTGTTATTAATTCTGCATCTGTACTTCTGTGGAGATAGGAATTCCTGTAGGATACCTCATCACTTTCTCTCATTAAACCTTTCCTCTTTCTTGTTTTTTTTTTTTTTTTTTCTCTCTCTCTAATTTCCTTTGAGGCCCCAAAGCACATTCAATAACTGCTAGTTTTGCACACCTCTCTTGGTTTCTACTCTCCACCACCAAATTTTACTGTATCATACAAGGAGCTATATCACATAGAATACATTTATTAATATAATTCAGCAACAAAGATATAAATAATTTTAAAAAATTAAATTATTGCAAATATGTTACATATTTAATGGAATTTTTTATTTTAAAACAGATATGTTTACTTGCTTATTTTTGCATTATGATAATTTATAATAACAAAATACACCCTTTTAATTTTTTTAATGAAGAAAAATAGAGGTAATTGCCTTAATTCATTGTCTTCTTATCTGTGTTTTACCTGCAGATTTATGATGGCGCTGGCATTCATTCTCGCCCCATTGGAACATACTGTGGTGCTCAGACTGACTCTTTTAGCTCCACAGGAAGTTCTTTGACATTTCAGTTTTCTTCTGACTCTTCAGTCTCAGGGAAAGGATTCCTTCTAGAGTGGTTTGCAGTGAATGCTGCTGTTGGACCTTTACCTACCATTGCTACAGGTATGTTTGGTAACAAATGAAATTCTTATTAGGGGATGATATGTATAGGCCAGTATTTCAAAGGGTTCTAACATAATAGGGCCAAATATATGCAAATGAGTAAGAAGAATAAATACAGTCCCCAAACCTCCTTCCATATGTCCAGGTGTTCTTTTAATTTCATAGACATGTAAAAATTGTATTTTTGCCCTGGTTGGTGTGGCTCGGTGGGTTAGGTGTCATCTCATGCCCAAAAGGTTGCTGATTCAGTTCCCAGTCAGGGCACATGCCCGGGTTGTAGGCTAGATCCCCGTTGGCGGCGTGCAAGACCCAGCTGATCAATGTTCTGCTCTCACATCATGTTTCTATTTCTCTCTCCCTCTCCTTTCCCCTCTCTCTAAAATTCAATAAAAAATATTCAATAACAATAAGCCCTGCTGGTGTTGCTCAGTGGTTGAACATCAACCTAAAAACCAGGAGGTCATGGTTCAATTCCAGGTCAGGGCACATGCCAGGGTTGAGGGTTCGGTCCCCAGTAAGGGACATGCAGGAAGCAGACGATCAGTGATTCTCATCATTGATGTTTCTATCTCTCTCTCCTCCCTTCCTCTCTGAAATCAATAAAAATATATTTTAAAAATTGTATGTTTATTTCTAAAAATGCTAGTTTCCCATATGTTTTTCATATTAATTAATGGTTTAATATCCATAAGATATTCTACTTACAATAGTTAGAGATCACCTTAGAGATCTCTGAAAATTTGATTTTCAAATACAACATGCACACACACACATAGATACACACACATTAGTTAAGGATCCACTAATAAAAAGAACTGCTTTCCTTCTGTATTTCATTTTAAATTTGCCTTCAGAAATGCTTCCCTTTCCCCTTTGCTGGTTGTAAACCTTCATGTTTCAAGGTAAAATTGGCCTATTTTTTTTTAAAGAGAGAATGGAAAGGAGGGGAAGAAAACATCGATGTGAGAGACACATCAATTGGTTGCCTCCTGCATGTGTCCCGACTGGGGCCAGGTATCAAGCCTGCAACCAAAGTATGAGCCATTGACTGGAATCAAACCCAAAAGCCTTCAGTCTTAGTGCCAACACTCTTACCACTGAGTCAAACCAGCTAGGCTAAGAATAGAATTTCTCTTTTCTTTTTCCTTTTTTAATTTATTTCAGAGAGGAAGGGCGAGGGAGAGAGAGAGAGAAACATCAATGATGAGAGAGAATCATTGATCGGCTGACTCCTGTCAGCCCCCTCCTAGAAACTGAGCAGCCAACCCAGGCATGTGCCCTGACCTGGAATTGAACTGTGGCCTGCTGGTTCATAGGTCAACACTCAGCCACTGAGCCACACCGGCTGGGCTGGCATACATTTTAAGCTTTTAATTTACTATTTTTAAGACATCCTCAGTTCCCTCACTGAGCAGTGTTTTGGGAGACTGTGCTTTTTCCTTAAAAATTTGTTTAAGCAACTTTGAATGGCTTTTATAGATTTGAGGATTGACATAGCAGAAATTCAACATATACTTCTTGGAGGATAGTCTTAGTTCTTGAAATATTTTATTGGGACACATTATCATAGGATTTCATTGCAGAATAGTCAAACTGTGAAGTTATTGTAGGAATAAAGGGACCTCAAATGATTAGAACTTACTTGCTTCTAATTTCTTGAGAGTTTGTATTAACAAAGATTACTGAAGGTATAACTCATATTATTTTTATTTAGTGACTCTTAGCATTTTCTTCTGAGATTTTATTTTTGCCTCCTTCATAACATTGAATATGAATCTCTTTCTTAACATATTAATATATCCTAGAGCAAAGAGCCATTGGCAAGATTGCCAAATGTAATTTAGAGCTATTCCTTTAAGTCTGGATAGCTCTTGTAAGTACACTTGAGTTAAGCTTTTACATATCCACAAATATCAAGTTAGAGAAGGAATTACTAACTTATGCAAAGCATTGTATCAGCAAATACAATTTAGTATTCACAAAAAATGTTTTCCTCTTACACATGTATTTTATAATCATATAATTTTAGTGGATGAGTAAATACAATATAATAAATCTCATTTTTCTTAATCAAGAACCAGGGAAGGAGAAAGTAAGAGGGTGAGAGAATTTTATAACTTACTAGTAGTCTAAATAGTATAAATGATTCTCTCATAATGAGATCACACTGAGATTTTCATTAAGATGACAAAGAGCTTAACATTTTAAAATGTATTAATATATTGAACATTGACTCATCAGAATTTCTTATGCATACATAGAATACATATTCAATACATATTTATTAGGATTTATTATAGATACACTGACGAAGAAATGAAACCAAGATATATTCTTTACCTTCTAGAACAGTGATGGCGAACCTTTTGAGCTCGACATGTCAGCATTTTAAAAAACCCTAACTTAACTCTGGTGCCGTGTCACATATAGAAATTTTTTGATATTTGCAACCATAGTAAAACAAAGACTTATATTTTTGATGTTTATTTTACATATTTAAATGCCATTTAACAAAGAAAAATCAACCAAAAAAAAAATGAGTTTGCATGTCATCTCTGACACAAGTGTCATAGGTTCGCCATCACTGCTCTAGAAGCTTAACAGTATTTGGAAAATATAAAACATTAATTATTTCAGTTAAGTAACAATATAGTAATTAAATGACAAATCAGGTAGTGTAAACAGCAAAAAAAAAAGCACTAGAAGGTAAAGAAGCCTAATGTGGACTAAGGTCACCTGAAGGACATAAACATGTCGGGTAGGGACCCTGTGCATTGCTGGTGGGAATGCGAAATGGTAGAGCCACTGAGGAAAACACTTTAGCAGTTCCTCAAAAATTGAAATACAATGTTACCACCAATTAATCCAGCAATTTCATTCCTAGTTATATACTTAAGAGAAATGAAAATGTACATCTACACAAAAATGTATACATGGATATTTACAGAAACATTATTCATAATAGTGTAAAAAGGGAAACGACCCCAATATCCAACAAGTGATGAATGGGAAAGCTAAATGAGGTATATTCTTACAGTGTAATACTACTATCTGGCCTTAAAATGAAGGCAGTACTGATACAGGCTAGAATATGGGTAAAGTTTAATTGTTATGTTAAGCAAATGAAGCCAGTTACAAAAGGCCACATATTATATGGTTATATTTATTTTTTGTTTGTTTTTGTTAATCCTCACCTGAGGATATTTTTCCATTGATTTTTAGAGAGTATGGAAGAGAGAGGGAAAGACAGAGAAACATCGATGTGAGAAAAACACATCGATTGGTTGCCTCCTGCAGGAGACCTGACCAGGGCCTAAGCCGGGGAGGAGCCTACAACCAAGATAGGTGCCCTTGACTGGAACTGAATCCAGGACCCTTTGGTCCACAGGCTGATGCTCCATCCACTGAGTCAAACCAGCTAGGGCTGTATGGTTATATTTACATGAAATGTCCTGAATAGGCAAACCCATGGAGATAGAAAATAGATTAGAGATTTCCGTGGGCTGGTGGAGTGGAGAATAGAGACTCAATGGTAATGGGTATGGCGTTTCTTTTCAGAGTGGTAAAAATGTTCTAAAATTAGACACCAGTGATGGTTGCAGAACTTGTGAGTATACTAAAAACCTCTGAACTGTATGTTTTAAAAGGCTAAATTTTATGTGTGAATAAAAGCTCAATAAAGGCGTTATTTAAAAAAAACACGTAATAAAAATAATGAAGGCTGTTCTTGTTATAAATCCATTTGCTTTTTTAATAAGTATTTCAGTTTACTAAATTGAAAATTGTTTCAAAATTGCCTAGATAAAATTGCATGATGAATAGCTATACTAAAAAGGTAAAGATTAAAGTACATTGGAATCAGAGTTCTACTTAAATAATAAGAATAAGAATAAGAATAAGAATAAGAAAAGAATATGAATAATAGGGTCTTCCATTGGACTTGCTTCATGCTTAATAAACAATTAATGAAAGGGTTGTATGGCAAAATTACAGTGAAAAAGTAGAATACAATGTGGGTTTACTAGTATTCACACAAAAAATATTTTAAAAAATAAATATTTTAAGCACAGCTATCTGAATCAGTGAGTGTCATAAATATGTATGGGTTTTGAGAAAATTGTTTTAATTGGCCGTTTCATTTCAGCACAGGACTGACACCTTACAGTGAAAGTACTAGTGTCTGTCATCAGAGCCGTTTCCTTTTCACTCCGCAGGTGCCTGCGGTGGGTTCCTGAGGACAGGAGAGGCGCCAGCCTTTCTTTTCTCCCCGGGCTGGCCCCAAAATTACGGGAACCGGGCTGACTGTGTGTGGCTGATCCAGGCTCCTGACTCCACAGTGGAACTCAACATCCTCTCCCTGGATATCGAATCTCATGGGACATGCAACTATGATAAACTTGTGATACGAGATGGTGAGAAACCTTTAAAACACAAAATAAAACAAAAAGCTACTACATTTCTACCTTACTGCATATTAAATTACATTCCATTATAATCAGACTTGTTTACTACCTTCATCTGTTTGCATGGAATTTCACAGATATTAAGGTCAATGAAGGTATCAAATACTAGAATCGGCTACCGTTTCTGAAGAACATAAGGAAACTATGAAATTGTCTCTAAGAAAATCATCCAACATTACTATGTCAGGGACAGCACTACATTCTGAAGAAGAAACACTACCTTTGGTTTAAGTAGGAACTAATAGTCTGAGTTTCTAGGTAGCACTGCTGTCTTGTTGAAAGGCTTTGGGAATAAATCTTGATATTTTATACCTGTGACTTTAAGATCCAAGTGTGAAAAGTATTTGTAACTATAATATATTTAATTATCTTTGTCTACTGAATCTCTGGGTGGAATGGGTAGCATTAAGGGCTAATATTTTTCATCTTTTCCTCTATACACAGGCATGGTATTGCTATGCATTGGTTGAGGGAAATGAATAATGCTGACATGCACCTGTACACACCATGCTTCACCATTTGCACGGCACCAAGAAGATTAAAGAGGCCATAACCTCCAGCCAGTGTTTCCCACAGTGTGGTCCCCAGCCCAGTAATATCAGCATCACCTGGGAATTTGTTAGAAATGCAAATTCTGAGCCCCATCCCAGACCTACTAAACCAGAAAGTCTCTGGATGGATCCCAGATCTGTGATTTCAAAAGCTCATCAATCAGGCAGGGCCAAGATTAGGGTCAGGAGAGTAAGGCAGTACTGGGCAGACTGCATAGTCAGGTCCTGCCTTTATTTAAAATGTTAGTGTTTTGTTCATTTTACATTAAAGTCAATTTTTAAATATTACACTAAAATATTATTTATCTTTTTAGATCTTTAGCACCTCCTTACATTTCCCCCTTGATTTGAAGTGGTTCACTTGCCCCCCCGCCCTCTCCCGTCCCTGCCCCCAGTGATTCTGATGGCCTCTAAAGTTTGAGAACCACTTCTCTACATGGTAGATGTTGCAACTTCAAATGAACTACCTAGACAAGAGGTAGCATAACCAATGCTATTGTTAAACTAGAGAACAGAACTGAAGGGGCAGCTCTTAGGAATGCAGGCTCAATGTTACAGATCTTATTTTTTAGGAGATGTAAGAAATATAGAATTTTCTATGAATTTCCCAAATGTTAAATTAATGAAAAATACTTCAGAGTAATTTGGGGGTTCAAACAAACATGTGCTTGCTTGCTTTTGGCTCACAGGTTGCTAGTGTGCAAGCTCTTGCTTTAAACAGTGAGAAAAATCAATGGCAAAGGTGCTTTATTTTCCTTCTGTGGAGGTTGGATCCTAAGTGAAGACTCAAATTAATCATACAAACAGGATGATGTAATAAATCATAACTTTCCCCCCTTTTCCTATCAATAATCAGCTGTCAGGACATTTCCCAGAGGAACTATCATCTTTCCTCATATGAAGGCATTCCGTGGATATTAAAAGTTTAAATTTTTCATGCAATAACATTTGTGCATCCTGACATGCATATTCCAAATATTCAGAACCCAGTGGAAATTAAAAAAATATGTCTTCAGTAGGTAACTGTGTCAATGGGTGAATTATGGTTATTTTAAAAAATCACTTTTATTGATTTTGTCCCACCAATAACTTTTCTTCTGGGTGACCTTGCACACATTACTAAGTGGCTCCAGGAATGTTCTATCGTCTGTGAAAGAGACTAACATCTAACTCAGGAGGTTGTTGTGAACCTCCTGGAACAGGAAAAGTAATGATTGCAAAAACCCTGGCCTTTGGTATATGGAGAATTTGAATAGTTTGATTTAAATTTCAACTTATTTTGAGATATTTCTAAAATAGTTTTCATCATATTCTCTTTATAGAATGAAGGTGTTCTTACTGAGACATAGAGCAGCTTTAAAGAACTCCGTTAATTGAAGTATATGCCAAAACAATGACAATATTTTTATTTTATTTTATTTTATTTTTTTAAATATATTTTATTGATTTTTTTACAGAGAGGAAAGGAAAGGGATAGAGAGTTAGAAACATCGATGAGAGAGAAACATCAATCAGCTGCCTCCTGCACACCCCCAACTGGGGATTTGCCTGCAACCAAGGTACATGCCCTTGACCAGGATTGAACCTGGGACCTTTCAGTCCGCAGGCTGATGCTCTATCCACTGAGCCAAACCAGTTAGGGCAACAATATTTTTAATTGGTTGTGTGAGTTATCCATATAGATTCCTTTTTATTCACCAACAGATTGAGTAGATGCCCAATAAGTTAATTCTTTCTGTATCTGTTTATTTATTCCTTCAAGAAATAGTTATTGAATGCCTACTATGTGTTAATTGCTGTGTTTTTTTCATATGCACAATGGTAATATATTTTTAGAATTAAATTTTAAGTCCCACTTCAGTTATTTGTTCTTTGTCCAACCATATTTTTACTTCTGAGTAGTAATGTCATAGAACATTTTGAAGCAAATATCTAGAGCCCATTGGCCAGTCTTCATAGCCTCAGGGCCCTCTGATGGCTGTGGGCATTCCTGGGCCCCCACAGAGGCCCCGTGGCTTTCCTGGGAGAGCTGAGTTACTCTCCCACCTGCTTACTCATTTTGCCGTGCTTCAAAATTAAATCAGCCTTTTCCAGACCATGCCCCAACAAATTCTGCATACCAAAGATTTCCATAAACTGAGGCTCCATGACACTACATTAGACCTAAAAAAAAAGTTAAGAAAAGAAGGAAGGGAGGAAGAGAGGGAGGAGAAAGAAAAAGGGAAAAGAAAAAAGTGTACCAAAAATCAGTAATCCTTTTATTCCTAGATCTTTCTTTATGCTCTTAAATAAATCATTTAGTAGCATAATTTGGGCATCTGGAGTTAATTGGCTAAGGTTTCAAACCCTTGTTGACTTTTATGCTCAATGCCCTTTGACAAATTATATATCTTCTCTAAGACTGTTTCCTGTCTACAAATTGAGGATAATAGTGACACCTACCGAATAGTGTTACTGTGGGGATATAATCAAGCATTACCCATGAAGCTCCCAAACTGGTAATAGCAATTGCTCAGTAAAGGTCAGCTACTAATACTCTTGGGGCCTTCGCTTCCACGTCTCTAAAATGATGATGCTGGGCTGGAGAGTGAACCCCCAAATGACCTTCTAGTCCTATTCCTTTACTGTTCTTTGACTTGTCCGTGTCTTCTAAAGATCAGTTTCATTCCTGCTGCAATCCATATACTGCGGTTGTGGGAAGCTCTAGAAATACTGCAGTGTTTATTATGGAGACTTGGGGAGGACAAACCATCTTGTGGTTATTGGGTTATCTACTAAGTCTTCAGTTCACCAATAAGTAGTTATTTACAGACAAGCATTGCTTCAGCAGTCTCGGTGAAGTTTAGAAAAGAAATCCTCAGTCTCCCTGAGAGGTAAAATATACACATATTAAATAAATACTAATGTATAATAACTTCAAAATTTGGCAATACACATGATTACAGAATAAGCTAACAAAAGCAATTTTGTGTGAAATGTGTAGCGAAATAGCATAGTGGAGATAAATGCAAAAAAAGTTAGAGACAAAATTTTAAACGACAAAAAATACAACAGTTTCTAGAAGTCAGAAACCCTCCAAAGAATGCCTTTTCAAGCATCTTGGATTTATAGCTATGCCATTACATTTGTAATTACAGAGAATGACTTGTTTACTGAAGTAGTTAATAATGAGTTTTAGGTAGTGGTCAGTGTCCAGAAGGACTCATTTTGCTGGTTATGTGAAAGGGCAACTCTCCTCATGTCTCATCCTATTTTTGTTTTTATAAGCTTGGCATTCATTAATTCTCTGCCTTTGGGAAAAAATACAATGTGTTTTCCCAGCCAAGGAATCCAAGTCTGTTATAATTTCCTCTGCTCCATTCCAGCTTGGACTGGCACAGTTGTTTTGACTGACACTTATCCAAGAGAAGCCGAAGGAAAAGAGGCATGAGGTGACTCAGCCTCCTTAGGGTCTCTGGAGGAGCGCACTTGCAGAACCTATTTTTTCTCATCCTCCACACATGGACACACATGTCCTTTTATCAGCAAAACAAACAACAACTAAAAAATGAAGAGTTAAACAAGAAAAACTAAAAACACCTCTGGAGCTAGAGGCACACATCTTGGCAAATGACCCTGTACCATTAGCATAGGATCTGAGGCTGAAGAACCGTCCTTTTTCCTGTTTTAGACACTTGACCTTCAGCAATAGGAATCATTTAGATCCGTGTCTAAGGCACACATCAGCACTGGTCCACAGCCACTCCCAATCCTGTGCTCTGATTTTGAGTTTCAATGTCAGCAAGAACTGTCAGCCAGTTTAGAAAGACAGTGGGGACTTTCAGAGAAGTGCTTATCAAAAAGAGTAAAGAAAAAGGCAGGTGGTACCATTACAAACTGGAGCCAGAATGATGTAGTCCCTGGGCTGCCCTTCTATTTGAGAATCACATTATGTGCTGGGGATGCAGATGTTCTGAGAAAAGTTGTGAGCTGCTTTGGTTGGGTTGCAAATGATGGTGGAGGAGAGTCTGTAGGCATGTTTTTATGCCGGTGTTTCCTTTCCTTGATTCCAGGAGACAATAACATGGCCCAGCAGCTGGCCGTTCTCTGTGGCAGAGAGATCCCGGGACCCATCCGGTCCACGGGAGAGTACATGTGGCTCCGGTTCACCTCGGACTTCAGTGTGACCAGGGCGGGCTTCAATGCCTCCTTTCACAAGAGTAATGTGACCTAATTTATTAGTCGTATCTCCTTCATTTCGCCTATCTCTTGCTCTTTCTCTAATCTACTCTGCTCATTTTTCCATGCTAGGACACAGGTTTGTTTTAAGTCAGAGCACACGGTTTCTGCCCAGCCTCTGGATGGCTGTCCTTATGTCAGGTACTGAGTCCTGATCCAAGAAACAGGCCAAGTTATACAAAACGGTGGGGTATCTGGGTGGGGTATCTTCCCTCCACGGTAGGCACAAGAGTAAGATCTTGAAAACAAAATTTCAGCCTAGCTGCAGCTGAAACTCGGAGACAGCACAAAGTCATAACACATCAAAGGAGCAGTAAGTAAGAGTTATCATCAGTTCCGGAAATAACCAGTCAAAGCAATATAGTAGATACCTTCATAAATCCCTTGGTCGAAATCATTCATTTGGAGGGTGACAGGAAGAGTTTGCCGGTCTTGAAATAGGGATTTGATGAGTTAGAGAATGTGCACAGTATATGGCAGGCTATCAAGTGCAGTGTGATTGAGACTTTCAGATCTTGACAAAATGTGAAGTCCTATAATAACTTTCAATTCAAGCTAGATTAAAGTTCAAGAAGTATTTCATGGAATATGAAATATCAAACGGCTCTCATGCTTTTAACTGAAAAACATAATTTTAAAGTAGATTATCAACTTAGACCTTAAAAATTAACGTTCTCTCACTATTTATGTCTTTTATAGAGTGGAGAGCGATTGAAGATATATTGTCTTTCTCAAGGGAGGCAGGCTGCATAGTGGTTTAACAGAATGGGCTTTGGAATCAGACAGACCTAAGATAAATTCCCACCTCTGCGATTTAGCTAGTTGTGTGAACTCGCAGCTCTCACTCACTGATGAGCTGTTCCGTGCCTGACAACTGGCAAATTACTGCCTGCTCTGACCATTCTCTTTCCTGAACTCTCAGCCTCTCACTCTCTCATGTATCTCATATGTATGACAGCTCATGATAAATAAGGTTGCCATGTGGAAAACTGAACCCTTGACCCTCACTATTTTCCACCACCCCTCCCAAATTTTCTCATGCTGCACTCTTCTCAATTTTATTTTAAGTATATTTTTTTCTAGCTATTGAAACCAAAAACCTTGGCATCATTCTTGATTCATCTTTTCTCACTCTATAAATCCTAATCATCAGCAGATCAAAATGGTTCTACTCTCACAACATGTCTAGATTCTCACCACTTCCCACCATTTCTACCTCCAGTCTAGGCATCTATCATCTCTCCTGACACTCAAGAAATCACCCCTTTAGTGGGCACCCTGCTGCTGCTTTTCTCTACCGTCTCACAGCTTAAATATTGCAGAAAGAGTGATTCTTCTAAAAGTTAAGTCAGAGCATGCCCTGAAGATGCTCAAAACTCTTCAATGTCTTCCTTTTCTGATTAAAAATCAGTCTTTTTAGTTTCCTGCATGACCTACCCAGCAACCTTTTCAATCTCTCACTCAGCTGCATGCATTCTGACTTTCATGACATACCTACCATTAACATGTCAAGTCTTTTCCACCAAATGTTTTCTGGACTGGAATGCTTTTCTCTCACAAAGCCTAAGGCCCAGTCTCTCATTTCATTCAGGTCCTGCTCAGATGTTACCCCAACAACATGGCCTTCTCTAACTTCCACAGACAATACAGTACCACTAGCCCTCTCCCTGTTCATTTTTCTTTGTAGAACTTAACACCATCTCACATATTATATGTGTTTATTGTGTGTCTTACTCATCTGGAAAGTAAACTTCATGAAAGCAATTTGTTTCTGTTGCTTACTTCCCTTTCTTAATATTAGCAACAACAACAAAATAAGTACCCAATCAATAATGTGCACCCAAAAAATACTTGTTGTGCTATTCATTTTTCACACTTTGGCCTCAGTTATTTTCAAACCACATTTCTATTGCCTAAGTTTAAAAATCCTCAAGAAAAATAGAAAAGCCTAATGTTATTTAAAGGGTTTCTTTAACTTTTCAATTTAAAAATTAAATTTCTTTGTTTCTTCTTGGGAAGGTTGTGGTGGATATTTGCATGCAAACAGAGGCATTATCACATCACCTAACTATCCGGAGACCTACCCCCCCAACCTCAACTGCTCTTGGCACGTCCTGGTTCAGAGTGGCCTGACCATCGCTGTCCATTTTGAGCAGCCCTTCCAGATTGCAAATGGGGACTCCTCTTGTAACGAGGGGGATTACCTGGGGGTAGGTCTTGTTTGCTACTCTCTCTGATTATTTCTCTTCAGACTTCATTCAGAAAACAAAATGATGATATTTCTCTCCTGGAACATAAGTCAATAAACTTTTGTACTTGATCCGTATTACTATGAAGAAATGTATAGAATTTTAATTTGTATTTCCAGCTAAAAAATGGACCTGACATCTCTTCTCCACCCATGGGACCTCATGGAGGAAATGGTCATTTTTGTGGCAGTCGCCCTTCATCCACTCTGTTCACCTCAGATAATCAAATGTTCGTTCAGTTTATTTCTGATAATAGTAATGGAGGGCAAGGATTTAAGATCAAATATGAGGCAAAGAGTTTAGGTAAGTACTTTCACTGAGAATAATGTCTGTAATTTTCCTGTGGTTGTTTGGTCTTCCTTGTTTAAATAGACTTGAGAAAAAATATGTAAAGCTTTCTTTTCTGAAATAAGAGTAATGAGAATAGCTACCTATTATCAAGCACTTACTTTATGCTATATACATTCAATATGTCATCATGACTACTTTTAAAGGAAGGTATCATTGTTCCCATTATACAGATAAGTAAAAGAAGGCTTATATTTCCGCCCCCCACCCCCACCCCAAGGCCACATAACAAGAGAATAAAAAAAGTAAAATTCTCCATGAGCATAAATTGAATTGATCTTAATGATCCATGAAATTTCTTAGACTTCTCCATTATAAAATACCTAACTATAAGTTACATTCACTTACAGAAACATTGTAAAGAATGATAATTACATTGTTTTGTAATCATTTTTATGTTTCTTTTTAAATGAATACATAATCCTCTGATTCTGTTATCCATTTAATTATATATTACAGTACTAATCTTTACTTAATTATATTTGCTTAATTATACTTGATTATAATTGAATTTAATTCTACTGTAACAATTTAATTTGTGTGGCATTTATTTTTGCATAATGTTTAATTGAGTAAATAAGTAAAAAAGCATAACTTCAAATAAGGTCGAATTATCAGTACAGAGTATGTCTTTGCTTCAAGCTTAGGTAATAGGATTTTAGGATAATTCTATGATCTCAGCCTCAGATTCTTGAATATATTTCAAATACATATTAATCTATGACATTATAGGCTTTACTACACATTCTTCAAAATATTAGAATTAATGTCAGCATAATTTCTTCATTTTGGGAAAGAAAAATAAGTCTCCACCAACAGATACAGAAAATCATCTAATAGCTCAAGTAGGTTCCGTCACTTCCCAGCACAGTGGCTCTGGCACTTGAAAGGACCCTTTGAAGACACATCTCTGTGACAATAGCTCCATCACACTGTAGGTCAGGACTCCCCTCCCTCCTGTCTCCATGCTGAGCTTTGCTGCTGAGTCACGGCTGGCCAGGATTTCACCAGGCCCTGAGACTTGGCAGAGTAACAGTGCGTGTGTCTAGAGAGGAGACTTCAGCCCACACCACAGAATTCTGCCTCTCCATCTATACCCATGCTAGGCTTAGTTTTGAATTATATTTCTTAAATCAACATTTAGTGGGAATTTGGATAAACTAAAGGTCTATTTGCAAACACTGTGACTCTTTTATTATTCCTTTGTGTACCCTCTATTCATGTAAGAATGGTATGGCTATTACTGTCTCCCCATCTTTCTGACCTTAATATTAGACTTAGCTGTCTTTTTATTTCTATTGCTGGGCAACCCCAACATGTTGATCACTCGTTTCTCCCAACTTTCTAATTCAACCATTTCCCCTAGTTACACAGTCAGCCTTTTACTTCCCCCGTCTATCTTTCCACCACACTTAACTTCTTTGCCACTACCATTTCTCAGCCTTTGACACCAAATTCTCCTATTTCTAAACCATCTTTCCCCAGAGACAACTGATTGAGATTTCCATGTTCCTGTGCTCAATACTCTTTATTTTCATCAATTAATTGACCTATTAATTAATTAAGCAAACATTTACCAAATGCTTTACACCTTGCAAATTACCAAGGAGTTCATAGTGCAGCGGAAGAGACAGGCAAGCAAAGGTACAATTAGAAAATGGCATGATGAGTGCTAGAGAGAGGAATGCATCAGGAGCTATGCAAACATGTGAGAGAAACACCTCGCCCAGCCTGGAGGATTAGAGAAGGCTGCAGAGGAACGAGATGAATAGAGATATGCCAATCGGTGAGGAAAAGATGAAACAACATATAAATTCTCAATGGTCATGCAACAAGGCATATCCATGGATTTGAAATAACTCAAAACTGAGTCAAAAGGAGTTAGTTAAGGAAAGAATTTAAAGATTAAAAAAAAAAAGTGCAGATAAAATAGTAAAAATTCAAAAAAAAAAAAGGAGTTAAAAATAATGGTGAAGCAGGCAGGAATCATAATGCTAAGGGCCATAGCTGCCACCATAAGGAGTTATGATCTTAACTGAAAGGCAATGGGGAGCCCTTGGACGATCTTAACCCAAAGCATGATCAGGTTAGAAACATCAGTGTGGCTGCAGCACTGAAAACACATTGATAGGAGGAAGACTAAGGTAGAGAGACCAGATGAAAGAGTAATTCAGCAAAAAAGTATTAAGCCCTAAACTAAGGCAATGTCAGCAAGAATGTAGAAGAGAAGGCATATTGAGAGATATTATAAATATGGACTTGAGTGGATTTGGGGGTCAGCTGGATGTGGGGCGAAGGGAAGGGATGGGAAGCACCGTAGATGGCCCATAAGTTTCTGGCTGGGTGGATACTTTTATTTCACAAACATTAAGAACTTGCTATGTGACAGACACTATACTAGGTCCTGGAGATATAGCAATAAACAAATAAAATTTATGTCTTCAGGAACTCAATTTTAGTGTTAAAACACATATAACATAAAATATACAGTATGTCATACGGTGAAAAGTATTAAGGAAAAAAATAAGGTAACAAAGATGGACTTAATTAGAAGGGAAGATGATGCTGTCATTTACTCATATGGACCTCTAGAATAGATGGTGAGTAGATAATAAGGTCCATCTAGGACATGGTCAGTGTGAAATCTCTGAAACACATTCATTGGAGATGTCCAATAGGCTGTTGAAACAGGGGTGTAAAGTGGGAACAGGGATCTGGATTGAATTTAGAAATATCTGAACCATTAACAGGCTGGTTGTAGTTTGTCATGAGGATGAATGACAATCAGAAAAGTATTTAGATTGAGAAGATGAAGGGCCTGCAGAGGGATTCCTGGGGATCTCCAGCAATGCCAGGGAAGGCCTAAAAAAAGGCCCTCAAGGAGGAAGGGTGAGAGGGATAAAACAAGGAGAGAAGAACTTAGTGTCCAGGAAGCTAAGAGACAAAAATATAAAAAGGGAAGATGTGGCCAAACATGTTAAATGCTGTGGATACAGAATGAAGACTTAAAAAGACCTTTGGGTACACAACTGTGAGGCGAGTGTGGACCCAGACAAAAGTGCTTTCATAGGGTTGAAAAGTGAAGGGAGGGTGAAGATAAAAAAAAGGGTGGTGAGGAAGTAAAGTGATTGTAAATTACTTGAGCTTGTGATATATGGAAAGATCAAAGGAGCATGGAGGAGAGAGACAGATTAAAAGCATAAGTGGAGGGATTGAATAGGGCAAGGTCCCTGGGGAATGGGAGCCCGACCCAGATATACAGGAAGGCAGTGTACCAGGGGAGGTAAAGGTGGGTGGAGAAACAAATGAATTTATTAAGGATGGTAACAAACGAAAGGATTGCAAATGGAGAGCTGTCTCATCTGGCTTCTGCTTTCTTGCTGAAGGAGACCTCCTAGTCAGGGGCTGAGACTAGAAAGGAAATGGCGAGAATGAAGGGATAGGGCCTACAGTCAAGCTTTAAATAGCTGTTGTAATTTACATAAAACCTGGGAGGACTGCTTTGCAGTGTTGAGATTGGAGAACATGCAATTGTAGTGGCAGCAATTTCGATGGATGATTTAAATAGAATACAACCATAAAACTGAGATTTTGTAAGAATTCTGAAAGAAACACCAGAAGCGAGGGAGTTTAAGGCAAAGAAATTTACATCTTCATAGATGAAGGAGTTCTGGGTAATGACAAAATTCAGGAAACAACCAGATGTGGCTTAACGAGAGGGAAAATAAATACCAATAGGCTTTAGTAGATCTGGTATCTGTGAGGCTAGAGGACAGGTTCATTGCATTGGTGTGGTTAGTACCCCGGTTAGCCAGTTTACTGCTTGGTTTGTTTGCTAAGAGTGCCCAACATATTTGTTGATAAAATGAAAGCATTTTTTTACGTCATACTTTGGTCTTCTAGAAAAGTTTAACAGCTCGTTTTTCCTCTTGCAAAAATGCATCTAAAACCTGAAGAAACATAATGAGTGATTGCCCGCAGAGTTGTGTAAATATACGAGTATACCTGCTAAGTCTTTTAAACACATTAAGATCACGGCACTGCATCATTCTACTGAACTGAACAGCCAGTGGGCAGTTATTAGCATTAGTGCATTCACATGCTTATTAAGTGGTGGTCTATGGTAGTGCTCCCAACATGTCCTGTTGCTTGCCCTGTGCGCCATATCATTGTGTTGACTTTAAGGAAAAATGCAACTTCCAGAGAGAATAAATGGTTTGGAAAATTAAAAAGTGGCACATTTGTTAGCTTCCTTGGTAGCAAATTCAGAATTTATTTGCTTAAAAAGTAAATAAGAATAATTTCAGCTGAAAGAAAATTGAGATTGGAAATACAGATGAAGAGCTTTTTTTTTTTTTTAAATGATAGTGGCCGTTGATTCCGTGCTCTTTCTCCAGACTGTTGATTGATTTAACTGTGTTTCCTGACAGCCTGTGGGGGTAATATCTACATCCATGATGTGGATTCTGTTGGCTACGTGACCTCGCCCAACCACCCGGACAATTATCCGCAGCACGCTGATTGCATTTGGCTCATAGCTGCTCCTCCTGGAAAGCTCATAAGGCTACAGTTTGAAGATCAATTCAATATTGAAGTAACACCCAAGTAGGTCACCTACATTTAATTTTTCTCCTCGCCAGAGCTGTTTGTTTTGCTTTGTTTTGTTAGCTGTTATGTCTCAGTACAATTTTCTTCTTCATTTCTTAGCAACATGTACTGCATAGATAATCTAGGGATGCAGAAGGGAGATGCTTAATGCCTCCAGGCTGAAAACGTTGCCTGCCAGACACTCTCCCGTCAGCTGAGCAGATCGTTTACAGATATTGTCCCTCGTGACCCCATGCACATCCTCCAAGAGACACTGAGGACGGCTGTTTGAGATTTATGTGATCTGCTTTTCCTCTCACAGGAAAAGTGTAGTGTCTCTGCTAGATGAGGATTTATTTGCCCAGCCTCACACTGAGTGTCATAAATGATAAAATATCTGTTTAACAAATGGAAATTTGTATTATGTGACATCAGAGGTCACCAGTTTCAGAAACAGGACTAAAGCAAGTACAGTACAATTTCTAATTTCTATTTAATAAGAATTCTGAAAGATAACACACCAGAAAGTAAGTTTTACTATGTTAAACACAAAGGGAATAGGCAAAAAAATAAAAAATCTCTATTTTTTCTCATTTAACAAAAGTGTGCATACATTTGCATGAATATGTGTCTGGAACAAATCTTAGTTACAAGATCTCTTGTTTACCATGTATGGGCACCTTATGCAAGGCCACTCTCCCACTCATTGAGCATTAATTGGCTGATTGACTCAAGAAATACTGGGTAAATACTTGATCCCTTTTATGGACATAGAAAATTCCAGCTTAGACTGTCCATTAGCCTGGTCACAGAGCTGTCAAAAGAGAGTTCTACTTTGTCATATGAAATGCATTGAATCATCATGTGAAATAAAATACTTGAGTGCTTTTTAACTTGAGAATGACTTTTAAACTTATAAAACTAATGCAGAATATGGAAGGAATATGAATATTCTTCAGTGTGGTACATGTAAACCCCCACCCCCTTTTTTTACCTTCTAACTAAACTGTGTGTCATGGTTAGGAAGAATATTATAGAGTATTCTGAAGTGAAATGACACTTAAATTGACTCTGTTGCAGTGTCTTCTGCTCCAGAAAAGCTAACTTAATAATGCTCTTGGAAAAAGTAAGTGAAATCTTTTTCTAGCAAAATATGTCAAAGCAATTGTCTTCATATAACAGAATTTTCTTTCACTTTAGCTGTACATCCAATTATCTTGAGTTGCGAGATGGAGCTGATTCAAATGCACCAATAATTTCCAAGCTCTGTGGTACCTCTTTGCCCAGAAGTCAGTTGTCCTCAGGAGAGGTGATATATTTGAGATTCCGGTCTGACAACAGCGCCACTCATGTGGGATTTAAGGCCAAGTATTCTATAGGTAACACTTTTTATATTCAGTAAGAAAGTAGGGATAGAATAAATACATTAAAACAAAACACACACACAATTTTAAAAGAAGTCTTTCCATCTGCCTAATTTTAATGATAGAAATAAGTAAGGAATATAAATGTTTAAAACTGCAAGTCATTAATTTTTACTTTGATTTCCATTTTAAAACACTTTTATAAATTTGAATATTTTGTATTTTGTCCTAACTTGTTTTTGAAAAACACATTAGTCAAATCAAATTATTGTTTCTTCCTATTATTATGAAATATTTATTATTTTAAATAGCAAAACTCTTTAGTAAATGTTAACTATATTTAAAATAGTGATTTTGAACTCCTCATCATTAACAGATAATTGAGTCGATTTCCCCCCTAAGCCTCTAGTGCCAAATCAGTCAGTAGACAAAAAGCAAAGAGTTCTTCAGTGTTTTGATTTCCTTACTTAAAAAAATTCACAATTCACTATAATATGTCCTGGACATTAACCAAACATATTTGATGCATACAACACTTGGAAAGACCAGTTGTAATAACATTTGACCTATACCTTAGGTTGTTTCATAGCTGATGCAAATTGTATATAATTCAAACATTTAAGCTATACCATAGGTTGTTTCATAGCTGATGCAAATTATGTATAACTCAATCTATCACACCTGACTAATGAAAACTAATCGAATAGTAGTTTTCAGGCCTTGAGCTACAAGTTACTGCAGTAAAATGTGTATTTGATAGTTAAACTAGAAATGGTCAGCATCACAAAGGAGCCACAGCACCCTTCCCAGCTGAAGTTGGACTCAGTCTTCAGAATCCAACACAGGATACTGGGCAGGCCCTATCAATCTATCAGTTGGTTCGTGAAATGAAATGTTATTGCAACTGACAGATTTTACATGGCACCCCAAGAATTAAAGAGATATTACAGAATATGTCCAAATCTTTCAGTCTTTCATTTCCAATTATTGGATTGAACTTGTGCTTTCATTTCTCTGTACATCAATAGTAGATTTCCAATAGCAAGGGAGCACTAACCAAGCATTTTCAGAATTTTTGGAACTTCAATTCATGTTCATTTGGCATATAAAAGTTTTCAAATGTGCTGGTGAAATTGTAAAAAATCTATAATAGAATATTGCTCTCTTTTTTTTGCAGCCCGGTGTGGGGGAACATTGACAGGGCAAAGTGGTATCATCCAAAGCATCGGATATCCAACACTTGCATATTCAGATGATTTATTATGTGAGTGGCATCTCAGGGGTCCCTCTGGACATTATCTCACCATCCATTTTGAAGACTTTAACCTTCAGAATTCCTCTGGCTGTGAAAAAGACTTTGTTGAGATCTGGGAAAACCATACCTCTGGTCAGTAAAAATACGCCTGCTATCTTTGGGGGTGTTTATTTTCACATGTACTCACCCAGCCTCTAAAGATTCCTCACTTCCAAGAAAGGAAAAACTATGTCTGTTCTTGGCAAAGAAGTGCAGCTCAGTCAGATGTGGGGAGTGCTAGCCTTTCTCTCCCTCCACACGCCCATAAACAGTGGGTGTCCTGAGCCACAGTTGTCATCCTATAGCAGTGATGGCAAACCTTTGACACGCATGTCAGAGGTGACACACAAACTCATTTTTTGGGTTGATTTTTCTTTGTTAAATGGCATTTAAATATATAAAATAAATATCAAAAATATAAATCTTTGTTTTACTATGGTTGCAAATATCAAAAAAGTTCTATATGTGACACGGCACCAGAGTTAAGTTAGGGTTTTTCAAAATGCTGACACGCCGAGCTCAAAAGGTTCGCCATCACTGTCCTATAGCTTACCCTGGAGACTACAGAGAGAGCATAGTCTTCCAGGGCCATATGTAGTTATTTGAGGGACATTATGTGGAGTAAGGAGAAGAAAGGGTAATGTAGCCTGAAAATAATATGAGATGAACACATGTCACTCTATTTATTCCAACCATTTCTTTAAACAAATGAGCTAGCCTTCCTCATTGTGCTCAGATGCCATTGCCATGACTGGTTGCCATTTATCTTACACATCATATATTTGAATATATTTATTTTTATTCATATTTGTCCAACTTCTCTTGACAGAGGTTATCATTTCTTCATGGACAGGGTCTTATCTTTTATTATTTTCTTCATATGTGCAGAACACCTCCAGTAGAATTTAAATAAAATCAATTACCTGGACATATACATACTTACTTATTTGACTCTCACAGGAAACTTACTGGGCAGATACTGTGGAAACATCATTCCTGACAGCGTGGACACTTCTAGCAATGTTGTTTTGGTCCGGTTTGTCACAGATGACTCTCTTACTGCCTCAGGATTCAGACTACGGTTTGAATCCAGTCTGGAAGGTAAGTTCATGGATTTATGTAAATATATATATTATTGAGCACCTACACTGGATAGACATTATGCTAGGCACAGATGTTATAGCAATTGGACAAAACACCCCACAAAAACAAAACTAAAATACCTGACTCCTGTCTTCTTGGACCTTACAGCTTCGTAGAAAGGCAGATGTCAATCAAACAGTCACACTGATCATTGAAAGCCACACCTGTGGTCAGTGCTACAAAAGAAGGGAACTAGAACTAGGAGAGATATAAGGGGACGGGAGTTGTACTACATTCATTTTAAGGAAGTCAGCCCATTAGTCCTACTCAGAATTTGCATTCCAAAATTCCCTGACAAACTCAAGTAAAATAAAGATCTTGTCTGGAAAGAAAAAAAAAAGAGAGGATAAGTACTTTAGCCCGCTGATTTTCCTGACTCTAAGATTACTACATTTATTGGTCTTATATTTCTTGGGCCATGGTGATAAAATGCTGTGAACTACCATCCATGGAAATAAAGGTTAAATATTAATAGGAAATGAATACAAATGTTTCGTCTAAGTGCTTGCATACATATAGTTATGTCACTGGTTGTTGTTGGTGCCAATTTAATGCCAGCAGGAATCCTCAATTTGGGTGCAGTGGAGAGGAAACTTTATTGAGTGCAAAACAGCTCAGTTGTGATACAGCACAGTGTGAAACAGCATGGCTGTGAGGCAGCTCTGGATTAGGCAGCCCTGGGGCCAGGCCTCTCTCTAGGGAGACAGCTCTGCTCTGCTCCTGGCTGGACTTCTCCACCCTGTGCTGGTCTGCTCCATTCTGCACTGGTGCGACACCTTTGGTGTTTCAGCTCCAGCCAGGGAAACTCACTCTTAGATAAAAAGGGAAACAATGGTCCTAGAAGGGGGAGAAGCTGATTTAAATAGACAGAAGTCCCCACTCCTGGTCCCTGATTGGCCCATCCTCATGCAAATGAAGATTCCAAATCTTCACAGTTTGATTGGTCAGAATGGAGCTGCTCTGATTGGTTGGTGAAGAAGCTGATGAGAATAGAACTGGGCAGCTATGATTGGATGGGGAAAGCCTCAGTCCTATTGGTTAAAATAGGATTCTAGGAACTCCTTTATAAGGGCTGTGTGGTGGGAACACAGTGCAGGTCGACAGTTCAGTGCGAGCTTCTCCCTGAAGTGCAGTTTTCATAAGAGTTCCCTGTGTAGAAGTGGCTGCTAGGCTTTGTTTTTTATATTTGAGCCCAGTTAGCCACCACGAGCTCTTCTTAGTAGGTATCTTCTTTCTCAGAATCCACATAAATAGGGCAATAATTTTGTCCAATATGATAATGGGAAAAGAAACCACTTTAATTTTGAGGACATTCTTTATAGAAAGGGTCAATTTGGTTTCATTGGAAATCCTTTTTTCTTCCTCCTTCAGAATGTGGTGGAGATCTACAGGGCCCTACTGGAACATTTACTTCTCCCAACTACCCTAACCCAAATCCTCATGGCCGGATCTGTGAGTGGAGAATCACTGTGCAGGAAGGAAGGCAGGTCACACTAACTTTTAACAACCTGAGGCTGGAAGCTCATCCGTCCTGCAACAGCGAGCGTGTGACAGTAAGTGTCCTGTGCAGTCAGGGATATTATATTCCATTAGTTAAGGAGTTCATTGTCTCATAAATCATAGTCAGGAAACTAGGTCAGGAATATTCCCATTGTACAACTGTATCTCAGACAAACTCTAAGTATTTTAGACAGGACGGAATCTCAATAAACTGCCACAGTATTTGTAAAAGCTGTTTTAAGAGGCTATTAGTTATCACAACATACATCAGGGCCATTGGTAGGATAAATTTTAAGAGCAAAAGGCAAAATGGAGTAAACAGAGAAATTAAGCCTATAGGTAAGCCATGGCTGAATGGGACTAGTCACAGAACAACCCACCACCACAAGTTTTAAGCAGATGAGTATTTCTGTATAACACCGTTCTATGCCAGAGGTTCTGAGTGACCCCTTTGAGGGGCCATGGCTGCTTGGCCTCCATGTAGCTCAAATGCTTTGAAATATAGCCTCAAATTTTTTTACCTTTCCTTAGCAGAAAACAAAAGTAAGATCCATGAGTGTGAAAGGAGATTACTAATTGTGAGATGACAGATCTATATGCATTTACTGTATGGATTGTAGATTAATATAAGTATATTTTCCTACCCAACTTGTCCTTTCTTCAGGCTTTGTTAGCTCAGTAAATAATAATTCCAAACTCCTGATTGCTCAGGTCAAAAATCTTGATGTCTGTTTTGGATACCTTTCTCTCACACCTTATGTTACATCCATAAGCAAGTACCATTGGCTGTATGTTTTTAAAAGATCCAGAATCAAACTACTTTTCATCATAGCCATTATTATTACTATCGCCACTCACTTAGATTTATTTTAATAACTTCTACCCTGTCTCCCTGCATTCTCAACACAGCAGCCAGGGTGATAGGTTTAAATGTAAATCATATCATGTTGCTTTCATTGAAAATCTTCTAATGGAAAATCCCAAACCCTTATAATAGCCCACTGGCCCTACATTACTTTTGCCCCTTCCTTTCCTACCTCTGCACCTTATCTCACACCCCCTTCCCCTTTTGCTCACTGGCCTCTTTTCAGTTCATTGAATATGCATAAACCCCCTCCTGGACCTCCCCGCCCCCCGCATCCCTCCCCCCCCCCCCCACACACACACTCCCAACTCACTTCGCATGCACTACTGCCTTTGTCTAGATGGCTGCCCAGTTCATTCTTTCACTTCACTGAGGTCTCTACTCAAATAATTTGATCCATGAGGCCTACACCAAGCACCCCATATTCAATAAACCTCATCGTGGCCTCTTCGTTTCCCTCTATTATTGCTTTCACAGCACTTCAGACCACCTGATATTCCACATTTATTTGCTTCCTGCTAATTGTCTGCTCCCCCAACCAGGATGCGAGCTCCATTAGGACACGCACTTGGCCTCCTTCAATGCCCAGTGCCCAGTGCCTGGCACATAAGAAGGACAAAAGTTGTTGAATGAATAAATGGAAGTACTATCATTATTCATTTTAAAAACAAGCTACTTTTGTTTTCCACTTAATTGTCTCCTGTTGCATAGTGAGTTTCAAAAATATGAAACATCTTTGTATGTATCTACCACTTTTTATTACCCCAAAATGATTACATTCAAGCTTAAAATTTTGCCGAGTTCTGCTATCTGAAAAAAGTAACATATTTCATAAATTCATTTGTATACTAATTTTAATCTATTTTTTCTGATTACAAATACAATGGATGCTTATTGACCAAAATTAGGAGAGTTCAGAAAAATAAAAAATATAAAATACTTAGAATTCTACACACTCATTAAAACTTTGACGTGTATGCTGGGGGGTTTTCCTTTGAAATGGTTTTCATAGTTGAGATCAAATTGAATATAATGATTATTAAGAATCTTACCAACAGAATATCCACATGCCCTGCAGGAAAGATAATATGAATAATTCTAGCTTTAGAACTCAAATAATTACAATAAAATTCACAGTGATAGCCACAAATTCTGAATTATGTTTTGTCATTTCCCCATCTCTGAATCATATATGCCGAAGGCATCCACTCTCAACTCTGTTGTCTACTTCTTGAGGAATTTCTGTCATTATTTAAAAATAATATTCCTATTCTGCCACTTCTTTATTTTGGAGTCTTATACATTATCTCTTTAAGCCCAGCTATGGACGATGAGATTTAGCTCTCTTCACAAACCAGCCCGTACCACCACCACAAATGCACACAGTGGTGTGCACATTTCACATACTCCCCCAACTTTCTCCAAAAATACTTAGATCACAGATTTTGTTTAAATTGTTATTTAATGTTTACATTATTATGATTATGTAAACACCATTAGCAATGAAGCCAGGTAGTGTACTATGATAGCGTTTGCTTTTGTTTTTTTGTAATAATACTAGTAGTGCCCTTTGTACATTTTCTTGGTTTTCTATGTATCTATCACTAATTCGTTTACACACTTTCCACTCCAGACATATGTCCCCACCTTATATAATGAAGTAAGCAATATCCTAGCAATAGCTCTCCTTGAGCCTTGTTCTACAAGCCTGGTGCCGACTGTCATGTTGGGATTTCCCTTCACCAAATGTCCAAGTCCCTTCCTTTCTCTTCTGGGCTGGAGGCCTGGCTGTATGACATGTGCATTTCCCTTTTTGGGTTAAGTTCCTCTGTTTAGTGAGGCATATGCTCTTGCAGCTTCTTAAGGAAGTGGAGATGAATGACAAAGTTTTAAGAATGTGTATAGCTAGAATTGTACTTACTTTATCCTTAGTCTTTCAACGTATTGCATATTTAAAAATATCACATGTGTTCAATATATTAATATTAATATATGAATATATTAATCATAATTTTGAAGTATTTTCCTCTTTTTGTGGCCCATTTCCTTTAAGTTCCGGTTTCCTATTTACCTATATTCGTCTCTGCCTTTGCCATGTTTCCCTAAATGTCTGGTAGCCTTGGCTGTTCATTTCTATTTAATAATGAAGTACTAAACGCCTAATGGGAAGCTCTGTGTGCATGACTGGGGTTGTGTGCTTCATGGGCGGTGACAAGTGGGGAGATGACTATTTAATTTGAGGAAACTACAGATGTCATATCTATAGGTCATTTCTCCTGGGAAGGTTAAGACTCCAACAAAGAAACACCTTCAGAATTAATTTCTGAATTTTTGATCTGATGTCCACATTCCTTTCCTTTGCGATATATTTTTATAGATTCGAGGTTTGTTTTGTTTGTTCTTCACTCTACTCCAAACAAGGGGATTGGGCTGCCCTTTGCTCACCCTTTATTTATTTGAGAATTTCTCAGAGAGAAAGGAAAAAAAAAGAAGGAAGGAAGAAAGGGGGAGGGAGAGAGGAGCTAGGGAAAGAGGAAGAAAAGAAAGGAGCTAAATTTAATCAATTATCTACACTAATAAAAGAGAAAAATGGTAATTGGCGTACGACGATACCCTTTTCATTGGCTAATCAGGGCTATATGCAAATTAACTGCCAACTATGATTGGCAGTTAACTGTCAACAAGATGGCGGTTAATTTGCATATGTAGGCACAATGCAGGGAGGCGAAAGGGAAAGCAGGAAGAAGCCCCCTGCCACTGACAGTGACCGGAAACCCAGGGGGGAGCTAAGAGCTGGGGGGCAGGGCAAAGGCGGCCCCAGGGCCGCCTTTGCCCTGCCCCCCAGCCATGATCGGAGAATCAGGCGCCTTTTCCGCCCTGGTCAGTGATAGCAGGAAGTAGGCGTGGAGCCAGCGATGGGAGCTGGACACGGTCGAAGCTGGCAGTCCCGGGAGCTAGGGGTCCCTTGCCTGGGCCTAAAGCGGAGCCCACAATCGCCGGGAGCTGGGGTCCCCTACCCAGGCCTGACACCTCTGCCGGAGGCCTCAGGCCTGGTCAAGGGGCCGATCCGGTGATTGGTGATCGGAGGGTGATGAGGGTCAACTCCTCTGGCCGAGGCATCAGGCCTGGGTGGGGGGCGGAGCCGGGGATTGGGGGGATATGATGGTCCCCTTGCCCAGGCCTGAAGCCTGGGTCAGAGGCGTCAGGCTTGGGCGGGGGGTGGAGCAAGTGATCAGAGGGAGATGGGGGTCCCCTCCCCAGGCATGATTCCTGGGCCAGAGGCCTCAGGCCTGGGCGGGGGCCAGAGCCAGTGATCAGGGGGAGATGGGGGTCTCCTGTCCAAGCCTGACACCTCTGGCGGAGGCATCAGGCCTGGGCAAGGGGCCGATCAGGTGATCGGAGGGTGATGGGGGTCTACGCCTCTGGCTGAGGCATCAGGCCTGGGCAAGGGGCAGAGCCAGCAATCGGAGGGGTCTGGGGGTCCCCTGCCCAGGCCTGATGCCTGGGCCAGAGGTATCAGGCCTGGGCTAGGGGCAGAACCAGTGATGGGGGGAAATGAGAGTCCCCTGCCCAGGCCTGACACCTCTGTCAGAGGCGTCAGGCCTGGGCAAGGGGCCGATCCTGTGATTGGAGGGTGAGGGGGTCAACGCCTGAGGGCTCCCAGTATGTGAGAGGGGGCAGGCTGGGCTGAGGGACACTCCCCCCCACACACACACACACCCAATGCACGAATTTCGTGCACCGGGCCCCTAGTAGTAAATAAAAAAGCTTATATTTTTGTGATGGAGTACATTCTCTTTCTCCATAGCTCTTAGTGTCATTTTCTGGCACATTATGTCTAATTGTGAGCCATTCAAATCCTTTCTAAAAAAAAAAGAAAAAAAAAGGAATGTCAAACAATCACTCATTCAATTATTGTGTAGTTACTTCTTGACCGTCCTTGAACTATAAAAACCAAGAATGCTAAATCATACTTTGCCAATTATTATAAATATGTGCATAACTAGAGTTATTGTTTAATATGTTGGAGTCACCAATACTCTAATCAACTTTTTAAAATTCGAATTATTAAGAGAATGGAAGCTTGAATCCATTAGTAATTAGGAAAGAACAATTGATAATGAGATTGACATTTTAAATTACTTTTCAAGGCATTTAAAATATTTGATTTCATTCTTTACATCATCAGAGACAAACATTTCAGCCTTCATCCTAAATATCAAAGGTCCTGATGCATTGTTAGGAAAAACTGCCCAGCAGTAAACTCTGTGAACTGAGATGGAAGCATGTTGGCATATCTACTTTACATTTAGAGCACAGTTTCCTGTTGCAAAGAGTACAACAGTTTTTCATTTGTCACCATGGCAGGAGGGCATTGCTGCTGTATTTTCATTTAGTGAAATGACCCTGAGGCCACAAAATGTGCTCTGGGTAACATAGTGGTTGTGGCACTGGGCTAGGAGCCCGAATTGTTAATTCATTTTAGCACAGAGTTTCCTTAGAAGGAAGTGCGTCTGGGCTGGAAATATAACCTCCTAAAAAGTACTCAGTAAGATGGACTGTGTGTCTAAAGGTTAAACTGTTTTTCTAACAGGTGTTCAATGGCATTAGAAGTAACTCACCCGTGCTCTGGAAGCTATGTAGCAGTGTGAATATAAGTGATGAGATCAAATCTTCGGGAAATACAATGAAAGTCATTTATTTCACTGATGGGTCCAGGCCATATGGAGGCTTCAGTGCTTCCTACACATCCAGTGAAGATGCAGGTAACACAGGGTGTTCTAAATACATATGCTTGCAGGTGTCCCCACAGCTACTGCCCACAGCAGCAGAGCCATCTACTTCAACCTCAGTGATTAAAGTTTCAGCAAGGATCTTCTACGTAGACAGACATGCATAACCAGATAGAAAACCCATGATGGATAAAAATTTAAAAAATAAAAATTCCTTTGGTTTTGGAAAGAAGACTGGCATTGTGGATTAAAACTTTTAAAAATGCTGTTAGAAGAGGTGCTAGCTCAATTCCATGATTATAGCTGGTTTTCAGTCCCGCAGTCCTCTGTCATTCTTTTGTGCTAGGAGACCATCTTCCTCTTAGATAGAAGGTAATTCCCTTCCAGAAAGTATCTACATTAATTTAAGACGGAGATAGTTTACTGTTTCTTAGTAATCCATCCTTATACACATTTCCAGCGTAAATGAATGAGGAGTTCACATTTGACGTAGAGTATTTGAAAATTAAGCAGGGTATGGCCTTTCTATTCTAAATATCCTCCTACTCTCTGGATTTATGTTATTATCTAAGAGGTTTTAAATTTAGAAAAATTTGAACTACATATTAAAAGACTTTACGTTATTGATATATGAAGTCTTTATTTCCTATTTAAAGGGTCAATTTATTGGCACTATAATGTTATATGATCTGTTTGATCCAATTAAATTATTGGATCAAGTGGAGAATTGCTAATTAGAAGCCATTGAGACCACCGTTATATTTCAGTATTCCTCTAAATTAAATATTAATGAACAGTAGGCCCAAAATGAGGAGATATTGATGCAGAGCCAAACCCTACCCACTTATTCTTCAACTACAGGAAAATAAAGAAACTGCTCATTTTTGCAAATATTTTGTTCTAAACCCACAGAAAGTTCTTCCATAGTTCGCATGCATGAGCCAGCTGTTTACCCACAGACTTGACTTCACCTAGAAAAGAAAAATAAAAGTAAAAATGTTGCTGCTGTTATGTTACTGATTGTTCCTTTATTGTTTGTGTCTTCTGTTATGGCATGAGTTTTACTATTTTCTCTGTTGTCTTTTGTGTCTTTAGTGTGTGGTGGGGCCCTTACCAATTCCCCGGAAGGAAACTTTACTTCTCCTGGCTATAATGGAGTCAGCAATTACTCAAGAAACCTAAACTGTGAATGGACTCTCAGCAATCCAAATCAGGGAAATTCATCCATTTACATTCATTTTGAGAATTTTTACCTAGAAAGTCACCAAGACTGTCAGTTTGATGTCCTAGAGTTCCGAGTGGGTGAGTCCAATTGGATCATGATCTTCTATTTATCTACAGTATTCTTCTTATGCCTGGAGATCACCCAGGATGAGAAGAACCAGATGGCTATAATATATGCACATAGGGTCCAAAAGAATGTTGGTCAGAAAAGCCATAATTCTGTGTGTGCCCAGCTGAGGAACACATGCCCTATGAGCAGTGAGAAAGATGAATCCGTGTTCATAACCAGACTGTGTGGTTCAACTGATGAGAGATTCTGGTTTGTCTTTGCTCTCTTAATGCGTTCAGGTGGCCCCTTCACTGTAACCCAGGACTCCAGACTCCTTTCCTCAGAGACTGGAACATAAAATTGTCAGTATCAGTGGTTTACTGAACTTATAAGATTCATAAAAGCAGCTGTGGAAGTCTGCTTAGGCCTTAGAAGTCAAAAGAAGTTTCAAAATACACCAGATGGAGAAGCACGTGGAAGTCATTTGAGGAATCATCCCCAGAGCGGTCAAGTTTGTCTTTGATTTCAGGATAGAAAAGGATTGAGGTGTACTTGGTAAACCATAATTCTCTTAAGGATGTTTAAATATCCTCATTCATGAAAGATGAATACATTTTAGTTCTTTCCCATAGTCAAGGCATACATTATCCATTGATATTCTTTTCTGGGTTAAAAAACAAACAAACAAACAAACAAACAACAGAGAAGGAAAGTAGCATTGTAGACCATCTATTTTGTCCAAGGTTCACCAAGTTCCATGTTATTGCAAAATGTAAAGAAAAATAGGCTGAAAGCAGCAAGAACTAATGTAGTTTGCTGGTGGCAATGTTCTGGGGCAACTTTAGGAATCCATGGTGGGTTTGAGAACATGGAAGATAGCATTTTCTAGAAGGAGAATTAGATAAAGTCTATGGTCATAGACCAACTACCCCAGCAGGAGAACCACCTGGGCTCCCCAAGATAGACAAATCTAGAGGAGGCTTATGAGAGCAATGGATGTTGTAGTTTGAGAATGTTCTCCATGTAATTCTGGTAAACCCTCACCACTGCCACCTGGCTCCACGCCACTGGCTCATAGAACCAAATAAAGCAGTTAAATGCAATCCCTCTACTCCCCCAGTTTACAGACAGTGAAAATACTATTTTTGTTGACTTATAAGATCAGTGATGTTGTTTGACTCAAAAAACAGAGAGCATATCAGTGTGAGTGCTGCAGGTGCACTATAAATGTTAATTACATTACTGTGAAAAGTAATCTTCATAAAATATTCAGCTCCAGTGTGATAGTTCTTGGTCTGAGCACTAATACCTTTTATTTTAGTTTATTAAATTCAGTGAAGAAATCATTGAAATATTAGGCATTTACCTTATTTATTTATTTATTTATTTATTTATTTATTTTAAGGATATAGGAGACTTTAGTAACACTATCAAGCAACATGACCTAATTGACATTTTATAGAATGCTTCACCAAATAACAACCAAATAGACATTTTTCTTGAGGGCACATGAAACATTTACCACATTGATTTCTAGATTTAGTATAATCCCAATCAAAATCTCAGGCAATTTGGGATATCTACAAACTAATTCAAATACAACTAGAATAGCCAAACAACTTTTAAAAAGCACAAAATTAGAGAACATATACTAATTTATTTCAAAACTTACTGTAAATCTATAGGAATAAAAACAGTAAAGCTACATTGTGAAAACAATATAGTATTGGAAAAAGTCTAGATATACAGTTCAATGTAACAGAATAGCACAGATTCGCCTACAAAAATAAGGACATCTGAATTTGGACAAAAGCACAAAGGCAATTCAATGTAGGAATATCGCCCTTTTAAATAATGTGCTAGACTCGCAGTGATGGCGAACCTTTTAAGCTCAGCGTGTCAGCATTTTGAAAACCCTAACTTAACTCTGGTGCCATGTCACATACAGAAATTTTTTGATATTTGCAACCATAGTAAAACAAAGACTTATATTTTTGATATTTATTTTATATATTTAAATGCTATTTAACAAAGAAAAATCAACCAAAAAAATGAGTTCACATGTCACCTCTGACACGCGTGTCATAGATTCGCCATCACTGTGCTAGAACAAATAGACCTCTATATGCAGAAAGAGAAAGAGAGAGAACTTCAACCCATACCTCACATTATATACAACACTTAAGATGTATTATAAATTGAAATGTAAATCTAAAACTATAAAACTTCCAGAAGAAAAATTCTTTGTAATCTTGGTTAGGCAATGTGTTCTTAATTACAACACTAAAATCATTTTTAAAAATGGTAAATTGGACTTCATCAAAACCAAAACTTTTGCTCTGTGAATTACACTAAGAGAATGAAAGGATAAGGATAAGATATTTGCTAATTATATCAAACTCAATAAGAAAACAAATAAAACACTGGGTGAAATAATTGAATTGATATTTTTATCAAAGAAGAAATACAAACAGAAAAGGGGAAAAAGCTCAACCTCATTAGTCATTAGATAAATTCTAATTAAAATCACAATAAGACATTAGAAAGTTAATATTTAAAAACACACACATACCAACAATACCAAATGCTAGTGAGAACGCAGAGCAACCTGAATATTCATACATTGCCGATAATAACGAAATGGTGCATCCACTTTAGAAAACATTTTCTATAAAATTAAAAATACATTTCTATATAAGACAGTGATCACACTTCTAGGTATTTAGCCAAGATAAATTTAAACTGTGTTCACATCAGAACTTTATACAAAAGCTTATTGCAAATTTAAAAACTTCATATTTTCCTGATGCCTCAACATCCTCACAAACAGGCTGTGAGCAGCCCGCCTGGGTGACAAGGTGAGCCAGAGTGATAAGGCCGGTCCCTGCCACAAGCTCCCCTTCTTGCCCTCCCCTGACTGTGGCCTGGTGACATTCAACTGCACCAGGGGAATCCCTCACACCTTTTGGTGCATTCTCCACCCTGACCCCCAATAAATGCACTTGCTCACGGGCCTTCACTCTCTCTGGGCTCCCCACCTGCTTGTTGAGCCAGCTCCCTGGGCACTTCTCTCAAAAGACCCCCTGCCGCCTCTTCTAGGACCGTCTCTATGCAGTCTCCACTTTCTGTCCTTGGTTGTCAGGTTCTCTCCAGCCAGTCTTCAGTTGACTATTCAGGATGGCTTTTCTGTATTTTAGTTGTAATTCCAGTTTGGTCCTGGGAGAGTGGCTTCCACTTTACCGGCTGCCATTTTTGAACTCTATCACTTTTATCTTGATAATGTATTTTGTCACCGTTTTTTTATATTTCTTACTCCCTAAAAAAGAGGGATCCTTGACATCACATAAAAAAAAATGAAAGCAGTAAAACGTTCCATCTAGTTCCATCTCTGTTTAGATATGCTAAAATAATTATGAAAATATAAATTAGATTAAAATGGCATCTATATTAGAGAAAGATATATATCTTATATATATATATTATTTTTACCCTGCTGGAGGGACTCTTTCTTTTGCAGTTGACAAAGATGGAAAGGAAATTTTTGAAATGTCTGCTATTAAATAATTTAAACATGTGTCATGAATACCTTGAAATGTTGTTAGTATTGATTCTTACTGAATTCACTTAAAATCTATATAAATAATGGCACTTGGTGTGATATTTTGTTCAGGTAATGCTGATGGGCCTCTGATATGGAGACTTTGTGGACCTGTAGCATCTACAGTGCCATTGGTTATACCTTATTCTCAGGTATGGATACACTTTGTCACCAATGAACGTGTTGAACATACTGGATTCCATGCAGAGTATTTCTTTACAGGTAAGACTTCTGATTAAGCTCGCAAATTCTGGCAATAAAATAATAGATAACATTTTCATAATAGTTTCTGTAAAGATCAAATATATATTTTGTTAGATTTATTTCTAGGTTGCTATTGGTTTTGTTGCCAATGTCAATAAGACATTCTAAATTACATTTTCTGTTTGGTTGTTGCTGATATCTAGGAATTTTTAATTTTTTTACATTGATCTTTAGCACAGAGATCTTGCTATACTTTCATTAGTTTTAGTATTTTGTTTATAATTTTCTTTGTTTTTTTTTCTGTGTAAATCATCATATCTTCTGCAACTAATAGTGCTTTATTTTCAGCCCCAATATTTTATTTCTTTTTCTTATATGATTTCATTAGCTAAGCCATTATCATAATAGCATCTTTTTTTTAACCCTAATGTCAGTGCCTATAATATTTCATTGTTAAATATATTGGTTGTTCTTGGGTTTTCAATAAATACTCCTTATCAGAATAAAGTAAGTCCTTTAAATTCTTAGCATATGAAAAGTTATTTGTTCTTTTTTTTTCTGTGAATGGATATATAAGATTTTATCAAATAATTCTTCTGCATCTATTGAGATGGTCCTATTTTCCCCTTTAATATGTTAATAAAATAAATTATATTGAAATATTTTTTCTCTTATTAAACCATTCTTTGATTTCCAAGATAAACCCAATCCAGAAATAAATCTAACATGGTCATGGTGTATGTTTTAAACATATTACTGGATATTACTTGCTAATGTTTTGTGTTGTAGCTGTATCTGTGATATTCGTTTTAATGCCTGAAAATTTCACCCAATACAGGCAGGACTCCTGTTGCTTCTTTGGGCCATTAAAGTTTTTCTAGCTCCTTTTCACCAACTTGGCAGTTCTTTTAGGTTCCCAACTCGATGCAAAACTCTCAACTCCATTCCTTGGTTTTGTGGAGGTGAAAGGCAATGTGTTCTCTTGCTGTCTAGTCATCAAAACCTTAGACCCCAGTCCCTGTGGCCCATATCTTGGTCCTGTATTCTTTCAGACTAATGCAATTTCAGCTTGAGATTACACCTCAGAATTTGAGTACATTTATTATTTGCTGGTTTTGGAGATCTTTCTTTCCATTATGTTTGGGTATGAATCAAAGTGTTTTGGTTATGGTTTTATCTAACATCTTTTTTGTTACAATCAAATGGTTGATTGGGAGGAGTGAGATTGATTACTCAATCAACCATCTTGTCAGTTTATTTTTCTTTATTAAATTGAAATAAATAAGTCAGACTTCAGAAAGCAGTATTATTTGTATAAAACATACCATGCTATGCTTATTAAGTATATCTGTTCTTCATATTGCTATGCTAATGTGTACTGTGAAAGCTTACGATAGACATATATGTTTATTAACAGGTGACAAAGTCTTAAATTATACTACTAATCATATTTTTTTCACTGCTCTAGTTTTTTCCAGAAAGGCAATGTTACTTACTTTGTCTCTGGTGCATTTACTCTCGGTTAGACACACACCTAATTATTCTCCACTTATGGTACAGATTATCTTCTTTTTGCTTCATACTAAACTTGAGCCTGTTTTCTCTATGTGATTCTTTATATGGTATTCTGTGTATTTCTAATCTTTAACCCAGTCTTACTTTGCTTTTATCCAATTTCACATATTTATTCATTTATTGTATTTTTAAATAATAAAATATGACAGTTTTAAGTATTACTTTACCTTGGATTTGCAGGTATTTTTTCCTATCTTATTTAGAATGTCACAAATCTAATTTCAGACTGCGGTGGAATACAAACAGGTGAGGGTGGAGTGATCGCAAGCCCCAACTATCCAGCTTCGTATGACAGCTTGACCCACTGTGCTTGGTTGTTGGAAGTCCCACAAGGTGACACCATCACTGTGAGTTCAGATGCCCGAGTAAATGATTCCTGAGACCATTAGAACTACAATATCATGTCCTGTGTAGGAACAGAGTTCTTTTAATAAGCAAATATTAGGCTTTGATCTTCCAATGAGATCATTTTCTCCCTAAAATTCTCTTATTAGAGTATATACGTTGACATCTGTAAGTTTACAATTAATGGAACAGGAACTCTCATTCTCCAGCATTGCAGAAGTCTACATAGGAGATAATTCCGCACCTGGAGAGCGGTGTGTTCATGTTCTTGATCTGCTTGCCATCCCGGCCCAGGGCACTGAGGAGGTCCTTAGTGCTCCAGTTTGGAGAGAAATATCCCTTCTCACAGTTTCCAAGAGAAACTTCAATAAGGAAAAAGAGGGGAGGGCAGGGGAGAATTAAATAAGAGACATAAATATTAAATTGTATAAATTAAGACAAAATAAAATGATTTGGGGGACCTTACCCCACTCTAGGTAGATAAACTCACAACTCGCTTATAAAATAATAAGAGTGCTTCATTATTGCTTCTCTCCTCTGCAGCTTACATTTAGTGACTTTGACATTGAAAGCCATAGCACCTGTGCTTGGGACTCTGTCACTGTCAGGAATGGTGGTTCTCCCGGATCGCCCATCATAGGACACTACTGTGGAACGTCAAGCCCCAGTCCAATCCAGTCGGGCTCTAACCAGCTGGTGGTGATTTTCAATTCAGACCATTCGGTGCAAAATGGTGGATTTTACGCTACGTGGAGCATGCACACTTTAGGTAAAAGAAACATTCTCTGCACTTATTGTCTTTTCTCATTGAGTTATTTAAAAAATTTAATAACGAATTCAACAAGTTTATATTTTGTAACTACTCTCTGTAAGACTAAATTCTAAACGTGTCATCTCATGAAGCAGCCCTGCATGGAAGACACAATACCAATACATATTTTTTCTCTTTGCATAGGCGGAAATCTAGGATACATGGGTTAAGCATTTGCCTAGGTCATGTAGCAAATAATCACTGAAGACAGGATTTGAATAAAGACAGTGGAGCCCAGAAACTTTTATCTTAACACTTCACCATTCTACCTCCATAGCCACAGAATCACATGTAATTTAATATATTTGGAGCCTGGAGGAGGACTGATGAGTGGTGAGTTGAGGCAGGAAGTCTACCTCATGAAGAGCCTGGACTTCCATATTACCCCTTACACAGGGGGGAGCTATTGAAGAGTGCTGAGCAACAAAATCACGAGATAATATTTGTGATTTAAGAATGAATGCTCTGCCTGTAGTACATGGAAAATAATCATACATTTGAGTTCAAAGGATGTAACTTTTGTGTATATGCTAGCAAGATATGAAGTTCCCAGAAAATATGAGAACTTGCATTGGATACTTTAATTAGGATTGCTTTCAGCCTGCAATGTCACACACACACACACACAGGGCAATTCTTTCCAGGAGAGTCAGTTATCATGAAGATCTTTATGGAATGAGTCACATTTTCCCTCATTAAACCACTGGTTACTGTTGAAGTCAGAGCAGAGTTTTAGATGAACCACTGATTTTCCAAGGGTTTAAAAGCAGAAGATTCAGGGAATATTCTTTAATTTGACTTCATTTTGTCTTGAGTCCCTACTTTTTTCTTTTATCATGTCTTACCAGTAAGTATGTATTTCAATAGTATAAAATAATTCTAGATTTTCCTTTATGTCAATCTATGTAATTTATTTTCATCCATCAGTGCTTTAATATGAATGAATCATGGTGCTTAATGGAATAATTTTCCCTTCCTCAAAATCATTTGCTCTAGTCCTGTGTGTTAGAGTTAAATTACAAATGGCTGTAGACTTGTATTCTCATGTGTTAGTGGTAATAAAATACAGAATTTGGGATTGCTGGGCCACAATGGTTTATAGCCTCACAGGAGTAAAGCATATTGATATCATGTGAAGACAGAATAGAAGTCCATCCTCTTTATGACAAGGATTAGAGTTCTCTGTTGAGTGCATAGGGGTATAACAAAACAGCAACAGCTGACGCTTCCTGTGGATTCAATGCACCTTATATTCATTGAATGTTCTTGTAGACCTGCCCCAAAGGCCAGTGACTCATAAAAAAGGAAAGATGGGCTGAATCTCATATTTAGAAATGTGTTTTATCTGAAAGTCTTGGTTTATCAAAATTGTTATTTTCCTCACAAATTAATGCCTTTTTTCCATGACACTTTTTAAGGCTGTGGTGGAATACTTCATTCTGATAACGGTACAATCAGATCCCCTCACTGGCCTCAGAATTTTCCTGAGAACAGCAGATGTTCCTGGACAGTCATTACTCACGAAAGTAATCACTTGGAAATCAGCTTTGACAATAACTTCCTAATCCCCAGTGGTGATGGACAGTGTCATTACAGCTTTGTGAAGGTCAGTGGGCTTGTTTATTTAATTGAAGCAGAACTGGTTTTGTGAATATAAACATTTAGAATAGAAATGACTCATTGCCTCTTAAAGCAAGGAAAGGACAATTTTGCTCCTTAGATTTCTTGAATTAAAAAGTAAGAAATCTCACCCTGGCTGGATGGCTCAGTTGGTTAGAGTGTCGTCCTATACACCAAAAGATTGGGGATTTGATCCCAGGTCAGGGCACATATGGGAGGCAGTTGATTGATGTTTCATCAATGTTTTTCTCTATTTCCCTTCTCTCTCTTAAAATCAATGAAAACAGGGGACATTTTTTAAAAAGTGAGAAATCTCAACTATTAGGAATTAAACTTTGAACCATAACTCATGTTGCCATGTGACTTTTCATTTGCTAATACATAAGCAAAGCAACTTAAAGAGATTATTTTCTGGACTTTTTAAATTCTCATGAACATGAATGGTTCTTCCTTCCTATAGAATTTAAAGACAGAGGCCAGATTTTGTTTGTTTTTTTCTTTCTTTAAAAAATATTTTTATTGATTTGAGCAAGGAAGAAAGAGGGAGTGATAGAAACATCAATGATGGGAGACAATCATTGATCAGCTGCCCCCTGCATCCGCCCCTGCCCCCCCGACTCGGGATGGAGCCCACAACCTGGGCATGTGCCCTTGACCAAAATTGAACCTGGAACCCTTCAGTCCGCAGGCCAACACTCAATCCACTGAGCCAAACCTGCTGGGGCTGTTTGTATCTTAGTCTCCCTCCCTCCCTCCCTCCCTCCCTCCCTCCCTCCCTCCCTCCCTCTCTGACAAAGTGAATGTAAGGCTCCATTGTAGACAGCATTTAAAGTATGCCATAAAATTTACATAGGCTAGAGCCGTGGCTAGTGCAGCCTTCACTTTGACCTTAAGAGACCACAAGCTGAAAAGACCATGAGACAGGCCCATGTAAAATCATGACAGAGAGGCAGCCGATAAGGCTGTCTTACACATACTGCTCATGTGGCACTTTTCATTGACTATGATGACTGTGTGATAAATTCATTCCATCTGTGCTCTTTTGCATCTTATGTGTTTTGTCTCTAATAGGCAGGCTAGGCCTTTTAGTGGAAAGAACAGCAGCCTTAAGTTCACATTAGCCTGGACTCTATTCATATCTCTTGCATTTACCACCTGCATGTTGCTCTGTGAACTAATTAAATGTTTGAACTTTAAATTACTCAACCATAAAATAAAGAGCACAAGTCCTACTTTAATAGGATTGTTTAAGCATTAGAGGCAATATGATATAATAACCTAGTGTTCAGTACTTGGAATATAACACCACCTAATACATAAAAGTGACTTGTATTGTTAATGTTATTATTACATTGTCTCTCAAATTATTTTTTATATCTGATTGATCTATGCTTACTGTTTAAATAAGAATCCCATACTTATATAAAATATATACATAATTAAATGCATTTAATATACACTTTTCCTAACTGCTTTTTTCATGAAACAAATGAACTCTCTCCCTCATGGACTGAGTCACCATCTAATGCATAGATGTAAGACTGGAAAGTTCTTTAATTATAAAAATGGATCTCAAAAATTGCCAAGTTCCATTTTTCCTCTGGACAGACTAGGAGTCCCTGTGACAGCAGACCAAGCCAGCACCACCAGGGGCAGGGGCAAGTCAGAGCCCTGCCCAACTGAGTGGCCTGGGGAAGAACTCTTACTCCTGCTGCCCTGAGACTCTTGTTTCTGACAAGGGATACACAGATTGGTAGGCAGAACCAGCAAGAATAACCCACCTATAGCAAGCAAACTTAAACCTCACACCGTATACAAAAATTTACTCAAAATAGACCATAGACTGTAAAATATATAGCTATAAACTTTCACGGGAAAAAATAGCAGATCTTCAGGATCTAGAGGTAGGTGAAAAGCTCTTAGACTAAATATAAACAGAATGATTCATAAAAAGGTAATTAATAAATTTTATCTCATCAAAAGTAAAAATATGTTGCTTGTGAATGCCTCTGTGCAGAGGATGAAAAGACAGGCTACAGACTGGGAGAAAAGATTCGCAAGCCGTGTATCTGGCAACAGACTACTATTTAGAAAATACACACAACTCTCAAACCCAACAATAAAAATGCAAAAATTTCAACTAGCATGTGGGGAAAAGATATGAACAGTTATTTCACCAAAGACAATATATACATGATAAATAAATACATAGAAAGATGTTCCACATCACTAGCTGCTAGGGAAAATGCAAATTAAAGCCACAATCAGATGTTGCTATTCACCTCTCAAAATGGCTAAAATTAAAAACATTGACAAACACCGAATCCTGCCAAGGAGTGGAAAGCTGTGTCACTTATCCATTGCTGGTGGGACAGCCACTCTGAAAAATAGTTTGGCAGTTTCTTATGCATCTAAACCTACACTTACCGTAAGATCTAGCAATTTCACTTTGGGCATTTATCCCAGAGTAATGCAAACTGTATTTACACAAAAACCTGTATATCAATGTTCACAGAAGCTTTATTTGTAATAGCCCCAAACTAGAGTCAGTACAAATGTCCTTCAACAGTTGAATGGTTAAATGAACTTTAGTACATACACACCATGGAATACAATCCTTCATAAAAACAGACTATTGACAGACTAACAATTTAGACAAATCACCAGGGAGTTTTGCCAAGTGAAAAAAAAAAAAATCTCAAAAGGTTACATAACCATTGTTCCATTTATATAATGTTTTGGAAATGGCAATATTTTGAGAATGGAGGACAGAGAACCAGAGGTCAGAGAAGAGGGGTGTAGATGTCAATTGTGTGGTTATACTGGTAAAAGGGCAACTCTAAGGATCCTCATGGTGTTGGAGCTGTTGAAAGTGGTAGCATAGACCTTATCTGTATATATAAAAGGCTAATATGCTAAGTATCCTTCTATCTGTCCGACTGGTTGCTATGACGTGCACTGACGACCAGGGGGCAGATGCTCAATGCAGGAGCTCTGCAGATGCAATGACTTGGCAGTGGCGGTTCTCGGGTGACGCACCCCAAAACCAGAGAGGAGGGAGCCAAATTCTTCATGGGCCGCACGATTCCACCTTCGGCCGTGGGTTATGTTGTTGCTGGGGCACTGTCAGCCCCAAATCTGGTTTACTACACACTTGGGTTTGCGTTCCACACCCTGTACAACAGCAATTTTGCAGAGTGCCCTCTCGCACTCCGGGACCCCTCGGGGGATGTCAGAGAGCTGGTTTCAGCCAATCCATGCAGGCCAAGGGACACCACCTGCTGGAGAGACCCCACTCACTCTGCAGATGCCTTCGAGCCATGGAGCTACCCCAGGTACAGCCGGCCAGGGAGGGACTGCCGGAGGTTGGCTCCAGGATGTGTCAGGCCCATCTCACCCAGTCCCACCCCGCCAGCCACCTTCTAATTAATTTCCTTTCAATATGCATGAATCTGTGCACCGGGCCATTAGTATATAACTAAATATATACACATAAGTGTAAATACAAGTAAAACTGGGAAACTGAGCAAGATTGCTGGATTTTATTGATGTAATTGTTTTTATGCTATAGTTTTTCAGGATATCAACATTAGGGGAAACTGGAAACTATGTACAGGGACTTCTATATTTTATATCTTACAACCAGATATAAATCTGGAGTAATCTCAATAAACATTAATTTTTTAAAAAAGTTACTTGAATGATAAGATATCACTTACAACCAGGATGAGTTATAGAAAAACTTAAGTCAATAAGTTTTTGACCGGATGACAAAATCATAGCATTTTGTAGATCCAATATAGGTTGATGAGTCCTGGGTCATTTAGCCAATGACATGAATTCTTGACTGAAAAGGCAGGAATGAATACTTAATAACTCTTTACCATTATTATCATTACAACATTTGTGGTCTTGGACCAAAAGGTGCAGCTGTCAGATCCATAATTAATGACTTCAGAAAGGTATAAGCACATGAGTATTCTTGAAGTTCTTCATTAAAGAACTTCCTTATTAAAAGTTAGTTCTTATCACTTTGGCTTTTAATAATGTTTGTAAAAGTAGTATATGTGTTAGTAAATCATGTTTATAATTTTACAAAATATAGAGAGAAAACTTTTGTAGACTGTTTCCCTGGATAATTAAAGGGGAAAATTAAAAAATATTAAAAGGGATATTAGGGAAAATGTTAGTGTGCATTTCTTTCCTGACACATTTTTAAAATTTTTAAAATACAATTTACATTTAATATTATTTTGTATTATTTGTGTACAGTATAGTAGTTAGACAATCATATACTTTACAAAGTGTTCTGGTATTTCTAGTACCCACCTGACACCAAACATAGTTATTATAATATTATTGAGTATATTCCCTATCTTGTATTTTTCACCCCTATGACTACATTGTAACTACCAGTTTGTACTTCTAAATCCCTTCACATTTTTTACCCAGTCCCCAATCCCTCTGGCAACCATCGGTCTGTTCTCTATATTTATCAGTCTGTTTCAATTTTGTTTGTTCATTTTTTAAATTGATTTTTAGAGAGAGAGAGGAAGGAAGAGGGAGAGAAACAGAAATATCAATGTGAGTGTGAGAGCAGAAAATCGATCTGCTGCCTCCTGCACCCCCCTACTTGGGATTGAGCCTACCACACGGGCATATACCCAAGTAATACTCTATTATATATATACTAGAGGCCCGGTGCATAAAATTCGTGCATGGGTAGGGTCCCAAGGCCTGGCTGGTGATAAGAGCTGATCTATGGGGCAATCAGTGAGGCAATCGGGACCCCTGCTTCCACCCGCCTTGGCCTGGCACCACCCACTCACCTGCTCCACCATCCCGCCACTATCCCACTCTTGTCAGGGCCCATTGGGGCCAGCAGCACCTTCACTGCTGCCTGCTGCCAGCACCCTGTTGCCGACACCCACCACATTCCATGCCGCCCCCTGGTGGTCAGTACATGTCTAACTACTGGTCTGTCGAACTCTCGCCTGTGGGGACAATTTGCATATTAGCCTTTTATATCCACTCGTCTATTGACATAGTAGTGCACATTACTGTTCTCTCTCTCTCTCTCTCTCTCTCTCTCTCTCTCTCTCTCTCTCTCTCTCTCTTTCCACCTAGCTAAGCTACCTAGATCAGGTCAACTAGGAGAAGGCAAGAAGAAACTGAGTAGTGATTGAGTTTTTAAAAATTACTATCTAGCTACTCTTAAAAGAGTAAAAAATCAGATATGCTATTAAAATGCAGCTTAAAATATTGCTCTCAAAATCAAATATTTCAGATTTGCATGCAGTTTATTTGCTATAGTATTATGTTTAGGTCGATATATACCTTAGAGCCATTGTTTTCCAGCACAGGCACATTAAGATATTGACAGGAAAACCTTGAGCATTAAGTTGTGTTTGCGGCTTTGCTAGGTGTGGGCAGGAACTGAGGAGACGGACGAAGCCCTGTTAGCCACAGGCTGTGGGAATGTGGCTCCCGGTGCCATCGTCACTCCAAGAAATGCATTCACGGCCGTGTTCCAGTCTCAGGAGGCGCCAGCCCCGGGCTTCTCTGCCTCCTTTGTAAGCCGTAAGTAACACCAAGCACCAAACTGAGAGGTCCTCGAAAGGGTGTGGCTGCCACAGGCAGGCCTGGGGAAGAGTGGGAGACTGCGCCGGGGTTGGCTGGAACTGGGGGTCCCTGGGGAGCAGTGTGGCTTGGTCACCTCATCCTGAAAGTTCCCCCATCCTTCAAAAACCAGTGAGAATGGAACTGAACTCAATGGTAGGTCAATCGAGAAATGCTGTGAAAGGCCTGAGAGCCATTAACACATCCAAAAAGAAGCCTGACATCTGAGTGCAGGAGAGTTTGGCAGGAGCTCAGGAGGTTGATAATGAGTAGGCGGCCAGGTCCCTGACATGGGGGACATTGACTGCCTGCTCTGAAGTCACCTGGGCCTTTCAAAATGAACTGATTCTCAGGTCTCACCCGATCCCTCTGAATTCAGAATTTCCATGGGTGGGGACTGGTATATTTTAACTCTCACCCAGGTGGTGCTCATGGTCAGTAACCTTGAGAGCCACGTTCTTCAGAATTTTTTTCTTCCTTCTCGTGTTACTACTTACAAATTAGGTTACTGGGAAATGGAGCAGTTTTTAAGCCTGGGAACCAATGGTGTGTACCTGTTGGCAGAAGCAAATTGAGTAGATACTAGCTGCAAACTACTGTTTAGGGGAAAATCTGATTAAAGGAATTAGAGGAAATAATGCAGAAAAAGGATGGTTTAGACACAAATAAAAGAATGAGGGTGGTGTAAAGGAAGTAATAAAAGACAACCACAGACCTAACCTTAGGTCTTCACCTCGTTCCTCATCTGTGTGTATGTGTATAACTGTGTGATTTAATATCAGTTTAAGGGATACTGATATTTTTTATATGATAGATTAGCAAGTGATGTGGATTAACTAGCTAGTGGCTATATGGAAACATGTCATTTTACTGATAAAAGGTAGTACTATTTCTGACACCAGGGATGCATGTGAGAATTTTATTAGTTGGGATTAGTACATTCAACTTAAAAAAAAAAAAAAAGGGCAGAAAAGCAGGTATTTTTATGGAAAGATTACAATGGTAATGCAATAATATAGTTTTATAGTAATAATAAGATATTTCTGTGCCAATCATGTACAAATCACTTTTTATCAGTCTTATTTCTTTATCTACATGAACCATATTAAATCTTTTCTAAGTTATTCTTTACTATCTTAAAATTAAATGATTTTCAATAGATTTGTGGTAAAATTTCTACTACTTAGCCCAAAACCCTGCAGTATTTTCTAAAAATATGTAATGTTCTCATTTATTTATTTTTAAGTGAGAACTCCATTTTCTTAGTTATTGTTTTTGCACTTGGAGTACCTCAGGGAATATGTCTCTATACAATTTAGGAAATTTGAGTTTTTTCTTCACTGATAAAAAGATACTGTATATTCTGATAATGCCTTTTTTTTTCCTACTTAGGATGTGGAAGCAATTTCACTAAACCTTCAGGCTACATTATTTCTCCAAACTACCCCAAGCAATATGACAACAACATGAATTGCACTTATTTCATAGAGGCTAATCCTCTGTCTGTGGTCTCCTTGACTTTTGTGTCTTTCCATTTGGAAGGTAAGTTTATTCTTATGTGAATTATAATTGATTTCTTTAATATTTATTGTTGAGAATATTACAGATGTTCCCCATTTTCCCAGCTTTGCCCCCTTCACCTGGCCCCTTCCCATCCCAGGCCTTCACTGCAGTATTGTCTGTATCCAAGTGTTATGCATATATGCATGTAAATTCTTTGGTTAATTTCTTCCCTTTCCCCCTCCCCCCTTCCCTCTGAGATTCATTAGTCTATCATGCTTACAAGGGAATATACAATTGATTCTTAATAAAAAAATGAAGGATAGTAGCAGTAGATATAGTCTAAAATCACCACTTGAAGAAAATATTTAAAATGCTACAGAGTATATTTGATGTAAACTTGATTAAGATCCCACCCAATGTTTTAAGAACACATGTACCACGCTGTATATTCCATCCAGAAGTGAAAAAATAACACAAAAGCTTTAAGAAGACAAGCAAACATAGAAATAGCTTAAGGAAAATAAGTCTTAAATGTATTACATTTTAATAATAGTTTTTAATTTATTCCTTTGCATTTATACTCTACATGCATTTATACTCTACATGCATATACACTATATACTATATCCTATCTAATAAAAGAGAAACATGGTAATTAGCTGTACCTCCATACCCTTCCCATTGACTAATCAGGGCGATATGCAAATTAACTGCCAGCCAAGATGGCGGCCAGCAGCCAGGCAGCTTGAAGCAAACATGAGGCTTGCTTGCTTCAGTGACGGAGGACTCCAACGTTCCCCGCCTGCCGCTGCCGGCCTCTGAGCTTGCAATTTGAAACATTGCCGGGGTCCAACCCAGCAGGTCCAGGGGTTCCCAAAGGCGTAGACAGAGTCGGCGAAGAAGGAAGGACACGGAGACAGTGTTCAGTTGATCAGCAGCCTAGCCAGGATCTACAGCCAGGATCTCCAGCCAAGTTCTGGTCTGGATCTCCAGAGAGGTTCTGCTTTGGATCTCCAGCCAGGCTCTGTGTCCATGTTCTCTTGCTAGGTTCTCCAGGTTCTCCAGCCAGGTTCTGTAGCCATGTTCCCTCGCTAGGTTCTCCAGCCAGGTTCTGTCCAGGTTCTCCAGCCAGGTTCAGTCACCAGGTTCTAGTCAGGTTCTCTTGCCAATTTCTGTAGTCAGGTTCAGTCCAGGATCTTTTGCCATGTTCTCTCCAGCGAAGTTCTTCTGTCTCTAGAGAACGTTCTGTGTAGGTTCTGTGCCTAGGTTCTGTCTCTCTTGGTTCTGCCTTCTAAGTTCTGTCTCTTGCTGTCTTGTTACATCTGTATTTATACCAGTTGATTCAATCCTATCAATCTCTATTACAAAGGTTAGGGTGTTTCTTATCTCCATTCCAGGGAGTAAAGATTATGTAGCTTAAGCATGATTGTTCATAGTTAAAGTGATTAATTACCCGCCTGGCACTTAGTTAAGAGGTTTTATTCCCTCCCTAACTTCAGGGGAAAATCCCTACCTGGGGAAACAACCTTTCTCAGAGACCTTGGTTAAAACACATAGTGCCAAGAAGGTGAGCAAACATATTAAGAACAGTATGCCATATATGCCAGGTCCCTTGAAACAGCAAGCATGGACCGGCTCCCGGCAAAACATTGTTACAAATATAGACGCTAAACAAAACCCCAGAAACCTGCTTTCAGCCAGCCGGGATCTTAGAGCTGGAGTTGAAACAGTGTTTCAATTATAGAACCCAAACAAACCAGATACCTGCTTTCAGCAGTGGAGGCCTAAGAGCTGGAGCCAAGCCTCAGAGCTAAAGCTGGCCTAGAATAAAAAGAAAAAGAAAAAAAGGAGCAGATGGGAACTTCAGTCACCCGCCAGCCTGAAAACAGCCCTCAGCCTCTCACCCAGACTGGCCAGGCACCCCAGTGGGGACCCCCACCCTGATCCAGGACACACTTCAGGGCAAACCAGCCAACCCCCACCCGTGCACCAGGCCTCTATTCTATATAGTAAAAGGGTAATATGCCTCCCAGCTCCGGGATCAGAGGAGCCACGAGGCCTCCTGGCACCAGGATCAGCGTGACAGGGGCCAGCGCCCAAACCCCCTGATCTCCCTGCGGCTTTGTGTGTGACAGGGGGCGGGGCCACAACCTCCCTATCCTCCCTGCTCTGTGTGTGACAGGGTGCGGCGCCCCAACACCCTGATCAGCCCTGCTCTGTGCCTTATAGGGGGGAGCTCCCCAACCGCCTGATCGCCCTGCAGCTCTGTGTGTGACAGGGTGTGGCACCCCAACCCCTCCCCCCACCATGAGCCCTGCTCTATGTGTGACGGGGTAGAGCCATAACCTCCCCATCAGCCCTGCCCTGAGTGTGACAGTGGCGGCGCCCCAACCCCCCAATCAGCTCTACCCTGAGCGTGACTGAGGGTGGCATTGCAACCTCCCAATCCACCCTGCTCTGTGCATGACAGTGGGTGGCACCCCAACTCCCCAATCAGCCCTGCTCTGAGCCCGACCAGGGGCTGTACCTAGGGATTGGGCCTGCCCTCTGCCACCCGGGAGCGGGCCTAAGCCAGCAGGTCGTTATCTCCTGAGGGGTCCCAGACTGCGAGAGGTCACAGGCCTGGCTGAGGGACCCCTCCCCCCCCCAGTGCACAAATTTTTGTGCACCGGGCCTCTAGTGTATATATATATATACACATCATGCACGTGCTATAAACGTACTAGCAAGAGAAACAATTTATCAAAGCAAAATTAATAAATATCTGAACTTCACTTTTATTAAGTATTATTGTGGGACACCTTTTCATCTCCTCTCTCTTTTTTATCTTCATCATCCCATGATGAAGATTTTGTGAAATCCCTAACCACAACTGCCTCTTTGGGTTCACTACAGCTTAGGGAATGGCTGTTAGCTAGGGGAACAGGGGAGCTTCTGGTTTGGGCTGGCCTTTGGCTACAGTCAACACTGCAGAAGGAAGATCCCTTCTATAGATGGGTGTTTTCAACCCCTTAGTCACACTAATATTTTTTAGAAATTAATTTTTCCTTTCTAAATTATAACTAATCAGTAAATGTAACAAGCTACTTCTGCATAATCAAAACTTCTTTCTCTTTAGGTAGTCCACCATGACAGTGAAAAGTTACAATTAGCAAAATGTTCTACAGTGTTCAGAATCTGGGAAATTTATGCTGCATGAAAATAAAAATGACATGCCAGTCCTCATATTAATAAATTATACAAAGCCTCTCCCTCACTTGATCCTTTTTCTATGACCTCCTTTTTCTATATCTCTACAAGCTGTGGCTTTAGGCAAATGTATTTACTAGAAAATACTGAGTACAAATAGATGTATGTCACTGTAAAAATGGAATATGAAGTTAAATATACTCTTTTCAGCATTTTCTAGCACCAAATACCAATAATATAGAAAGATGTTCATGATATATATAGTATTCAGAAAAAAAAACAGTTTGTGTAAGATGATTCAGTTTTCTCTTTAGAATAACATATATGTGATTAAAATCTGTAAGGCGCTTAAGCCATAGTTGAAGAGTTATTACCACTGCGCCATAGATTGTGATCTTTATTTTCTTCTTTATACCTTTCCTATTATTTTTATAGTCAGAGGAAAGTTGTTTCAGCAACAGGGGAAAACATGTGGCCTTGGCATGGGCATCTGTTCTCATGAAATTACACAGTGGATGAATGTCATATGCCAATATCATTTAGAGTGAAAAAGGAGACACCAATATTTATGCTATGAAATGTTGCCGTGAAAAGCACTGCTATCAATGGGATATGTATTATTTACAAGGGAACCTACACTTACCCTAAACAGTCACGTGCTGAGTTTTGCTAGGTAGGTGGGATAAGTGCTCTGACACCTGATGTGGGGTGTGGTTGGGAGAGTTCAGCATTTCAGGATGGGTCCCAGTGCCAGATGGACCACTTAACTAGTCACCTACTGTGTGCAAATGACTTGATCTTTTGATAATCACATTAATTTTTTACAAATATAAATAGTAGTTATAAAAGTTATAAAATGCCTATAGAAACATATTTTGTGAACTATAATTCATCCGAGTGGCCATTGTTTCATGATTATTGCTGCTGCCAGTCAAATCTCCAGATGCACCCCTACACAGCGGCCTCAGAGCAGATATTTGGTTTTTCAGATTAAGTGACTTTGACTTCTAGTCATCACCCAGTTGAAAAGACTTATTTTTAAAAATAGACAAAATCTTTATGATAATGCCTTGTGACATTTCCAGTGTTATAAGTACACAGTATTTTCAAACTCCTAAGTGAGTAATTTCTGGCTATGGATTAATATGATTTCCTAGAAAGGGCAACATTAATCACATTTATAATTAGATTCTTATCACTAACCATATCCATGCTGATGTTCATTGAACAACACTAAGAAGCCAGAGATTCATTAGCTACAGTAAAAATAACCTCCTACCCCTTCTAAAGTGAGCCCAAGGAATTCAAGAGCAGTATGTTGTGATAAAACAGGATTGCTCTCAAGAAAAATCACAACTTTTTTTTCAGGTGTTTTCAAGCTGCTGTAGATCATAGGAACTGTTTCTGAGGCACTATATCCAAATGACTAAGCATTTCTGGGACTACCATCCCAGCAGAGCCATCATCGACCTCGGTTGAGATGAAAGTTCTAGATCTGGCCTTTTGGTGGCCTTTCCCAGGCTATAAAATCCTGTAAACACATTTGTCCATGCATTGTGTTTACTAAACACTGAGGTTTGCTCTTTAGGCTCATATACTGATCATTCAACTGTATGCAGGTTCTTCCCATACAGGGAGGTTACAAAGGTTTAGTGAACTACTTTCTTTCCTTTTTAAAATTTTTAAAACTACTTTTCACTAAAGTTGCTCTAAAAGCATGTTATCATATTTTATGTTGGCCTAAATTTCTCTTCTCATTATTACTACATCTTCAATACTAGTCCTTCTAGGAACTACTTCTATATAATCACTGCTGTAGTATAAAAAATCCAGTGGAATCAGTTAACAGTTATGGGAGAAATTTTTATTTGAACATTTATTTATATACTAGGAGCCCAGCATGCTATTCGAAATCGCTCAGTGCTGCCCACCATCAAGTCGCCAGTCCGGCCCTGCTTCCCTCCCTGGGCCCCGCAGCAGCCGAGGCCCCTGCCAGTCAGGCCCTACCTCCCTCTCAGACTCTTGAAGCAGCTATGGCCACAGCCGCTGCTGATCAGGCCCTCCCCCAGCACAGGCACATGGAGGCTCCTGCCGCCCCACCCCCGACACTGCGCATGCAACCTCCTCCTATCCAGTCAACCCATAACGGCGTCCTGGTTAATTAGCATATTCTCTATCCTATCTAATACTAGACAAACATGGTAATTGACCATACCTTTGCTACACCTTCAATTGGCTAATCAGCGAGATATGCAAATTAACTCTACCAAGATGGTGGCCGGCAGCCACACAGCTGAAGCGAGCAGGAGGCTTGCTTGCTCCAGTGATGGAGGAAGCCAAGGTTCCCCGCCTGCTGCAGCCCAGCTCTGAGCTCGAAAGCAACAAAGATTCAATTACAGAAGCTAAACAAACCCCAGATACATACTTTCAGCAGGCCGTGGCCTAAGAGCTGGAGCGAGCAGGAGCCTGGCTCTCAGCTCCAGTGATGGCAACAAAGTTTCAATTATAGAAGGTAAATAAACCCCAGAATAAAAAATAAAATAAAAAAAGGAGAGGCTGGGAGCTTCAGTCGCTGGCCAGCCTGAAAACAGCCCTCAATCCCTCACCCAGACTGGCCAGGCACCCCAATGGGAACCCCCACCCTAAAAGGGGGGTGGCCAGACTGAAAACAGCCATCAGCCCCTCACCCAGGCTTTCCAGGCACCCAAGCAGGACCTCCACCCTGATCCGGGACACCCTTCAGGGCAAACCAGCCAGCCCCACCCATGCACCAGACCTTTATCTTATATAGTAAAAGGGTAATATGCAAACTGACCCTAACAGCAGAAAGACTCGGAATGACTGGTCACTATGACACACACTGACCACCAGGGGGCAGACGGTAATGCAGGAGCTGCCCCCTGGTGGTCAGTGTGCTCCCACAGGGGGAGCTCTGCTCAGCCACAAGCCAGGCTGACGGCTGCCAGTACAGCGGTGGTGGTGGGAGCCTCTCCTGCCTCCTCAGCAGCACTAAGGATGTCCGATTGCAGCTTAGGTATGCTCCCCGCTGGCAAGTGGACATCCCCCAAGGGCTGCCGGACTGCCAGAGGGATGTCTGATTGCCAGCTTAGGGCCAATCCCCTGGGGAACAGGCCTAAGATAGCAGGTGGTCATCCCCCAAGGGGTCCCAGACTGCGAGAGGGCACAGGCCAGGCTGAGGGACTGCCCCCCCCCCCAGTGCACAAATTTTTGTGTACCGGGTCTCTAGTTTTATATATATATATATATATACATATATATATATATATACATATATATATATATATATATATATATATATATATATATATATATATATATATATTCTAGTGGCCTGGTGCATGAAATTTGTGCACATTGAAAGGGAATTAATTAGAGGAATGTAATTTGGACTCACTATATCAATAATATGTGAGTGTGAGGCAGTCCACATTTCTGAAATTCAATGACATGAATTTTAGCTATTACTTTGCCAAATAAATGGACTTTACATATATCATTTAAAAGAGCATTCAGCTTAATATTAAAAACTCTGGCTACCAAGTCAGGTCTGCTTTCAACTTTTTTGCCAGAGTTGTAAATTGTTTGCAATATCTGCTCATTTGGGGTTGCATGTCATGGTTATGAATAAATTGGGCTTGCCATACTTCATTACAATTGCCATAGCATACTGATATCGCTGCTGCATATTTCTGGGACTACCCTCAAAAGGTGATGGAAGTATTATCATTTTACCAATCAGCACATTCTCACTTTCAGATCTAGATTTGAGATAATCTATCAAACCACTGTATTTTTCAACTCTCAACTTAGATTGGTTTGCTTTGATGAAATTTATCCAATTGGCCTCCATTTTTTAATATGAATCCACAATAAACTGTTGAGTTAATTTTCCTGCATTTAAAATAGGATTGAACGTGTCCCGCACAGAGAGATGAAATCTATCATACTGCATTTGTCTGACTTGTGTCTTTACATTTTGTCTAGTATTATTGTCGATTACAATGTTGTCTCTGAGTCTCAATGCAATATCTGTCACCCAGCCTTTTTCACCATGTGGAAAAAAGAATAGGATATGTCATTGCATCTAATGTAGGAAACAGGATATTGATTTGTTTCATTTCAGTGGCATTTGGATTATTGGGATCTGGTTTACAATGAATGAGCAAGTTCCTTTCAAAAGGAGGTTCTCCATCTTCGTTTCTGAATATGACAGCAACCTCGGTTACACGGGGAGAATTATATCTACCTGGGTCACTGTTACGATCATTTTTAACTGCCATTGTTACTTCCGTGGGAGCAATACCTTTTGCTGCTGCTTCAGATTGGGCTTCCTTTTCTACCTCATGTAGCATCTTGTATGATTTTGTTAATTCATTGATTTCATGCATGAGGTTGTTGATGTTGATCGTGAGTCTTTCTGAGCAGCCCTGGTTTTCTGGCATTGCTAATCTTTTACTTGTAGCTTCGGCTGTATCCAAAATATAGAGTTGAGCAAACTCCTGAGAAACACCATCCGAAGGATGTAAAGTTCCAGTACGGTGATAAACTTATCCGTGTATTCTAAAACAGTATGGCCCATATCCTGATGGCGATGCAATATTTGCACCCATGGAAGCAAAAGCAAAAGAACTATTTATGGAATGAATATTTTCCATGAAATTTTTACTGTCAGAATCTTCGTTTGTCATTAATCTTCTTAAATATGCCGAGTAATCTGGAAAATGTATATCATTTGGACAGACTTTCCCTTTGCTACAACATTGAGTAAATTTCTCATCAGATGGTTTTTCATCAGAGAAATTTCGTTATAAGCAAAATTCACATCTAACAGTCATTCCACCACAACTATGTTTGAGAATTATATCCTCATGTACTCCATTTTTTATGAGAAGGCAGTTCCTACCAGTATTGGTTGTTCTTGTTGATGACTGTTCTCTAGACATATTCTATCATCACCACTGCCTTCTTTCAACTTCAAAGGCACACTGGTCTTTAGACATTTTCTGTCGCTGACGCCGGTGTTTTTCGGCATCAGAGCGATGTGTTTCCAATAGCTAGTCTTCAGATACATTCTCTTGCAGGCGCTGCCTTCTTTTAAAATCAGACGTATGTTGCTTTTCAGACATTTTCTGTCAATAACGCCGGCATCTTTAGGCTGCAGAGCTATGTTGTATCAACAGTTGTTCTTTAGACATAGTCCCACCTCTCTATTGTCATGGTCTGAGATGCAGGTGAATGAGAGTCCTGGCTGTCAGGTAACTGAGAGCTGTCTGACCAATGGCTGATTCTGGCTGATTCTGTGTGGGTGGGACTTCCACCTCCCTGCTGTCAGTTTCCACAGCTGTGATGAGGAAGCTGGGGTGACAGAGGGAGCCATGCCCTCCAAGCTGCCCTCTCTCTCACTCTGCTCTATGTCCAGCAGCCTCCTGCTCTGCCAAGTCTTCCAAACCTCCTGCTCTCTGCCCACTCTCCCACTCTGCTCTCCACTGGCAAAGGTCCTGGGAGCCCATGGGCATGGCTGTGGCCTCGCCTCCTGGGGCCAGCGAAGGTCCTGGGAGCCTGCAGCTGGTGTTGCCTCCTAGGGCGCTTGACACCTGTGTATACAAATTAACCCACCATCTTTGTCAGGTTAATTTACATACTCACTCCTGATTGGCTGGTGAGTGTAGCGGAGGGATGGTCAATTTACATGTTTCTCTTTTATTATATAGGATAGATTTTAAGACAACTTTTTTTTTTTTTCTGAATGTAAACTCAAGACTAAAATGGTTCTTGGTATTCTGAATAGTATCTTCAAAAGTTGTAAAACAAAATTGGGAATTAACAAATAAAAAATTTTCTTTTGGTCCAAAATACAACCAGAAACAGACAAATACAGTGAATGATGAGAGAAACCTCTAATGTTTGTTCTTATTTTGCAATCAGATGTCATTAAATACTTACTTCACTTTCCTAAATATTGAGTCTAAAAGTATATTTTTGTGTTTTTACTGTTCATGTGGCCAAGTAGATGCCTCCAAGTTTATAGGATTTTTTTTTTTAACTTCATAAATAAAGCAGTTTGTGGATAAAGTAACCTAAGGCAAGTGAATGCCTTCTATGCCTTGATTTTTCTGTCATTAAGTAGTAACATTGATTCACCTTGATGGATAATGAGGGGTTTCGAAATTCTTAACTGAAAAATTCCTGTATCGAGGCAAATTTTAAACTCAGTTTTTCTCAGATCTAGAGTATTTCTTGGTAAGATTTGGAGAGAAGAGGAGCCCTGGAGCAGAGAAAATGAAGAGAACCAGAAAGGCCGATGCTTTTACTCACTGTCCTCTAGGATGGCCTCAAAAGCCCCAAGAGGAATGGGGCTAAGTTTCTAGGACAGCCAAATAGGAAGTCCTATAAAATATTTGCTTGAATTCTTTTTATTAACTTAGAAGTCCTGGTTTACAGGCTATACCCCAATATATAGCTAAAAGGAAAGAAAATTTGATTTCAGATTTTTTCTTTCGCCCCCTTTTTTACTAAGAAGTTCAAAAATTGACTTTTGTCAGTTGTCTTAGTTCACATCCCCCTTCCCCCATTTAGTCTAAGTTGGTGTTTTTTTTAAGTGGCATCCATTTACCATTTGCCATGCTTTTACCATTTCTTCTCTTTGCTTTCTCAATCATTTCTGAAGAAATCAGAATGTAGGCACATTTCACAATTCATTACCTTATAAAGCATTGTGCAATGGTTCTTTTGAAATAGTTCCTATTGATAGTTTATTCAAATTGGTTGAGCTCTAGAGAAGACACTTAGTTATGTGAGATTCTTCACTTGCCTGTGTTTAAAACTTTGGCCTGCGCACTCTAAGGAGCATAGTTTTATACTAGTACTCACTTCTCCCTCTCCCTGAATCATGCTCTCTGTTGAGATTTCCAGCAACTTAAAGCAAAGTTAATTAGACAGACAATAGGCCTCATTCATTGTTGTCCCTAATTCACCTGCCTCTCCCTAGAACTCTTTTCAACTTTACTGAAAAACACTTTATCTTATCTACAACATTAAAATATTTCAAACAAAAGGATTTCCCCCTATCTCTACTCCTCTTAGGCCTCTCTGCCTCTCTATGACTCTTAGGAAAAAAATTGCAGTCAGTCTGAAACTAAATTCCACAAGTTTATGCAATTTGCTGAATTACTCATTCTTGACTTTCTTTCAATTCTCTCCAAATTCTTGGAATCATAATGGAATTTAGAATTGAGCATTGCTCTGTAATCAAGCCCAATATGTTAAAAATTATATTTCAATATGTTGAGTAGAGCCTTACTCATTTTAAATAATGAATGTATTTTGAAGGTTTTTAGAAAAATGGAGACTAGATCAAAGCAAATTATGGAGGGTCATCTTACATTTCAGAGATTTCAGTAGTAAATATACATCAAATTGTTTACTGAAGATAGAATTAAGAATAAATGTAGCTCCTTGTCCCATGACAGAGGCTCTAGTCCAAGGAAAAAGTAGTGTTCAATTTCTCTTCTCTTCCTGACATGTTCTCAGATGCTTGATTGAATGCTTTCTCTTGGTCATAAACTCAACTTTAATATTCATTTTGCTCCTTGGAGAATTTTTTCCAGACCTTGACTAAGTTCCTTTCTCTCCCTAAAAGACAATCATCCTGGTTGCATTTAACTATACCTATTCTACTTGAGAGTTTTGTGTATGCTTTGGTTATATATTCAATTGGTTCTCCCTATGATTATGGAAAAGTATTTAATATCATTATTTTCTGATGCCTGTCACCAAGTGTCTTCTCATGGAAGAATCAGGCTGATATCTCTGATCTAATGCAGTGATGCAGACAGAGCTTGAGAAAAAGATGTATGTTGGTGAATTACTTTATGCCTAATGGCATTTTTATATCTCATTTTCTTGCATATTATCTTCTTTATAATAATCCTTGATATGTTTTTAGACTTTAGGTAACTTTATAAGATCTTATATTATGTAATATTTAATTTCTTGTGGAAAAAATTGGAAGGACACCCTGCCTTAAAGAAATGACTACTGAAAAGGATACAAGAATGTTTAATCCACCAAGCAACTTTCCAAATATCATAACTTCTGCAATTTATTGAGTCAGGCTTTGAGAATGAGTAGATTATCTTTAATGGTTTGTTTAGTTATTTGCTATTCTGTTGCTATCTACAAAATATTAAAATCCCCTCTCAACTACCTCTGCTTCCCAACTTCCTTATTGTTGAATAGAGATCTTTTATAAATAGTTAATGAGTTTTGATTATGTCTTAACAGAGATATACCACTTCTATTTCATAGTGACCTTTTTATAATTGAACTAGTTATTTTAATTAATTATTTGAAAGAAATAATCAGGCATATGCTAAACTTTACCCTATTTTTCACAGTCCTTTCATAATTTTCTAAGACAACTGTCACTGTGACCATCTATATCAGTAGGCCAACAACTTAAAAACTAATACTCAGAGGACACCTGCATAGCAGGCTATTTGATCAGTGTGAGGCCAAGATTTTAATCTAGCATCAGCAATATTTCTTTTCATTCCATGGTCTTGGTTTTATAACTCTCTGGGTGTTGATTTTTTTCAGGCTAAATATATTTCTATAAATAATGCATAACATTTTTTCCCTCAAACTCACCTACTCTAAATTTTAAAAATTCCAGTGGAGCTATTGGTGTCTTCAAGACAAAGTCTGAGGTTATAATCAAGGTACATAATCTGGTAGTATTCAAATCTGAGTTTAATTTATTTCTTTATTTCTATTTTTCTAACATCATGTTGCTTCTAATTACATGATAAGGTCATTGACATTAAGTATTTCACATTTTGTAACTTGTAGGTTTATGCCCAATTAGAAGCATTTCTGTTACAGGATTTTCAAAATGAAGGAATTTTTTTTGGTTAATTTAATAAATGTACCTGGAATTGATACCTCAAGATTTCTTCAAGCTAGATAGAAACTTAACTGAGGAGCCATATACATTCTTAAAATGACTTAAGATTTATATTGCATAGATATTTTCTGGAAAAAAATCAATTTTATCTAAGATAACACTCAGATCTAAAAAGAGGAGTGAATGTTTTAATGTACAGATATGTAAAACATGCATTCACCAAGCGTCTTTCAGTTTAAAGTGGTAGATTACCTTTAAATTAACTTAAATATTAATTAGAGTTTATAAGTTATCTCATCGCCTCAAAGGAAGGTTTAAAAATAAGAAGGGCAGGAATGGCTTCCAGAACAGGTGGAAGCCAGAACAATAACCTCAGCATGCTCTCTCTTTCCCACTCGCGTGTTGTGGCTTTCTGCGTGACAACTCCATTTTCCCTAACTGCAGGCTGGCTTCCTTCACGTGTCAGGAGACGGCTGCTGATGTTTTCCAAGTTGAACATCTTTGGCTTTTATTGTTGACTAGAGGCCCAGTATGTGAAATGTGTGCAAGGGGCGGGGAGGGGGAGCAGGAAGGTTGTCCCTCAGCCCACCCTGCACCTTCTCACAATCCAGGACCCCTCGGGTAGGGTCCCCAGGCCTGGCCAGCGATCAGGGCCTATGGGGCTTTCCTTCCTTGGTTGCTGGCAGCGCCCCCCCCCCACCCCACCCCACCCCCCCCCCACCCCCCCGCTGCCACCGCTTGCCATCTGTGCAGCGCTGCCCCCTTCCCGGCCGGCTGCCTCCCTCTGCAAGCAGCAGGCCTGGGGTGAGGTCACGTGGCTGGCCTGGGCCTGGCTGTAGGGTGGCTGCCCTCACAGTGAGGGTTGTGTACTCCTCAGGCACATCTAGGAGGCAGCCAACCAGTGGCAGGTGGAGTTGGCTTATACCATCTTGCAATAGTCAGTCATGCTCCTCTATTCCAAATTCTGCATTTAGTGATCTCATGTTGGTAGCTTGAAATTGGCTATGGGGGAATATTTATACCATGGAAATTGGCAAATGCAGAAATCAGAGCAATTTTTTTTTCTTTCAGAGAACTGGTTGTTATATTTACCAGTACACTACTGTCTACTTCAAGTTTCAAACAAGGGTCTTGAAACTTATTCTAACTGAGTTGGCTTAGGTCACATGCCCCCCAACCTGCCTTGAAGCAAAATCTATGGCCAGGGAACTTGAAATTACAACATAAATGTATATATTAATTTCTTTAATTTATAAGAGTGTTCTGATAGCAAACAGGCAGTCCGGTTTCAGAGTCCACCATGTCATAGCATGCAATCATATAAAATATTAAAATTTAGTTTCTCAAAGCCTGACTCAATAAATTGAGAAAATTATAATATTTGGTCAAGTAGGACATGAAAGACTCTAAGCCTAATTAGTCACAAGGAAATGCAAATCAAAACCACAGTGAACTACCACTTCAAACCCACAAGGATGGCTATAATAAAAAAGACAGACAATCATAGTGTTGTAATTATGTGGGAAATTGGAACCCTCATGCATTTCTAGTGGTGTGGTAAAATGGTGCAACCTCTTTGGAAAACAACCTGATAGGTCTTCAAAAAATTAAACAGAGTTGCCATACAAGTCAGCAATTCTACTCCTATTATATACTCAAAATAATTGAAAACATATCCACACAAAACCTTGTACATGAATGTTCATAACCATATTATTCATAATAGCCAAAAGCAGAAACAAATCAAACGTCCATCAGCTGCTGAATGGATAAACAAAATGTGGTTTGTATATGGCATGGAATACCATCCAGCCTTGGAGATAATGCAGCATTGACCCTATGCTACAACATGAATGAACTTCAAAAACATTATGTTAAGTAAAAGCAGCCAGTTGCAAAAGCCCACATATTATATGATTCTGTTTATTCAAAATGTTCAGAACAGACAAATCCATACAGACTGAAAGTAAGTTAGTATGGAGTTGGCTGCCTAGGGTTGGGGAGCAGTAAATAGGGAGGGGTAAGTGGGGAGCTATTTTGAACAGGTACAAGGTTTCTCTATGGGGGATGAAAATGTAGTTTGCGGGAGATGTCAGCTATCTAAAGGGACTGTCAGCTGGTAACACCTTTCCAAAGGGCCATTTGAGAAACCTGAAAAAGTCTTACTTCAGTACCAGTAACTCGACTTCTAAAAATGTATTCTAATGAAATAATGAGAAACTTCCCCAAATATTTATGTACAGGATGTTTGTTTGAACAGCATTTTTTATCACAAACAGTGGGAAAAATAGAATTATCAATCCTAGGGATTAATTGAACACAGAATGGTGCATCTATGTGTGAGAATTTGCTATATCTACTAAATTTAATGTTTTAGAAAAATATTTAATCACATAAAACTGCATGTGTTATGTTATTTTTGGTTAATAAAAATTGAGTTATGCAAGAGCATATTCAATATGATCCCAATTAATGATTTAACAGTATAATTAACATATAAAGATGACTGCATAAGTTGTGGTAATAAAAGGCTTTATAATTTTTGTTTATTCTGTTGTTTTGTTTTGTTTTTCTCTTTAGGGTGGGTTGGAACTTATTTATAATTAGAAAACAAAATGATGAGATATATTTTACAATCGCTGAACTCAAGCTAATATTGATTATATGAACATTTATAACCATTGTTCAAAAAATATTAAGGAATTTCTAATTATCTCTCCGTGGTGGGAATTCTTTATCTGTACATAGCTCAAGTGAAAGCCGGGTTTTTCAGGAGCAGCCCTGTGGGCATTTGGGGCCAGGCCACCTTTGCTGTGGCTTCAGGGCAGGGGCATAGGGCTGCCGGGAGCATTGCAGCATCCTTAGCAGCATCCCTGGCTCTACCCACTCCGTGCCAGTGTGTACCCCCGCGCACAGCAAAAAGTGTCTTCAGGTACTATTGAAGGTCCCTGGGAGGCAAAATTGTTCCCAGTTTATAATCACTGAATTAAGGAACCATTTGATAAAGGAAGAAAATTCTGGGCTATTTCAAAGTGGATTTATCTGTTGTGAAGTTCTACCAGTACCTGTGTCCTCACGCCTGTGCTGGTTTTGTCACTAGGGTAAACCTCAGGAAACCAATTAAATAGGGACTTACCATTTCTATGTAAGTTGCATGAATCTTCCTTACATTTTTGTTTGGTGTTTGATTGTTTATGTGCTTCTGATTAAAATGCTGGTTGCTCCATGCTTCCTACAGCTCGCTCAGCCGTAACGGGAAGCTGTGACAATGACGGCCTGCACATTATCAGGGGCCACAGCGTAGCCTCCATACCTTTTGCTACCGTGTGTGGTGATGAGGTCCTGTCTCCTGTTACCATCTCTGGTCCAGTGCTGCTTAACTTCTACTCTAATTCGCACACCACCGACTTCGGATTTAAGCTTTCCTACCAGATAACCTGTGAGTAGCCATAATGATGTGTGAAATATTTTTCTTGACTAATGTCCTCAGGAGTTTTAATTATGATTCATAAATCACCACTTTGAAATTCAAAAAATTTAAGGGTAAAAATGACCAATTAGGTTCATGATCCAAAAATACTTAGACATTTTTATTTTTTAAGAAATGGGGTGGCTCTTTTTCATGAATTCTGGCTAGAGCTACTCTTTGAAAATCAAATGGAAGGTTGAGATTTATTTTGATAATTTAAGTTAAAATGAACATTCCTGCTATCTTTAGCTGTTTGGACATTACTTTGAAGTGACTTTTTTGGCCTGGACTATCCAGATGCCCATTTCATTTCGTCAGTTTGCTAATGTGAAAAGCAATATTGGCCCTGGCCAGCTGGCTCAGTTAGAGCATCAGCCTGTACACACACACACACACACACAAGATTGAGTGTTCGATTCCTGGTTAGGGCACATATATACCTCAGATGCAGTTCGAACCCTGGTTGGGGCTCATTTGGGAGGCATCCTATTGATGTTTCTCTCTCTCTCTCTCTCCTTCCCATTCCTCTCTCTCTAAAAATCGATAAAGATGTATCCTCAGGTGAGGATTATTAACAAAAAGAAAAGCAATTTGCATAAATTTAAGAAAAAACTAAAAGAATATCTTTATGATCTTCTGGTAGGATTTTTTTCAACAACATAACAAAAAGCGCAGGCCTTAAAGCAGTAGTTCTCAACCTTCCTGATGCCGCGACCCTTTAATAGAGTTCTTCATGTTGTGGTGACCCCCAACCATAAAATTATTTTCGTTGCTACTTCACAACTGTAATTTTGCTACTGTTATGAATCATAATGTAAATATCTGATATGCAGGATGTATTTTCATTGTTACAAATTGAACATAATTAAAGCATAGTGATTAATCACAAAAACAATATGTAATTATATATGTGTTTTCCGATGATCTTAGGCGACCCCTGTGAAAGGGTCATTTGACCCCCAAAGGGGTCACGACCCACAGATTGAGAACCGCTGCCTTAAAGGGAAAGGAAACATTGATAATTTGCAGCTTCTCATGTCAAAGTCAAAGTGAGAAGACAAGTCATAGTCTGGGCAAAGGCCTCTGTGGCTACCAGGATCTTTTAATTCTTTAAAGACAATTCAACCTGCTTATTTGAAAATCATGAAACTATATTTCCTTATTTTGAGTAGCCCTTTCTTCTCTTGCAATAAACTTGGTTGGTTAGTTTCCTGACAGTGTTTTTTCCCACTTCATTCATATGAGACTCTACTGGTGGCTGTGTGGAAGTTTGCACACAGTGTTTTAGAAAAATGAGGGATTAAAGGCTAAAAGAATATAAAGCAATGACGTAACTTTCCAAAACACCAGTTGTACCAAAAGAATAAAACAAATAATCTATTTCTTTATCAATAAGACAACTGGGCGGATGCCCATTGCTCAGCTCTATTCTGGTTGTGCCAACAGACCTACAAAGCTACAGGCAATAACACTTTACAAATGGGGTCAGAACTCAGGTAGCAGCTCACATGAATGAACTGTGAAGGCCCTTTATCGTCAGTAAGTAAATATTCCAGTCTTCTCTGTGGATGGGAACAGTAATTTATTTGAAAGATAATTATTTAACTTCCTACTTTTAGCAATGGGTTTGGCCAAGTAAAGACAAAACACAAAACAATACACTTTTGCAAGATTTCTGTTCACCTTTCACTAAAGTTGGATGAATCAGAGAGTTTTGTTGATAAGATTTCAAATCCTGACATGTACAAATTTGGGGGTTATTTAGGCTTTGATAAGCGTTCAGAGGCCACATAATTATGTACAAGATGAAACAGAGTAAAGGCCACACAAATCTGACATTTAATTCACTCCATATGTCCACAGGGGTCTGAGCACATGCATACATATGGAGAGTAGCTTTCCCTGCAAAGTGGGCTCAGCTGAGGTGAAATACATCAATAAGCAAACAGCCTTACATGGCAGCCACCATTTGTTTCTCATTTCTAAGAGATGCAAGTAGAAAATATCCATTGATAGTTTACAAACCACAGAGATAGCATCAAAATATACTAACCCCATTCTAATTTTAGAATCACATAATAAAATAAACATAAACCTTTCTCACTGTAATAATGGGAGGGCATTTTCCATCATTAAGTGGCACAACCTGATCCTCCTTATATGTAAGTCCAAGCAAAAATAATAGTTTTATATTAAAAACAATAGGTTTATTATAATATTATGACTGTTGGTTTATTGACTAATTGGAGTAACTAAGGGCTCTGGGCAGTTGAGTGCTGGGGTCCGGCTGGGGAGTGGCCTGGCCTCCTCGTGCCAGTAACACCAATGTGGGCAAGTAGAATCCTTACCAGCCTCACGCTGAATAGAAATACATAGGACCCAGGAGCTATGAATTGGGGCCCACAGAGGGAACTACGCTCAAATGTTCCAAAAATGATTTCCAGGACTTCACTTTCTAATAGCCTATCTTTGACAGAGGAAACTCGAATCGATATTGAAGATTTCTAGTGGGCAGACCTTCCTGGGTTCATATGCCCACAATGTGCCTTGGATTCTGCTTGCCTTTTCTACATTTCCAGCTATCACTCTCATCCCTCTGAGCCTATAAATTAAATATAGAGAAGGGACAGTTACACCCAACACGTGAAATGTTTCTCCTCATTGTTTTCACTCTGGCCATTAATTTGACTCAGACTTATTCCATCCAAGATGTGCCTTAAATATTCTTCCCTGCTTCTCACCATACTGTTTCCTCCTTCTGCCTTGGTAGAAAAATCAGAATTAATTGTAAGCACACTGAAGGGAGCTTTAAGTTGCTTTAAGAAAAAAATAATAGTTATCTCTCAGGAGAAAAAAGGTACAGTAGTAAAGGTTATTTCAAAACTATTTTTCCATGGTGCGAGTACTAATTGTTCTCCTCATATTCCCGTCTTTCATTGCAGCCTGTGGTGGTGTGTTCAACTTCTCCACTGGAATTATCAAAAGCCCTGCCTATTCATACTCAGACTACCCTAACAGCATGTACTGCTTGTATAACATCACTGTGAGAGACAACAAAGTGATTCTGCTCAAGTATGTAAGACAAATTCACCTTCTTAAGAAAACCATTTTAGCTTGATTTACAGCTAGGCTTTCCTTAATAATGGAGAGCATCGATTCTCATCAGGACATAGAAGGGAGGAAGGGAGATTGAGTTCCTTGTGGAAACCTGGGAAACAGGCCTCTTACCCTCCACACAGCCAATAGCGCATGGTTACCAGGTAAGGAAGGAAAACAGGCATTCCACCCGTTAAAATGTTCTAACAGTTTCAAAGGAGCTTATAATGGGTGTAAAGTTATAAGACAATCTTGAAATAAGGGTAAGAGAAAGAGTTTCCAGTTGTTGGGCACTTATACACACACAAAACCTTTAACACTTTCCATAATTCTGTTATTCATTTCTTAAAACAGGCATATAAGGTATATATTATTCATCTTATTGTATTGATAAGAAAACTGAGGCTCCAGAAAGGTTAAATAACTTTCCCAAAGTGATGCACTATTAAATGAAGGGTCAATATCTGAATCCATGTCAGGTTTCCTCCCAATACCATGTCTCTAGTATATTCCTATGCTATCTCTGAAAGGGTAAAATTTCTTCTAACTACTTAAGAAGTGTATTTTTGTGTATCCGAACACCTCTAAGTTGGTGCTATTCAAGATATCTCACATCAGTGGAATTTTCCCCAATCCAACTTTCTCCCAAGTCTGATGAAGGGAATGTAGCCTCCAGTTTTCCAGTGATAAAGTCCCACATTGCTTTCATCTAAATGGGTATTCAGGAATGTACAGTTTGTGGTAGGAAAATCTGTGGTAGGGTTGGCAGAGTTCGCAGCAATATAGAACTTTTATAGGAGCTTGATGGGCTAGGCCCACTCCCACCCACCTCCCCCTAAAAATCATAAAGTCTCCTCTGCAATTTACCTCCAGAGGCCTCGTGTACTAGATGGGTCCAAGGACTCGACTGTGTCAGACAGCGAGTGGTCTATAGGCAGGGCCTTGAAGGAAACTGCAGATCTCACCTGGGACGATTGGTAAGGAAGCTGTGCCCCAGAGCCAAAAAGTCCTTTAAATCCTAGGAGCAAAAAAACAAACAAAAGAAAAAACAAAACATTGCCAAATGACCAGTGCAGGAGGCCTGTGACGGGATGGCCTGCCCAGAATAGAAGCATAAGGAATGGTTCTTGTCATTTGCCATTATAGCCCAACACTTGTTTCTTACATGTATAGGATTATGGTGTGTGTGCGTGTGTATGCATGTGTGTGTTTTTCTTTCTGTTTCTTGCCTGGGCTCTGGGCCTCACACTGTATCAAAGTTTATATCACCATGTTTAAAAAATTAATTATTGTAATATTCTGAGACTACTGTCTATGAAACAGATATTATTCTAGTATTCTAGGTGCTGCAGAAGTTGTAGACATTAGTAAAACATACTTCCTTGTAGGAAGGCTCTCAAAATATGCCATGGGATATTCCATGGGATTTCTGCCCATGGGATTTTTCCAGGAAGCTTCTCTGCTCTTTTGGGGAAATGGTGCAAAATAAAAAGCCAAAATAGCTTTGAGTCCTCCTAGACACTCAAATTGTTCTTTTTCTTTGTAAATTTATGTTGTAGAAAATAAATATGTTGCCTATTGAGAATAAAAGTAGAAATTATCTAGCTATTGTTCTGCCTTCATCTTCCTTTACAAGAACATTTAGTGTTAAGTGTGGTTAAATAATTTTTTCATCTGGATCTTCATCATCAGTTTGAAAAAAATCAGCCAATTGAACCTTTTTGAAAAAATAAAAATTGATCCTTTTTTTCTTAAAGCTCTTCCAAGTATTTTATTGTTAAATATTATCAAAGTACTCTGTGCTATGTGTTATTTATTCAGCTGCTAGCAAAAGAAAACGAAGAAAGCAGAAGAGTGTAAAAATGAGGTCAGGAGAGCAAATAACTTTTATTTTATTTTTTTCCAAATAATAAATAATTTAAACAAAATTTTTAAAAGTAAGCCACTAGTAAACAAGTCATAAAATCCTGAAGAAAAAAAAACATGTCAGAAGGCCTTGCTTATTTGGGAACTCTGTGAATAGTTACTTGAAATGACAGAGCATCAGGCCTAGACTAAAATACCATATTAGGCCATAAGAAAATACCATATTAGGCCATAAGAAAATACCATATTAGGCCATAAGAAGAATTAGGGCCCTAACCGGTTTGGCTCAGTGGATAGAGTGTCAGCCTGCGGACTGAAGGGTCCCAGGTTCGATTCTGGTCAAGGGCATGTACCTTGGTTGTGGGCACATCCCCAGTAGGGGGCGTGCAGGAGGCAGCTGATCGATGTTTCTCTCTCATTGATGTTTCTAAGTCTCTATCCCTCTCCCTTCCTCTCTGTAAAAAATCGATAAAATATATTTTTTTAAAAAAGAAAAGAAAAGTTAGGGATGTATCTGTCAGGATAGGTTATAAGTGATACAACCCGAAGGCACAGTAGCTTAACTCAGTGAGTTTATTTCTCACTCGAATGAGTATGTCCGTTGTGGCCTGCCCAGAGGCCTGGCTCCTTGTGGTCACTCAGGGGCTCAGGCTGATGGAAACTTCATTTCTGCATTTGCTTCCAGGATCATTACTGCAGTGGGCAGGCAATGTGGCAAACTGAGTGGTGGTTTCATAAAATTCTTCCAAAAGGTAGAACATATCACACCTAGAACTTGCTCTGGCCATGGAGATGTGAGTCTTAGGGCCATGTCAAAGCTCAGAGTGTATACAGAAAGGCAGTCCTAAGCAAATATCAGAAGGCAGAGAGCCAAGATATGTGGTGAAGTTCCTGGGACCACTACAGTAATCTTAAATGTGAATTTCTGGCTATGGCAATCAACTAAGATTCAAGAGAATTTAATTCATTCTTTTCTACCATCGATTTTTCAATTTTTCAATTTATTTTATGAGAAATAACTTATTTCATATTCCTCATTTTCAAAACGATAATAATCATCACTTGTTTTTTAAGAACATCTGTTATATGCCTGACACCACGGTTTGGTTTTTGCCTATTGTTTCAGTTAACTTTACTCTAAACTCCATTTTCAAAGAAGGAAACAATGACTGTGGGAATAAGAATGGAGCTCTGATTCTAAAACCAGTATTTCCTCCACTTGTTAGCATCTTCCCATAAGTAAAGAATAGGATGATAGTACCACTTGATGGCCCCAAAATAACCAGAGAATAGAGTAAGTGCCATACTTTCAATGAGACTGAAATACTAAAGTGTTGCTGAAATGATAGCAATTAAACTTGTCAAAACTTAATCTCAGGAGAATTAATATGCCCTTGATTATAAACTCTTAGAAGTTCAGGGCCATATCTAATGTATTTTTTTATCCCAAGTGCTTATCACGATTTTTGACATATTGAATTACTCAAAAAAATTTGGCTAAACTTTTAAACTGATTAGTATACTGTTTCTAATATTTCCTATTAAATAAAACTTGGACATTCACTTTTAGCCTTTGTCTTTTTTTTTAAGACAAAAACTCAAGGTACTATTTCATGGAAATCCAAATGAAGAACATCAGTATTAATAAGATTCATTTTACAGGTTCACTGATTTTGATGTGGTTCTCTCCACCTCCTGCTCCCAAGACTACCTGGCAATTTATGATGGTTACAACATCAGTGATCCTCTTCTTGGCAAATTCTGTGGTTCCAAGCTTCCACCAAATGTTAAGAGCAGTAATAACAGTATGCTCCTGGTGTTCAAGACAGATGCATTTCAAACAGCAAGAGGTTGGGTGATAACATTCCGGCAGACACTGGGTAAGAATTTTGGACATGTAAATCTATTTTTCATGACTGTTATTTTTTGCTTTATTTTATTTCACCTGACTAAAGTTGCTTTTCATTTAAGTTTAGAGGAAAGTCACATAAAGTTTTGGTTTTTTAAATTGCTAATAATGTATTCTGATTTTTTTAAAAATAACTCAACAAGTGTACTTCTATAGTATACTACGGTAAAGTCTACCATCTGAAATAAGACCCAAACCTTATCAATCATCCATGAAAATGGTGAAAGTTGAGCCTAAAGGCAGTCTAGGCACAGATCAAGACAGAGGACCCATAGCCTATGTTGACTTTATCCTTAAAATGGTTAAGATCCTTGGAGAATGTTACGTAAAGACTGAATGGTCAGATGACTTCTGGAAAGATCATAGTGGTACTAGTCTGGAGAAAAGCACAAAGGACCCTCTGGCCTGAGAAGGAAGAAACTTATCATAGAATTCTGGATGGAAAATGTTGGAGGTTCAAATTAACACAACAAGAATAGAAATAGAAGAAAAGGTAGAGATCCCAGAGGTATTCAGAAGTTAGAATACATTGGAAATACAGCATTTGGAACTTGATATATTACACGACGACATAAGTTGTTGATGACTTCTTATGAGTAACTTGTTGGATAGAGTGCCTTAGGAGACTATGATTTCGGGAAGAAGTATTATATTTAGTTTGGAGCATTTGGAGTTGGAGGGCCTAGGAGATAACTAAATGAAGAATACAGGAGGAAGTTGAAGCTTAAGAAATAATTTGGGCTGGAAATAATGATCTAGAAGTAAAGGGAAGAGCTAAATGTGAAGATCAATAAAAAATAGAACCCTGCTTTATTACCACTCCATGTGAGAAATAATTATCTATATAAAATCAACACAGAACTTTAAATCATATAAGGTAGTTAATCAATCCTCTGTTTATCTATAGTCACAGCATCAGTGGCACAATCCAGGTCATTTATATTTGACTCTGGAAAATGTGTTGATTTTTCCATTTGATCAGTGTTCTGGAAATGAACAGGTCACCAAACAAATCACATCTTCTGTGAACTCTCATCTCAGAGAAACCTGGGAAACTTTCTACAATAAGAATCCTGACTTATTGTTCAAACTCTTTCTTTCTCTTTACCCCATCCTGTGGATAACCTTTATGCCTCTGATTCAAAGCAGAGCTTACCTTAAACTTGTTTGCATTTGGCGTGAGTTTTTTTGTGTGTGTGCATTTCTTGAGGGAAGCAATTAGATAGTGTTTTAAAAGCTTCCCAGTAAGCCACAGTGATCATGACAAATTGCATCAGAAAATCACTTTGCCACCTACCCTACTTAGTGATATCACCATTAACTTGAAAGCAAGTCTCAGGGGCAGAACACAGGAGGCTGAAAGACAAATTAATTTTCCCTTGGAGATTGTTTTTGTGCAAAAGAACTCACAAACTCTTGCCTTTAGCACAGACTTTAGAGTCAAATGGCATATATTTGCATAGCTCTTGTTACCTGCTTTCAGGTTGTTTTACTTTTTCCTCATGCTTTCTCACATGGCCATTGAAATAGTCTCAAAGCACTCCACACGCCTTCATCTGCGTGAGGCCTGTTAGCTAGTGTTCCCCAGCCTCATTAAATTACTATGCTTTTCTGGGCTACAAAGAAGACACTTTTGGATTTATTGTGATTTTTACTGCACTGAAATGGCACAGAAGGAAAAATCTTACACTGTCAGAGGCACCGTTCATCCTTGAGCATCAGGCACTTTTAGTTTATTAGTATTTCCCGGGTCACAGTTAGAGAGAGTGTCCATGTGTAGAGAGCGAAAATGGAGCTCACGGCTGCATGTCATGATGGTGACTTTTACCTCTTCTTCTTCTTCACACATCATCAATCACTTAGAAATAGTTAGGTAATTTTCAGTGGTAATTTTTTATTGAAAACCCAAGTGTCATAATTTTGAATTGTGTGGTGTCACAAAGCTTTCAAGACCTTACATCTGGCCGAAACCGGTTTGGCTCAGTGGATAGAGCATCGGCCTGTGGACTGAAAGCTCCCAGGTTCGATTCCGGTCAGGGGCATGTACCTGGGTTGCAGGCATATCCCCAGTGGGAGATGTGCAGGAGGCAGCTGATCGATGTTTCTCTCTCATCGATGTTTCTAACTCTCTATCTCTCTCCCTTCCTCTCTGTAAAAAATCAATAAAATATATTTAAAAAAAAAAAAAAAGACCTTACATCTGAGTTAATGTTTCATCTGCAGAATGTTAATCTTGTTTTTTGTTGTTGTTGTTTGTGGTAAGGAAAAGGAGAGGAAGAATATGAATAGATTGAATTCTGGAGTTTATGAAATCTTTTATTTTTTTGTATGTCCATTTATATGAAACTAGAGGCCTGGTGCATGAAAATTCATGCACTGGAGGGGGGCGTCCCTCAGCCCGGCCTGCCCTCTCTCACAGTCCAGGGGCCCTCAGGGGCAGAAGGTGACCTGGCGATCAGGGGAAGGCGATGCCCCCATCACACCACTGCTGCCGCCACTGCTGGCAGCGCAAGCCTCAGCTGGCTCTGGTTACCTGAGTCTTGGGCAGCCCTGGGTGGCAGGAGGGCTGTGGGTACTGGGGGACTCCGGAGGCAGGTGCATGGCTGAGGGGACTGGGTGCTGCCATCTTGTGGCTGTGGGAACCACCATCTTTGAGGGTGTGGCAGTCAATTAGCATATTCCCTCCTTATTGGCTATGGGTGCCACCATCTTTGAGGGCATGGCAGTCAATTAGCATATTCCTTCCTTATTGTCTGTGGGTGCCTCCATCTTTGAGGGTGGGGCAGTCAATTAGCATATTTCCTCCTTATTGGCTGTGGGCGCCGCCATCTTTGTGACAGCATGAGGGTCAATTAACATATTCCCTCTTTATCAGATAGGATGTCCAGGATAGGCAAATCCACAGGGACAAGGTAAACTACAAAAGTAGGTTTACAGCTGTGATTATGTGAAACACTGAGTTTATTTAATTTTGGGGGATGTACGTTTTTTTTAAAATTTTCCCCTTTTTAATTAAATTTATTGGAGTGACATTGGTTAATATGGTCATATAGGTTTCAGGGTGGGTTTCTATGTTACAAGATCTGTATATTGCATCAAGTGCCCACCACCCAAGGTCAAATCTTCTCCCGTCACCATGTATTTGGATCCACTTCTCCCCCAACCCCTCCCCTCTGGCAGCCACCACACTGCTGTTTGTGTTCACGAGTTTCAGTTTTATATCCCACATATGAGTGAGATCATATGGGTCTTAGCTTTTTCTAACTGACATTTCATTCAGCATAACATGAGATATTTTAGTTACAGATCTAGATGCACCCTTCACACCCATCCCATCCATATAAAACTACCCTGTGTCTCCCAGAAAGAGGAGAAAGCAACTTTGTGGGCCACCCAGCGGCTTCTTGTCTCCAGAGCAGTCACTTTGGCCTGGAAAACAGTCTCTGCACAGAGTAAATAGTTGATGGGAAGAGGAAACCGTTTTAGCCTGCAACATCTCAGTTCAGTTTATCTTAAAACACTAGAGGTTTGCAGTTTTACTATTTAGATGACGCACTTGGCGATACTTTATAAACATCTGTTTTAATTCCTCAGAAATTAGTAAAGAGCCAGCTCACATAAGTATGTGATTATCAGGTAAACTCTCCTCGTGCATCTGTTATATTTGCATTGCTAACGGGCCTGAACACATTTTGGGGAAATATCCCCTGGTTTGCTGTTGATTACTAAATGTGGAGTGAAACCGGGCCTGGTCTTTCATGGAGCTGCGCTGTGAAGGGCCACGTGGTGGGACACAGGGCGGGAAGGCAGAGCAGGCACGTCCAGGGCTGACCTCCAGCTGCAGTGGAGTCTGCCTTCCTCTTGCTCCCTGCACTCCAACACAACATGAATAATTGATCCCGAATGACTGACGACCAGCAAAATGACCATACTGGGCCCTGGGGATCTGCAAAACCCTGCAAGTATCTGCAAATTGGAGCATTTTTCTCCAGAAAGTATGTAGCTTTTATCTCATTGTCAACGGTGTCGCTGACCTCTTAAAGTTCAAAAGCCACGGGTCCTGTGCATTTGGCTGAGGTGGGCACGCTCCACAGTACAGAATCTACACTCACTAGTATCCTTTTGTTCTAGTAACTTCTGCTGGTTGAGATTCTGCCCCTCCTTTACCACAGGATCTGCTTTGGCCATGACCTTGCTCACCTGTCTCACTCATGAAGCACTAAGACTTGCAAATGTGTTTTTAAACCAGCAAAGCCCCACATCTGTTTACTGTACTGGTGTCATAACACAGTGCTGCTCAGCCAGCCTATTCGTGATGTGCTCATCACATTAGACACCAAACTGGTGGATATAGGTCGGATCAAGGATTTACAGTACATGTATTTCCTGTGGAGTACCACAGTCATTTTGTTTGTTTCTAAAGCAATGTATTGTGTAACACTTGGGCAAAATGTCAGACTCAGAAACTGAACTTGGCCCAATAAGGTATGAAGTTCACAGGCATTTGGATATGTGAGTTGCCAAGGAGAGTATGAGGCATGACCCCTTCAGGATAAGATCCTAGAAGGACAAGGCGTTGCCCTGGAGACGATGGCAATATTAGGGACCAAGGGACATCAGTGACCAGAGGTTCATGTCACCAAGTGCTATAAATCCTGGACACATGACTAACACTCCTGGCCCCTTGTAGCTCAGAGCCCACGTGCTGAGGATGAAGGCCGCTGTCCATCTTCCTTCATCTGGAGTATTTGTCATATGGAGAATGAGTCAGTTGACATTAAATCAGAGTCACTCACCTTTGCTATGAAAGAAAAGCAATAATACCAAAGTGCATGTTTAACAAGGACAAAGTCAATCACGGTCTACTAGGTGAATCGCCCCAAATTGAAAGCGCTGCAGACCAGAAAGTAAGTAGCCAGGACTCAATTGCTTCATTACGTCATTGCCTGGTGAGATGCTTTAGAAAAGTCCTATAATAATTCTGAGCTCAACTTTATCCACTAAAAAGAGTCAGTTTGAAGCATGACACTTTCTATCTTTTCATAATGTGATGGGGATGGAGTAGACAGTTCTGTAAAGTGCCGTACGTGTCAAAGAGAAAGGCTGTGTTAGAAAGTAATACTGAAGTCCTGGCTTTCTGCAGGGCTCCAGGCCCTCATTTCTAAACTGGGGTAGGGGTGAGGGGTCATTACTATCAACAGGACGGACCACTTCGTGGTACAATGGTTTCTGGTTCTTACTCATTTTGCAATGAAATCTTACCAGCAAGCCTTAAAGTATATTTCATAACTTAAATCTGAAATCAAAAGCTAATTCTGATTAATTCTAAGGCCTTGCAGAGGCTTAACACATAATCCTCACTCCAACAATATTGGCTGTATGGACAAATTAAAGAGTACGTGAATAAATCATGCCCACTCTATAATTACATTATGTTATACATAATATACACTGAGTGGCTAGATTATTATGACCACCCCATCAGTACAATGAAGTGAATTAGTTATACTACTACTACTAATAATAAAAGCTTGAGAGTATTTGCTTAGGAAGTTTTCAATATTCAGTATTTTTGGAAGTGTCAATGAAGTACTGATGGGGTGGTCATGATAATCTGGCCCGTCATAATAATCTGGCCACTCAGTGTATACAGCATTTTATACATTATTTTATACCTAGATATGCTTCACTCTCAAAATGCAATTGTGGTTCATGTAGTTCAGCTACTACTTGGGATAGTAAATTGAATCACTTTCACTCTTACAGATTTAGGAATATAAGATCAGGCTCAACATTTGGGTCATGTGTGTCTGGCCTCTAGGTCTTTACCTGCTACCTTAACATCTGGAAATTCCTCTGAAAGGTGCTAAAGGAAAACAGAGCCGAGGTGGGATGATGTTGAGGGAGTCGAACAAGGGTTCACTAGTGAGAGGGAATCGGGAAGATGGAAAGCGAGACCGAGAAAGCGGATGAGACTGGGCCCCAATGATGGAAAATATGATCACAAGAAATAGAGAAAAATATAAAGACATGTCAAATTCCTTTTGACTTCTAGTTATTTTTAAGTTTCACAGTTTTGATGTTAACTTTGGACCTTGAGAGGCATTCTAAAATTCTGTAGCAAAACAATACAAGAATAAACTTAAAAATATTCAATGACAATAAACGTCAATGTGTATATGTCGCTATTTGCTTCTTAGCAGCCTGGTATAAGCTGCAAAACCACATTTCTTTTAGAACCACAAGTGCAATAAAATAGTTGAATTATAGCTTGAATAATTTTATAAGTCACTGTCAAATAGCTCGGGGTTTAGCAATAATGGGGGTATTACTAGAAAGCCTGTTGTTTGTCTATTCTCTTAACGTCATTTGTTCTCTCTGCTAAAGTCTGAGAATGAGATGAGCTGGAATTGTAAACCCATTTGCAGAAAACTAGACTAAACTTATTTCCGCCCTTTGTAAGTCTCTCACTAGTGATTGGACTTCTCTTGGGAGCTGATGCCAAAGACAAGGTTATCTGCAGTTTGTTCTTTGTGTGTTTTACTGAAAAGGGTTTTTTGCTGGGCTGAGAATGTGGAAAGAGGATAAAGAAACTAACAAATGCTTAGTTCACTCAAACCTTACAAAAGCAAATAGACAGGAGTAAAATTCCAGATCAGCAAAAATAAAGGAAAGGTTTTTATTAAAATATATTCCAGTATCAGAGTCCATGCCCGCCCCCTCCCCACGTGACCAGATGCTATTATGGAGACCAAGCTAAGAGATAAAAGTGAATTAATGGTAAATTATAAGGTAACATTTTGAAAAGTATTCAGGTAAACAAGAGCTTGGAAACAGTTATTATTTATAACTTAAGCCATGCCAGACCTCCCCAAAATGTAACCCAGTTTTCTCAGATAATTGGATCTTTTGGGTTAAATTTTTTGTAACCATAAATTCCCTATAATCATTATCCTTACTCAGATCAGCCTGCCTTTGGTGTAGTGTCCCCAGGAGCATGCAAGCTATATCTGGTTAGCAGTAAACATTTTTAAAAATTATTTGGCTGTAAATCAGTTTTTTAAAAACAAAACATTATTAGGTTTACAGGACTGTATTCATTTTTTAAAAATATATATATTTTATTGGTTTTTTACAGAGAGGAAGGAAGAGGGATAGAGAGTAAGAAACATTGATGAGATAGAAACATCAATCAGCTGCCTCCTGCACACCTCCTACTGGGGATGTGCCTGCAACCAAGGTACATGTCCTTGACCAGAATCGAACCTGGGACCTTTCAGTCTCAGGCCAATGCTCTATCCACTGAACCAAACCGGTTAGGGCATGTATTCTTCATATTGATATATTAAAAAATCTATTAACTTTATGTGTTAGGTTTATATTCTACTCACTCCCAAGTGAAGACTTGTCACAAAAATCCCTGGGCACAATGATAATGGGCCCCTGTCACTGAGCACCTACACACATTATTTTATCTAATCCTCACAACTACCCCAAAGACAGGGACTATCCCAGTTTACGAAGGAGGAAGTAAGAAGTAAAGAGATTAGGTAATTTGTCTGCAGTCCCAGGGTTCCTAAAAGGTAAAGCCAAGTTTGAACCAGGTAGCACTGTCTCCAAATTCATAGGTTTCTTAATCAGCCCAAATCACTTCTGGCCATTGATAACCCAGAGACCAGGGGAGGTTCTGGGGGAATTTTCTGAGAGGCAAGTCATTTCTTTTCATACTCTTTTAGGTAGAAAGAGCTACTTTTCTCCACTTTTATCTCCTCATTTGACACTGCCTGCTTTCTAGTGGCAGCATTCTAATTTGTACTTAGTCCCAAATAGTGCATTTGGTAATATCCTATTGTATCTAAATATTGCACATAACTGTAGCAATCACTCTCTCCTCCTTTCCACAAAGAAAGATATAATATATATTTCAATTAAATACACTGTTTGTAAATAGTATAATGCAGTGTAATTATATTCACAACATTTATATTATATAACTTTTTATTATAAATACTTATATATTATATAATGTTTATATTATTAGATATAATAATTTATATATTACATATTTTAAACCTTATATAATATATATTTTATAATATAAAATATATTTAAATATTTATTGTATTTATATTATAAATATTTATATTTAAAAATAGTACTGTATTTACTATTATAGTACTATATTTACTATTATAGTACATGAAATATCTATGCATATATTTTATAGACATATATGTACAATATATGTACTTTATAATACAATCTATTATATAAAAGCCTAAGTGACTGAACAACTGGATGACCAAACGATCAGTCGACCAGTCACTATGATGTGCACTGACCACCAGGGGGCAGACGCTCAATGCAGGAGCTGCCCCCTGATGGTCAGTGTGCTCCCACAGGGGGAGTGCCACTCAGCCTGAATCCGGGTTCTTGGCTAGCGAGTGCAGCAGCAGTGTCGGGAGCCTCTCCCACCTCTGCTGTAGGCAGGTGATAAGGACCAAAGGGTCCTGGGCTGCAAGAGTCCCAGACTGCTAAAGGGATGTCTGACTGCTGGCAGGTGGACATCCCTGCGGGGTCCTAAACTGTGAGAGGGCACAGGCTGGGGTTAGGGACCCCCCTGAGTGCAGAATTTCATGCCCTGGGCCTCTAGTCTACACTAATAAAAGAGAAAGATGCAAATTGACCATACCTTTGTGACGCTCGCAAGCCAATCAGGCATGCGTATGCAAATTAACCCAACAAAGATGGCAGGTTAATTTGCATATGCAGGCACTGAGTGGCCGGGGGCGAGGCAGGATGCTTGCATCATCACCATGGTGACGACGTAAGCATTCCGCACCGCCCCAACCACTCCGGGCCTCTGGGCAGCATTGGAAGGCAGAAAGGTGGCTCCGGGCCAGAATGAAGGCAGAAAGGTTGTGCTAGGCAGGATCGAAGGCGGAAAGGCGGTTCTGGCTGGAGTGAAGGCGGTGCCAGCAGCCAGGGGAAGGAAGGCCCATTCTTGCAATAATCTTCATGCATCAGGCCTCTAGTATATTATATAAGCAGTAAAAGCCAATTAGCTGTCTGCTGGTGACAGACAAATGTCACATGTTTTATTGGCTTTGCATGGCATAATGGTAAAGAATTAACACAGTTATGTAAATTACTAGAGGCCTGATGCATGAAATTTGTGCAAGGGGTTCGGCCCTCGCAGTCCCAGCTGCCTTGGCCCTAGCAGCCCTGGTTGCCTCGGCCCTCGCTGCCCCGGCTTCTTCTAGAAGGTCGTCCAGATGGTTGTTCTGCTATTTGGTCTAATTAGCAAATTAGCTCTTTATTATATAGGATAATTGAATTGGAGTATAAGAATAATAAATCTCTGTAACCAAAGAACTCTGCCAGGAGCCGGTCCATGCTTGCTGTTTCAAGGGACCTGGCATATATGGCATACTGTTCTTAATATGTTTGCTCACCTTCTTGGCACTATGTGTTTTAACCAAGGTCTCTGAGAAAGGTTGTTTCCCCAGTTAGGGATTTTCCCCTGAAGTTAGGGAGGGAATAAAACCTCTTAACTAAGTGCCAGGCGGGTAATTAATCACTTTAACTACAAACAATCATGCTTAAGCTACATAATCTTTACTCCCTGGAATGGAGATAAGAAACGCCCTAACCTTTGGCATAGAGATTGATAGGATTGGAATCAACTGGTATAAATACAGATGTAACAACACAGAACTTAGAACACAGAACTTAGAAGTCAGAACTCAGAAGTCAGAACTCAGAAGACAGAACCTACAGACAGAAGAACTTCGCTGGAGAGAACATGGCAAAAGATCCTGGACTGAACCTGACTACAGAAATATGGCAAGAGAACCTGACTAGAACCTGGTGACCGAACCTGGCTGGAGATCTCAGACAGAACCTGGCTGGAGAACCTAGCGAGGGAACATGGCTACAGAACCTGGCTGGAGAACCAGCAGAACCTCTCTGGAGATCCAAACCAGAACTTGGCTGGAGATCCTGAACAGAACTTGGCTGGAGATCCTTGCTAGAGATCCCGGCTAGACTGCTGATGAACTGAACACTGTCTCCGTGTCCTTCCTTCTTTGCTGACTCCATCCACACCTTTGGGGACCCCTGGACCTGCTGGGGTTGGACCCCGGCAGAACTCTATTCCCATATTATGGCCTCCAATTTAGAAAAATTCCTTACCACAACAGTCTAACAAAATGAAGAAATTCAGACATTTGTTTTTATGATGTAACCCTGAGTGGTATTCTTAGCATATAATTTAATTTTTAAATTGGGGAACTAAGCCAATGTCCCTTAGCAAGTTTAGAGCAGAATTGGAAAAATAATCCCTGTGTGAATGAAATAATATTTCCACTAGACTAGTAAAAGTTGAAATACACATAGCACCATGCACAACCTAATATATCCAAAAGAACAATGAACAATTCCTTGTTTTAATTATTATTAAAAAGCTATTCAATGCTTGGCCTGATTTTATAAATCTCACATCTTTTTATTGTAACCTATATATGAGTACTAAGTAGCACATTGCTATTGATCCTGACCCCTCTAAACAGAACATTTTCAACTTTTGATTAAGTTTTGATTTTGTAATTGCCAATGTTGAGTAGTTTTACTTTTTTAAAATAGTATTGCTGTACACTAATATGTCCTGAATTTTACAAATTTATGAATTTTGCTCTGTCTGCTAAAATCTAATACTAAGATTAAATTTTCTTAAGTAACAGACCTAAGGTCATTTGTCATTGCAAGTTTTTAGCTAGAGAAGGATTTTTCTACTAAAAACCTACCCCTGAGGCAGCATTTAAAATCTTTTAGTTATCTATGTTAATCCTTACCCAAGGATATTTTCTCATTGATTTTTAGAGAGAATGGAAGGGAGGGGGAGAAACATAGAGAGAGAAACATCACTGTGAGAGAAGCACATGATTGGTTGCCTCCCAGAGCCAGGAATGAACCTTCAGCTGAGGTACATGCCCTTGACTGGAATCAAACCTGGGACCCTTTAGTCAGCAGACCAATGCTGTATGCACTGAGCCAAACTGGCTAGGGCCATTTAGTGATATTTTTATTGTTGTCCTGCTAATTGTGTTTTCACAATCAAATATGTCACAAAAGTCAACTAAATTTGCTTTTAAAACAGGTTTAAAAAGAACCAAAAAGTCATTTGTTTAAAAATATTATATAATAGTGGCCCAGTGCACGAATTCGTGCACATTGAAAGGAAATTAATTAGAAGAAATATTTTAATATCGCTATTTGCCCTTTCTTTATAATAGAAGTGTCAACCAAATTCACGATTGACAATGACAGATGGGAACACATACATTGCAATTGGCACCAGGGAGAGCTTTTTATGTATTGCACATGTGCAAGTCAACTTAGTCTTTTATATATATAGAATGAACTTGCTTAATTAGACCTGCTTTATGATGTAGCTACACTTCTTCTAGCCCAGTGAAGCAACACAACTTCTCTTTCAGGTAATTGTCAGCTACACAGCAGTAAATATCAACATGAAGCAGATTATTATTATAGATCACACAGGGAGAACAAAGGGTTAAATATTTAACTGCAGCAGTGTTTGACTATCTTTTGTGCAGTGAGAAAACCTTGTCATTTTCAAGGTCCAGCATTTCTTACTCTTTTCAGTTGGGTCAACTTTCTAAGCTTTCTAAATCTCCATTTTCCAGCTAATGAAAAGAAAATAGGATTCCACTGAGTCTGCTATCTACCTACTCCAGGACTTCTGTGAGGATCAAATGAGATGAGTCACGGAAAAACACTTCACAGACATTTAGTTACAGTGTAAAGTGTTTCCACCTGGTTATAAAGCAAGTCGTGTTCCTGGGCTGAAGAAACTATAAGGAGGCTAGTCGTCACTAGGGAGAGAAAGCTGGGCGTTGCTACATGACATCATTACCCAGTGCCTACAGCGACCATTTTCAGGCTGGCTGGGCTATGGGCTTCATTTTGTTTCATGGGATCTTAGCAGCATTGGCTGTGATTTGGTGCTCTGTCACCAGGGCCTATATCCCACATGGGGGAAGCCAAGTGTTGATTTGTAGGTGCCAGGTTGGTGGTGTCATTTCTCTGTGCATCATGGCAGCTCCTGCATTGAGTGTCTGCCCCATGGTGGTCAATGCGTGTCATAGTGACCTGTTGGACAGAGGGAAGGACACTTAGCATATTTGCCTTTTATATATATACTAGAGGCCTGGTGCACAAAAATTTGTGCACTCGGGGGGAAGTGGGGATCCCTCAGCCTGGCCTGTGCCCTCTCGCAGTCTGGGACCCCTCGGGAGATAACGACCTGCTGGCTTACCCTGCTCCCGGGTGGCAGAGGGCAGGCCCAATCCCTAGGTGCAGCCCCTGGTCGGGCTCGGAGCAGGGCCGATTGGGGAGTTGGGGTGCCGCCACTCTCACACTCAGGGCAGGGCCAATGGGGAGGTTATGGCTCTACCCCATCACACACGGAGCAGGGCCCGTCGGGGGGGTTGGGGCGCCACACTCTGCCACACACAGAGCAGGGCCGATCAGGGGGTTGTGGCCCCGCCCCCTGTCACACACAGAACCGCAGGGCGATCAGGGGGTTTGGGTGCTGCCCCCTGTCCCGCTGATCCTGGTGCTGGGAGGCATATTACCCTTTTACTATATAGGATAGAGGCCTGGTGCATGGGTGGGGGCCGGCTGGTTTGCCCTGAAGGGTGTCCTGGATCAGGGTGGGGGTCCCCACTGGGGTGCCTGGCCAGTCTGAGTGAGGGGCTGAGGGCTGTTTTCAGGCTGGCGGGTGACTGAAGCTCCCAACTACTCCTTTTTTTCTTTTTTTTTATTCTGGGCCAGCTTTAGCTCTAGCTCCAGCTCTGAGGCCTCTGCTGCTGAAAGAAGGTATCTGGTTTGTTTAGGTTCTATAATCAAAACACTATATCAACTCCAGCTCTGAGATCCCGGCTGGCTGAAAGCTGGTTTCTGGGGTTTTGTTTAGCCTCTATATTTGTAACAATGTTTCAAACTGCAAGCTCAGAGGCCAGCAAGGCATGCGGGGAACCTTGGTTACCTCCGTCACTGAAGCAAGCAAGCCTCATGTTAGCTTCAAGCTGCCTGGTTGCCGGCCACCATCTTGGTTGGCAGTTAATTTGCATATCTTGCTGATTAGCCAATGGGAAGGGTAGCGGACGTACGCTAATTACCATGTTTCTCTTTTATTAGATAAGATAGACTAGAGGCTTGGTGCACAAAATTTGTGCGTGGGGGGGTTGTCCCTCAGCCCGACCTGCACCCTCTCCAATCTGGGACCTCTCAGGGGATGTCCGACTTCCGGTTTAGGCCCGATCTCTGTGGGATTAGGCCTAAACTGGCAGTCGGACATCCCTCTCACAATCCGGGACCACTGGCTCTTAACCGCTTGCCTGCCTGCCTGATCGCCCTCAATTGCCCTCCCCTGCCGGCCTGATCGCCCCTAACTGCCTCTACCTCAGCCCTTGCCACCGTGGCTTTGTCTGGAAGGAATTCAGACGTCCAGAAGATGTCCAGTCGATCCAGTTTAATTAGCATATTACCCTTTTTTTAGTATAGATGGCCTGGCCAGTGTGGCTTAGCGGTTGAACATCAACCCAGGAATCGGGAGGTCACTGGTTCAACTCCCTGTCAGAGCACATGCCTGGGTTGTGGTCTTGATCCCTAGTAGGAGGCATGCAGGAGGCAGTCAATCAATTATCTTTCTCTCCCATCTATGTTTCTATCTCTCTATCCTCTCTCTTCCTCTTGCTCTAAAAATCAATAAAAACATATGAGAATTTTATATATACACATACATTCATACATAGATAATGTTTATAATATAGTAACAACTTTATAAATCAAGAAATTTATTTAATTTATAGAATCCCCCTTATAAATTTAGACTAGAAAGCAAAAATCCACCTAGTAACTATATTTTCTATTCACTCCTTCATTGTTTGTTCAATAATATTCACCAGCTACTTATTATGCAGGCAATGAGCTTTTCCCTATTCTTGGGAAGTTTACAAGGTAAAAGAATCAGTAAATAATCGTAAATTCGGCATGGTAAATGCTTTTTGACATAAATATGTGCAAAGGACAGTGGAGGCAGAGAAGAAAGGATCTGTGATACTTTGGTATATAGTAAAGAGGACACAAGACTGTTAGAGAGAGCAGCTTAGAGAATATGAACCCTGAATTATAGTGTAATTGTTATAAACGTAATCTCTGGAGCTAGACTTCCTAAATTCAAACCCAATTCTTATACATCTCAAGTTCAACCTTTAACAAATGACTTGTCCTTTGTCTTGATTTTCTCCTCTATATAATGGACACACTAATAGTAACTACCTCTTAGGGCTGGCTCTTATTTGGCATGCGGTAAATGTTAGCTATATATAGTATTAACCTCGAAGGGTGAGAAGACACTCTCTGGGAAACAGACATTCTATGAGGAAAATAAAGCATGTACAAAGTTACAGACACATAGCATTTCAGAGGCTATAGAGACTGACCTGCACATTGAATGGTAATGCTTTGCGGCAAAAGCTGAGACAGGAGAGATAAGCAGGGACTAGATGCCCAGGGCTTGTCTCATGTGCAAAGGGAAAAAGTTGATTGTTTTGATATAAGATAGATACCAGATATAAGAATTAGAAGCTCCGTTGAAAGGTCTGGGCTAGAGTTTCATCCTCTTTCACATGGCGGGTATACATTTAAAATTATTGTATCATCCCAGTGAATTGACTCGTATCATTCTGCAATATATTTTTTAAATGCTTCTTGCTTTATTGTCTACTTTCTCTGATGTAGCATAGCTTCCTTAGCTTTCTTTCAATTCATGTTTGCATGCTATATTGTACAGCCTCTTCACTTTCAACCTTTTGCTATCTCAAAGAATATATTGGGATTTTGTTTTGCTTTATATTTCAGTTGGGGGATTTAATGTCTTTACATAGAATAAAATTACAAACATTATTGGATTTAAACAAACCATTGTTTTACTTGGATCCTGTTGGTCCCACCTGTTCTTATGTTTTTAAATTATTCTTTCTTGCCTTTTTAAATTGATCAGTTTTATTACTCTTTTAATGTGTAATTTTTAGCACATAAACCCTATATATGTCTCATTGTGTATATCTTTTAAACATATATTAGTTGTACATTTTTTTATTCTTCTTTTGGTGGTTACGTTAGAGATTACAATATTCTTGACTCATTTGAATCTAACTTAAAACTAGTCATTTTAGTACTTCATGATAAGTAAAGGACCTTAAAACCTTTTAAATTCATTTAGCCACTTACTGTCTTTTTGCTATTAATGTTAATTATATTAATTCTATGTCTATTTTAAGCAATAAAACATTTTCATTGTTTTATGCAATGAGTAATACTTCCCATTGTTGTTTTTCCTTCCTGAATTTCTGTGCTTCCATATGGGATCAATTTCTTTTAGAAGAGCTTCATTTAGTGGTTTTTTATTTATTGCAAAACTTCTGGTAAAAACTTGTCTTGGTTTTTCTGAAAAAGGCTTTATTTTGTCTTAAATTTTGTTGGATATTTTTTTCTGAATATAGAATTATAATTTTCCATTTATTTTATTCAGCACTTTAAGATGCCATCTGGATTCTATTATTTTGGTTAGGAAACACTGAGGAGTACTTTCTGTGCTATCCATACTTTGGGACCCCCAACCCCATCAACATCCCATTGTAGAGTGCTGTGTTCTTCAATGATCTATCTCTGTGTGTGTGTGTGTGTGTGTGTGTGTGTGTGTGTGTGTGTGTGTGTGTGTGAGAGAGAGAGAGAGAGAGAGAGAGAGAGAGAGAGAGAGAGAGAGAGAGGAAGGGAGGGAGAGAGAGAGAGAGGCAGAGAGAGAGAGGCAGAGACTATTATTTTGGCCAGGATTACCAGATGATATGTGGTGGTTTTAATTTGCATTTCCCTTTGGTGAACAATTTTCATGTGCCTTTTTTGTCATATGTAAATCATCTTTGCTGAAATGTCTATTCCTATCTTTTGCCTGTTTTCTAATTGGATTATTTGTTTTTTCACTATTGGGTTTTGAAAATTTTTATATATACTGAAAAAGTAGTCCTATGTGGTTTACAAAGATTTTCTCCCAATCCATAGCTTATCTTTTCATCCTCTTAAAGGCCTTTCTTAGCACAAAGGTTTTTAATTTTACTAAAGCCCAGTTTATCATTTTTTCTTTTAAGTATCATGCTTTTGGTGTCAATGCTAAAGACTCTGCCTATCCTGAGGTATGAAAGAGTTTCTGTTCTGAATTTATATAAACGTTTCATGGTTTACGTTTTTCATTTTATGTCTGTGGTTGTTTTGAAGTAATTTTTGTTTAATGTCTGAGGTTTAGGTCGAAGTTAATTTTTGCCTCTGATGTCCAATTGCTCTAGCACTATATGTTGAAAAGACTCTCTCCCTCATTAAATTGCTTTTGCACCTTTGGAAAAAAAGCAGTTGGGCATATTTGTGGGGGGTCTATTTCTGGGTTTTCTATTCTGTTCCATTGATCTAGGTGTCTAGACCTCCACCAATACTGCACTGTTTGATTACTATTGCTCTATAGTAAGACTTAACGTGAGATAGACTGACTGACTCTTCCTACTTTATTCTTCTTTCTCAAGATTGTTTTAGCTATCCGAAGGCCTGCGCCTCTCCGTGTAAACTGTACATAAACATTTTTATGTTGATGGAAAAATCTTGCTGGAGTTTTGCTAGGAGTTGCATTATACCTATGCATCAGTTTGGGAATAATGGTTATCTTTACTATGTTGAGATCTTTGATTGCTTTTATCATTTGTAACTTTTAGCACATAGATCCTATATATGTCTCACTGTGTATACCTAAGAGTAGCATTTTCTTTGGAGCAATTGGGTTTTTAATTTTGTTTCCCACATGTGTATTGTTAGCATATATAAATGGGATTGATTTTTGGTGCATTGTTTTTAGATCCAGAGTTTTTGCTGAACTCACAATAAGTGTTCTAGGAATTTTTGTTCAGATTCCTTGGGATTCTTAGATACACAAATAATAGCAATTTCATTTTTTCCATTCCAGTGTGTATACTGTTTTCCTTGCCGATTCCACTGGCACGAATTTTCAATGCTATGCTAAATAAGATGAGAAAAAATATTCTTGCCTTGTTTCTAATCTTGGAAGAAGAGCATTTAGTTTTTCACCATTAAGTGTCATGTTAACTGTGGAATTTTTATAGATATTCTTTATCAAGTTGAGAAAATCGCCTTTAATTCCTTGTTGCTGAAGTGTTCTTATCATGAATGTGTGTTGGATCTTGTCAAATTCATTTTCTGCATCAATTGGTATGGTCACATCATTTTGCTTAGTAAATCATTTTTGAAATTTCAAAGTTGGCAAGAATGATGTTTTAAATAATACCAAAATAATTCAACATAAATTAAAAAGATAATACAATTATCATTATCCTAAATTCTTTATACATTGCATTGATCTTTTCCTAGTGACTTTAGCTACTGATTAGGTGCTAAATGACTTTTCTTTTAGTAAATTACCTTTCTTTCAGTGTTTTAGTTTTATGTTTCCCAATATTACCAGACTAAATACATATTCTAAGTTAAAGTAGGCTGAGTTTCAAATTAGGATATCTAAAATGAGTCCAATAGAATGATGCTAGTAAAAACAAACCAATGGAAATTTAAAAGAAAACCACACAACTCATGTTACAAAACCATTAAGATTTTATTTTGCATAACATAAATATAACACCTAAAAGGTTGTACATACTTGAGATTAATGAGTAGAATAATAAATACAATTTACTTTTAGATAAAAAGACAAATGGGCTCATGTGGAATTTAGTTGAATTTAGAGAACGAATTCACTGCTTTCAGGCAGTTGTATGCCAGGCTTTGAAAATCACAGGCTCTCTGTGGTTCACCCCCATTTCCCCAAGGCTACAGCTTACAATGCTTTTATGTCCTGCTTCCTGTGCATCACTGGGCTTCCTCCAGCTACAACCTAGGGCTGCAGCCAGCTCCTGGGAACAGGAAAATGCCTGAACTCAGGCCAATCTTTGTCCTAAGTATGCCAGCCATCTACCCTTTGTCCAAGTGGTGGCTGCCCAGCGATGGATAGAGATGCTATCCAAAAGGCCTCAATAAAATATCAGCCACAAAAATGCCAATTCTCAAAATAACTATTCAGAAATGGGTATGACTCCACAAAGCCTTTGAGATGAGTTGCTTAGATAATATAGCTCTTTCTTACATTATCAGATTTATCCTGGCTTTAGCTTCACTCTGAAGTTTAATAATTAGAGAGGAGTAATTTAGGATTCAGTTACTGATTTTTAATTAAGTAGATCTTGACCCAGATCTCACTGCATACTCTGGGTTCACATTTCCAATATTTTTGTAGCCAACCATTTTCTTTCTCTGAAGAAGTAGTTCTTTTGCGGAAGTGTTTCTGACTTGGGGAAGAAGGTTAGAGTGACATTATAGAGTGTTTCTGGCACAACTTGATGGATGGAGGAGCCGCTGATGGATGGGAGTTCACTAGTTGGTAGAAAACGTGTAGTAACAAGGAAGATGATGGATTTATGGTGCTAAACCACATGTTGAGGTTAGGTTCTTATACTAGTGTTTTAAAAAGGAATTTTAAAATATCAGTACAGCAAATAAATATTATTTTCTTATGTATGAAACTATTTCATAGTCAGAGTTCTCCTATTCTACTCAGCTATTGTTGAAATATAGAAATAGTAATGTGACAATAATACTTTTTGGTGAATAACCCTTCTTTTGTTAATATTCATCTTTATATTTCCCAAAGACACATGTTTATATTTACATTTTGCCATAGGAGGAGCAAGAGCACAGAGCATTTGTACTATGTTTAAATATAAAAATAGGGGAATATCCTATATAATAAAAGACTAATATGCAAATTGTCCCCTCGACTGGGATTTCCACCGGGAGGGCTGGCCAGCCAACTGCCCACGACCCCTCCCCCCGGCCAGCCCCACCCCCTATCAGCCCCCCTTCTCTTCCCACCCTCCCCAACCCCTGCCATCAGCGCGGGCTGGACAGACCCCACCTGTACACAAATTCATGCACCAGGCCTCCAGTACAGAATAATATTGAATGAAATTGAAAAAACATTTTTTAAAGAGTAGTGTAATCAGAGCAATTATAACAATTTCCTGCATCATACAAACACCAAAAAGTGTTTACTCGTGTGACTTTACTTGTTACACATTTACTTCAATAATTTGACTATTCACCCATATAGTACTATATTTACTCATATTTATATATAATGTGAATTACATAATTCACTCATATAATGTTTTATTTACTTAATTATTTGACTATTTTGGAAAGAATTACCTGTGATAATGTTAGCTTTTCACTTTCATTATATTCTGTGTATATTTTAAGAATTAAGCAATGTGCTTTATTACAGTTTGATTACTCAAACAAGCTACTTATTGTCAGTTATTGCCAAAATAGGGGTACATAACAAACTATCCAAATTTCAGTGGTTTATGCCTAGAGCATTTATTTGTATCAGTCACTGGTTTGACTGCCTCTGCTCCCAGCTGCAGGTTAACTGTGGTTGGTTCCAGACTTCAGGCTGGGCTCATGTCTGCTCTCCATCCACTTTCTCTTTCACCAGCAGTCACCCGGGGCATGAGCTCTGGGTGAATCACAGGAGCATAAAAGGCCAAGCAAAAATCGCAAGCCCATTTAAGGCCTCCTTCCCCTTCATGACCACAAAGATTCCAATGTCTAAAGCAAGTCATATGACCAAGCCTAACATCAAGTGGGCAGAAAAATATCCTCCGCCATTCTAGTGCACTTCAAAGAGAGAAACCGATGACAGAGGGATTGAAGGATTAAGAATCATTCAGTCTACCACTCAATCTATGCCAATACATGCCAATGATTTATGGATTTTTGCTCTGGCGTTCCTTGGAGGAAGAAGCGTGTTTCTGTCTTATGACAGCAGTAGTAGTGGTGGTGGTAGTAATAGTACCTATACTTATAATAGGGTAATATGCAAATTAGTCACGACACTGTCATCTAACGACCGAACAGCAGGAGGGCTGGGCAGCGAGCTACAAGAGGTGGAGAGCTACAGGAGGGCGGGACAGTGAGCTACATGTGGTGGAGAGCTATGAGCGGCGGTAGGCAGGGTGGCCAGCTGAGGCAAGCAGCAGTGAGCTACTTGCGCACGGATTCATGCACAGGGCCATTAGTTGTATGATAAGTGTGTTTAATGGCACTTACTGTCCCCACTTTTTACAGTTATCATTCTGCCCTTAGTAACTTATTAATAACAATAAACAAGTAGTGATAAAATATATAACTTGAATTTTTAAAAACAGTATTTAGTTTTTTGGAGCTGATGTAGTAATAGAATTAAGCCAACCAGCATCATTTTCCTGTATGAAAACCTCCAAGTCTTTATTGCCCTTGCTACCTCCAGCCCTGAATGGGCAATGTCCTCTTACCTGGTGTCACCTCCTCCAGTCCTGTTCCCCTACATGTAAACACTACTACCAGATACAATTTTAGATCAGACTTGACTAGAAAGTACATTCTGACCCTACCACTCCTCTGACAAAAGACTTTCAAGTGGACCCCATTGTCCACAGAAAAAAAGTCTAAATGTCAAATTCTGTACTCTGACATTTGAGGCCCTCTATAGAACAGCCCATCCTGTTTTCTAACCTTCTCATTATTCTCTTTCATGTACTCTGTTGTTTTCACAAACAGAATTTTGCTCTTCTAAGCATATAATATAAATTATATGTACCTTTGGTTATGAGGTGCTGTCAGCCTGGAATTGCCAGCACCAAGCCCATCTCTGCCTGATCTTGTCTTATTTATCCTTCAAAACCCAGATCAGATGCCACCTCCTCCTTGAGCATTCTAGATCCTCATAGCCTGAGGTAATTTCCCCTTCTTGCTAAACTCATAGGACTTTCCTGCCTCCTTTATGGCACCTATCAGTTTCTAAATTGGGCTCTCATTATTTATCTATTCATAGCATTGCTCCTGGACTACTATTCATCTTTTTCACACTTCAGTACTAAATATATTTCCTTCACTATTAAAACAACAGTTATTGAATTAATAAATAAATGTATCAATTCATTAATACCGTAATTGTTCTCCCCTGCTATGCATGTCAATAAGCTTAAGTGGTTTCCTTAAGTAGCAATACTAAAATAAAAGCTGTGCAAACTCCAATTCTTTTTTAGTTTGCAAGCCTATTTAATATGAAAAGAATTATTAGAATTATACCATGAAGCACTGCACATTGCTTTGGTTTCAGAATAATTTTGTCCTAGATACCACCATATGGAAAAATATCAGAAACTGGGCCTTTGGAAGAATTTCAGCTCCAGAAAACATCTGATTGTGCCCATAATCTATAGTTTGACCTGAGTTAGGAGCGGTGGACAAGGCAGTCTGACCTCCTAAATCAGTGGTCCTCAACCTTGGCTGCACATTAGAATCACCTGGGAATCTTTTTAAAATCCTGATTTCTGGGCCTCACAGCCAAGGTTGAGAACCACTGCACTAAATAATGCCTCAGTCCTGAACAACACTATAGGTTGATAGCCTTTGCCTCTGAGGAGGGCTGCCATTGTGCGCATTTCCTGCCAAGTCCAAAATCTTAGCGCCCCCTAATGTTGAAAGCAACCCTTTCACTATTAACAGCAAAATAAATGGAATAAGAATAATAAATGAAGACCAAAGTCAGTGAAATTTAATTTTGAAAGTAGTAATGATCTATGTTTATGTAGAATGCAAAATTTATGGACATTAGTTCTAGTATTTAATCCCTAGTCCTCTTACAACATCCTCACTATTTCTGTTGAAATTGTCCATAGTGTTTCTTCCTTCTTAAATCTTTTCTGAGGCATTGACTTTGGCTGTGGAGTGGATGAAACTAAATCCAATGTTCTGAGGATTTTCCATATTTTTTCATAGTAAATCATTTAGTCATCTCATGGGTACTTTTTTATCCCTCTCGTTTTAGTCTAAATTTCAAAATTTTTATTTAAAAGTAGACTATTTTCTTCACTGGTGGTCTTCTTTAGCTCTTCTTTTTTTCTGGAAAAGGGAAAATTAAATTTAGAATGTGGTTTGGTATAAACTGGAAGTGCTAAATGCCTCTCAGCCTCTTTCTGACAGATTATTTAAATAAAAGGTTTGTTGGGAGCCAATTTTCTTGGCATGTTGGGTAAATTCTTCATAAATTCAGTTTTCAACTGGATAGTGTTCATAAAAGCAAAACATAAAAATAAAACATGTTCACAGTTTCCACCAGTTTCATTATGCAAAACACTATTTTCTAGAAAATTGGATTTTTCAAGGCTAGAAAAGGCTTTAATAAATCACGTCAGCAGGTCTAAAAATGCATAGAACCAACTCTGATTCCCCGCTTTTCTAAGCAACTCTGTGTGAGTGAGAAGAAAGAGATTGAGAGGAGTGGAGAGGAACTAGGTAATGGAGAAGTTAAGGCCAGTAGCAACAGCACCTGCACAAGCCCACTGAAGCTCAGGGAACAGTCTGACAATAGTTATAAACATTGAGAGAAAGTAGAAAAAATATGAATTTTAAAAGCCTCCATGTGGAAACTAAGATGTGTTCCTCTCGGTTTGCTTAGTGATGCCTTTATTTTGACACAGGGCCTCAACAAGGATGTGGTGGCTATCTAATGGGCTCCAATGGCACCTTTGCCTCTCCTGATTCTGATGCAAATGGAAGATATGACAAGAATTTAAACTGCATATGGTTCATAATTGCCCCTGTAAACAAACTCATTAAACTCACCTTCAATACATTTGCTCTGGAGTCAGCATCTGCTTTGCAAAGATGCATTTATGACTATGTAAAGGTAAGGCTATTATATTTCTCTACAGAAGTATTCTAATCCAGACTTTCATATGGTATATTCCACTTTATGCCATACAGGAGGTTTTGAAAATTGTGTGTACTGCTAATTTTTAAAATGAACTATACTTCAATGATATAATGTACTAGAGGCCCGGGTACATGAAATTCATGCATGGAGGTGGGGGGTCTCTCAGCCCGGCCTGCACCCTCTTACAGTACAGGAGCCCACGGGGGATGTCCGACTGATGGCTTAGGCCCGCTCCCTGACATCTTTAGCACTGCCTTGGAGGCAGGAGAAGCTTCCGCCACCACAGCTGCACTCACCAGCCATGAGCCTGGCTTCTAGCTGAGCGGCACTCCACCTGTGGGAGTGCACTGACCACCAGGGGGCAGCTCCTGTGTTGAGCGTCTGCCCCCTGGTGGTCAGTGCACATCATAGTGACAGGTCATTCCACCGTTCGGTCGATTTGCATATTAGCCTTTTATTATATAGGATAATATAACAGATGCTCTATCTTTATATCAAATTAATCTTTACTATGGAAGACTCAAAAACTTTGGGTGGCTTCTAACATTAGCTTTAAGATTCACTGTTTAACCATGTCTCATAAGGAGATGATCTGTGGAGTAAGCTTGTATAGAAAGAGATACTCAAAGGAGCTTTGGTAAACCCTGCATATAAAAAACAACCCCTCATCTACTTTTAAAGTATATAGACTTACTTTTCATATTACCTTTAGATGTGGAAAATAGCTTAGTTCCAAAATCTCATTAAAATCCAAATTGAACAGAATTGTAGAAGTCTAATCTGGAATCAGGATTCCAGGTAAATGGCCACAGAGGGTGTCTGGAGTTAGGGCCCCAAGGTGAGACTACCTTTATGTCAGCAGGGCATAGAGATGGTAGAGCTGACAAGTCTGGTGCAAGAGAAACTTTTAAGTTCAAAATCACGTTAAACTTTAAAGAAATAGTGTGTGTGTGTCTGTGTGTGTGTATGTGGTTTTAAACAGAGAATAAAAAGTCATAGGTGGAGTACACACTTGTGCCCTTAATTATATACTGTCTCATATTTCACTGTGATAAGCCCCAAGCCTCTTAGAGTAGAAGAATGTCAGTGCTATTAGGAAGAGAACATGCTTTTTGTGAAGGATCGGGGCAGGTTGGGTCATAGCAGGGCAGACAAATGGCATTGCCTGTGGGCAGAGGACAGAGCTCCAGCAAGAGAACAGAGCAGAGGGGAGAGAGCAGAAGAGCCCTTCTGAAATCAGGGAAAACGGTGCTTTCATTTAGGGGGACAGCCTCGAGCTAGACAGCCAGGGTCCCACTCAACTCCATGAAAGGTTCACAGTGAGGCAACTGGAGAACAAAAGACAAGAAACATGAGTCATGGAAAACAACAACAACCAGGAATGCATAGTATCAGCGAAGTCAAGGAGAGAGCCTTTACCAAGGATGGGTGGTCAATGCGTTTAAGTGGTAAATTAGAGGCCGGGAAAGGTTAAGATGAAGGAAAAACTCATTAGATTGGATGACAACTTTAAATAAAGTATTGACACAGGAGCAAGATCAGAGGGAGTTCTTGAAAACCTAGAGCTAGAAAGAAATGTCAGTTCAGATTGAATTGTTCCTTTCTGAAATGAGACCAAAATGGCCGGGAACAGCAGAACAGCTAATGTTCAAGAAAGTTCAAAGGTATCTTGATTTTAGGGAAAGATACCTTGATTCTACAGAAAGGTACTAAGTGATAGAGACAAATAACATGCACGCAAACCTAATTTTGCCACCTTACAAATTTTGTCTCCTTGATTCTTATCACTGCATCTACTAAAAAAACCAAAAAAATCACATAATCATACCTATTTTGCAAAGCTATTTTGAGGATAATGTATGCTAGACTGTTCAGCACTATGCCTGACATATAATTTGTAAAAAAAGTTATTTCTTTATTTTCCCCTTTGTAAAATTATAGAAGGCATGAGGCTGTACAATCTCCTTTTCTTAAAATATTAAAAATAATTGATTTGCATTTACATTATTTTAAGTATAAATTCATAAAGGGTGTTTGGGCTTGGTTCTGCTGGGAAGGTTGATAGGATTTATTCTCGAGGTCCATTTCCATATAAGAGATTGTGATTTGATAATGTCATTAAAACAATAGTAACTTTAAGACAGAAATAGCAATATTGAAAACAAAGAGTTACTTTCTAGCTTTTAGATATAATAAAAAACCATCTGTTCAGATCTACCCTTATTTTACTTCTTGGGAAAGCAATTTTCCTCACTTGGTAATTTTTCAGCTTATACGAAATGGGCAGATAAAAGAGCGCCCCTTGGAATGGGAAGCCTGGAGGGGTCTTTATGACAGAGATTCTCTGTGATAAATGGGACTTTTGATTCCTTTTAGATTGTTTTTTGGATATTATAATCAAATCACTCTTGAGAAAAGCTAACAATTCAATTCAGTAGGTAGATATACAAGTGAAAACTTGCCAATTCTATTATTCATCTGTAATTATATAACTATTTTTTAAAGGGTTGATTTGGAAGGTTATTCAAATATGCAGTGAACTGTGTATGTCACTGAGTGATGTGCTGAAGTTAACATCACATCCATTCCATAAAGAGTCACGTGGCATCATTACATGCTGGGCATTGTCCCCTGCACTCAAGAGGTGGAAAAGTAAAAATACAGTTCCTCAAGAAACTGAAGAGTGAGGAGACAGACATAAATCAGACAACATGACAAAATGACAAATATGGGCCACATAGGAAAGCAGAACAGAAGCGAGAATGGTTGATGTCATTTTGGGGTCAGGAAAGGCTTCCTACATGGGATGGCTGAGCTGGGCTTTGGAGGAACATCACAAAAGCAAGCTTCCTGTGTGAGGCTGGCTGCGAGGAGAAGGCAAGTCAGAGAGGCTGCGAGCTATGCAGAGCAGGCCCAGCTTCTGGACACCAGCTTGCCGATTGGCTGAGACTCCTCTGTGGTGAGCAGTGAGTAAAATGGCAGAGAGGGCTCAGAACCGGTACCCTGGCTGACGCGTCTCTCAGGAAATATGGAACTAGCCAAAAGGAGATGGCTTCTTCCTAACATTCCCACCAATACTTTGTAATACTTCCTTGACCATCTAAAGACAGTCATCTATGCTATAGCCTCCCCATATACATCCTATATAATAAAAGGGTAATATGCAAATTGACCCTAACGGCTGAACAACTGGTCACTATGATGCGCACTGACCACCAGGGGGCAGGCGCTCAAAGCAGGAGCCGCCCCTTGGTGGTCAGTACACGCCCACAGCGGGAGCACTGCTATGCCACAAGCCTGGCTGATGGCTGCAAGCACAGCAGTGGTGGTGGGAGCCTCTTCCGCCTCCTCGGCAGTTGGACATCCCCTGAGGGGTCCTGGACTGCGAGAGGGCGTAGTCCAGGCTGAGGAAACCCCCTGAGTGCATGGATTTTCATGCACCAGGCCTCTAGTAGTTTCATAAATCAATATAATGTACTAACTGCAATGAAAAGGAGAAATAAAAGGAAAGTATATAAAATAGTGCAGATTTCAATGTTATCAATTCTCTGATACAACTACACTAAGTCAAGTGATAACATAGTCAGATTCTTCTATAGTATGTGGAATCATGGCAGATATAAAAGTTTAAGTTTAAACTAATATGGGTGGGCTGCACTTGTAACGTAAATGGAGTAGCAGTATCACCATCTGCAATATGAATTTCTAAATAATGATAAAACTAAAATAAAACAGTTGTAAAGAAAACAAAAACTACCCTTCAACTTACACAGCAATTGCATTTTTGGGAATTTGGTGAATATTAAAGCTGTGCAAAAATATTTTTATGTTTGAATATTGGATGGGTTTAGGTTCTCGGATCAAATAATTAGAAACAGTTTTTTATACACAAATGTCTGGCAGGACATTCAATAATGTTGGACATAGAGTAAACCTTCACTTTGCAGAACTCTCCTGTGAATTATAAGATGGGATCCTGCCATATGACTGCTGAGTGGTAAATGCCAGTTAGAGTGCCAGGTTATTGTGATGACCACAAAACACCACACGTTCTTCGCAAAGCACTCCCCAGGGAGCAGTTCCGCCCCATTGAGAACATCTATCTTAACCCACTGGGCTTCCCCGTTCAGTCTGTGGTCAGCCACTGGAGAGTGGGTTGTTCACCTCTGGGAAGAAGATCAGCAATCTATCCAGGCACCAGGTTCCCATCCTTATGAGGCAGTACCTACTACTGTTCATTCATTCACTCATCCATTCATGGGATAAATATTTATTTGAGCACCCATTATGTTCCAGATACTATTTTGAGTACTGGAAAAGAACATCAAGATAAAATACCATACTACTACTAGTAGTAATTCTAAAAATTGTGTTGTAAAAATTCCTGCATTTATAGAGCTGATTCTAAATGCTTCTTTTGGCTCTTCCTGAAACCACGGGGACCAGGATGACATTTTCCCCAGAAGGTTCTGAAATGATTAGAGTTCAGCCCTAAACTTGAAAAGTCACTGTGCTCTGTTTCCCATCCCAAATTTTGCCCTGGCATGTTGGCCCGTGGATTCTAACAGAGGCTTCTCAATGAAGTTAAGGAATTTGTAAGAGGCAATGTAGAGATGCTCCAAATAAGAATATAAAAATCTTCCTGTTATCTAATTCCCAGGAAAATATTAAAAGATAAAGTTCTAAGAAAATTAGTGTCTGAAATAAAATTAAATGGGAAAGAAAGTCCACTATCAAAGTCTCTTGCCCTTTAGCATTAAAGTTCACAGAAATTAACATTCAAACACTTCCTTCCCCACTTTCTTCTTGGCTCAAATTAATGGCTGGGTAAAGTGCAGGATCTTTCAGTCATTGTAGGTAGAGGCTGTCTTCCCCTAAATTTTTTGTGCAATTCCTTCGGGATCTTAAGTAGATTCTAATGTGCTCCACTATCAAAGAGTTTTAAAAGCTGAGAAAACATAGAGTTCTTCTCAGAACTCATCTACAGCCACAAGACTTAGAACATAACTTAAGCTCCAGGTCTGAAGCCCTGGTGCCAGGCCACATATGCACCCAGTATGCAATCAGCAGCAGCAATGATTGTGCAGGTCCCAAGGGCACCACCCCTGTCCTGGTCCGAATGTCCCCATCTCCAGCACTGTGCAGTGCGCCTCCTGTCGCACACTCTGGAACCCCTGCAGAAGTCCACAGTGGAGATTTAGCATTATCAGCGAATGGGATGGCAGATGAAAAAATGTTGGCTTCGGCTGCCAAGAGTCCAGGAGCCCATGTCAGTTGTCCAGAGGCCACAACCTGTCTATTTCAACTCAATTAAGAGAAATCTTATTGTGGCAGTGAATGAACAAATGCAAACATCAGCTCAAAGCCAGGCATTATGCAATTACCTTCCATCACTTTTACCAGCTATTTATTCAAAACCCAAATCAGATCTTATAACTTCCACAGGAGAAGATGCAAACTCCTTAGCATGAAGCATATAGAACTTCAGTCTTGTCCCAATGTGTTTCCCAATCCCAATTCTCTCACCCTAATCTCCAGGCACATCAAAAGGTGGCGAGCTGTTGAGACATGCCATGCCTTCAGTACTCCCGAGGCTTTCTGCATCGCCTTCCATCTGCTTCCTCTTCCATAGGACTGGAAGGGCTCCACCTACTGTGTGTGTGTGTGTGTGTGTGTGTGTGTGTGTGTGTGTGTTTATTGTTGACAGTATTACAAATGCACATCCTGCCTGGTTTCCCCCCCTTTGCCCTTCTTCCCAGCCCCTGCCCCACCCCAGGCCTTCACCACACTATTGTCTGTGTCCATGGATAGGCATATATGTATACAGTTCTTAATTTTAAATAATAGTTCAAACAAATATCTGTGTGAGGTCTTTCCTGACTCCATCATCTGGGTTCCCCTATTACATTACTATTTCATTGTAGCACTTATTTTCTATATTTTATATATAATTCATACACAGATATATATGTATATTTAATTTATGGATCTCTTTCTACCACTAATTTGTCAGTGTAAAATTAGTGTCTTGAATGTGTGGAAAGGGCATTATAATCGTTGTATACATAGGACTAGCACAGAGGCGAGGCACACAGTACATAGAATAAAAGTGCTGCTAATATGAATGTGCTGATAAAGGCAGCAATGTTTCTAATAGAAGTTTAACTTACTTACCTGAAAAAGTACATTAGCTAAAATTTGACCAAACTACTCTTTTATAAAGTGAGGGGGGATACATGGCTTAACTCTTGAATCTCTTCTGGCTCTAAATTTACTAAAATCGTGTTCAAGCAGGTGAGACAGTGCCATCTAGTGGTCTGTCCTTTCTTCTGTTCACTGTTAAATTACTCTATCCATTTCTATTTTATATATTCCTAACATTTTAAACTAAGTCAGTTGTCAAGTCTATTCTCAGGCTTATAGCACACCACAGTTCTTTTAGAAATTCAATATTTACATCTACACACATACTGATTTTAGAAATACCATGATTACTGAGCTGGAGAAAACAGTTTTCTAGTAATTGACAGAAATCCAAGTACCCACTATTTCAACAGGAGTTTGTCGACTTATTCTGGGTACTGGTGATACCACGTGAATAATTAGCCTTCCCACGCATGGCATTTACGATCTTGTTGGGAGAAAAAATAAATAAGCAACAAATAAGATACATTTTTATTATAATAAGAAAATAGAAGAGGGGGAGGGCCACATTAGATTGGCTTGGCCTCTCTCAAAAAGAGACATTTGAGCTGAGATCCCTTGAGTGTGGTCTGTCCGAGAGCTGAGGTCCTTCCAAGAGTTGGGTAGGAACTCGTCCTGGGATGGAGGAACTACAGGGAGCCGGGAAGTTGGAGGAAGGCTGAGGCAGGCCCAGGCCAGACCAGGTAGGGGCTTGCAAGCCCCATAGAGTTTGGTTTTACATTAAATGCAGTGCGAATCCCCTGGAGCATTTTAGGCCGAGCAGGAGCATGATCTGATTTAAGTTTGAGAACACTCAGGCAGCTCAATGGAGAACACTCTGGCTGCTCTGGCTAAACACATCTGTCAGGAAGGTATTACAAGAACAAAGGTGAAGGAGATGCTGGCGACAGTGGAGACGGAGCCCTCTGGGATCGATTTTGAAGGCGAGTGGAATAGAAGCCGGGTAGAGGAGAGAGGCAGGAACCAAGGATGACTCAAGTTGTAGCTTAGAGCCGTTCATTGATATAAAGAAGTCAGGGAGAGAACAGGGTTGCAGGGGTGGGTATTGGGAGAGAGGACTTATTTATTAGCTCTTTATTGAGTTCCTCTCCTGTGCCAGACACTCTTCTAAAAATGGGACTTGCAGTGCACAGAACAAACAGCAACCTGTGCTTTCATAGATCTTTCACTTCCTTCAGAACGGAAGAGAGTAACATAACTAACATGTACCGTGTGTAGAGGAACTGCATGCGCTAAAGAAAACAGAACACAAGAAAGACAGAAGAGAATGATGGGAAGGATGCCATCTAAAAGAGTGGTCAGGCAGAGGGAACAATGCAGGCGGCAGACAGGAAGCAGCTGCGGGCCTCTGTGCTCAGGGAGCAGAGGAAACAAAGCGGAGACAGTAGGATATAGAGTGAAAAGGTCAGGGGTGGGGTGGAGAGCAGATTCTGTTAGGCCTTCGAGGCCACTTTCATGGCGTGGCCTTTGTACTGAGTGGATGGGAAGCAGTGAGGAGGGTTCTTAGCAGAATATATATGGCCCGACTTGCATTTTAACTGTTTCCTCTGGCTGACATGTTGAGGACCCAGGCAAGGCTGGGACCTGCACCATAGTGAGTGGATGTGAGGGTAGTGGTGGGTTTGCTGACTGTAATGACACATTATTTTTAAAATCATATATTGCTTTCACAATCAGAAAAAACTTTTTAGACATTGTATCAGGTTTTTACTGAAACTCGTTTTATATTATATTCAATTTAATAACTATTCTGTTCCTAAATTAAAACTAGCTCTAAGAACATCAATGTAAGATTCTTAATCATGACTTATTGGGACTTCCCATCCATTTTAGTATAAAATTTTCAACTTCTTGGTGAATAATGGAGAACTAATGAACTATTTTCCTTTCAGTTATATGACGGGGAGAGTGAAAATGCCAAGCTGGCCGGAACATTCTGTGGTTCCACTGTACCCGCTCCCTTTGTCTCTTCTGGGAACTTCCTGACAGTTCAATTTGTCAGTGACATAAGTTTAGAAAGGGAAGGATTTAATGCCACATATACCTTCATCGACAGTGAGTAAATGGAGACATTTTTATATATTATGAAACATGTGTACTTATGCACTAAAAATAATGTCACACTTATATTTAAACTCGGTGTTAATTATCATCTAAGTTCAATGTCAATTACTAAACACCATGTTTAGTACTTACTTACTCTATGTTTAATTCAGAGTATAAATCTGGTACAATTCTTAGCCAACAATATATATTCTAAATTCTTCACGGAGTGATCGATGTAAATATAATTCCTTTGGCTGGAGGGGTAGAGAAGGCAGAATTTTAAATATTGCATGTGTGATGAGACATGAGTAAAATTTGTCTTGAAAATTGTTCTTTTTTCCCATCTCAGTGACTTGTGGTGGAACATATAATGCAACTTGGACCCCACAAAATATTTCGTCACCCAATGCATCAAACCCAGATGCCCCACTTTCCACCTGCACGTGGGTCTTCGAAGCTCCTCCGCATCAGCAGGTCGAGATAACCGTGTGGGCATTCCAGCTGCAGTCGCGGGACTGCCACCAGAATTACTTGGAGTTTCAGGACACACCGGAGGTAATCATTACAGTGTGAATGGCATTCACATCTAGTGACCTTTTTACCAGTACTTGCATAACACTTGAAGTATGAATAATGAAATAAATTGTCAAAATTTCTCCTAGCTTAATGTGTTTTTTAGCTATACACAAACCCTCTATTTAGGTGTTGAGAAATTTGAATGTGGTCCTTAGGTCAGGAACTCTCAGACTTTCATGAGCATAAGGAACATCTGGGTATCCTTATACAGGTGCATACCCCTGGGCCTCTCTCTCAGAGAATGATTCCCCCACATAGCACCCATTACTGTGAATTTTTTTAGGTTTATGTATTTTTTTTTTACTTATTGTCTAAAGTTTTACATATGTCTCCTTTTTCTCCGATTAACCCCCCCACCCCAAGCCATTCCCACCCCAGGCAAGCCTTCATCTTGGTTATGCTAATATGCATGCATACAAGTCCTTTGGTTGCTCTCTAACCGCCCCCGCTCCCCTGCCATTTGTCTCTGGATCTATTCTTGTTCATCAAATTATGTTGACCATTATATCCTACATATGAGTGAGATCATGTGATATTTATCTTTCTCTGACTGGCTTATTTCACTTAGCATAATGCCTCCAGTTCCATCCATGCTGTTGCAAATGGTAAAAGTTCCTTCTTTTTTATAGCAGTGTAGTATTTCATTGTGTAGATGTACCAGAGTTTTTTAATCCACTCATCTGTTGATGGGCATTTAGGTTGTTTCCAAATCTTAGCTATTGTAAATTGTGCTGCTATGAACATAGGGGTGCATATATCCTTTCTGATTGGTGTTTCTGGTTTCTCCAAATGGGAGTTCCATTTTTAACTTTTTGAGAAAACTCCATACTGTCTTCCATAGTGGCTGCACCAGTCTGCATTCCCACCAGCAGTGCAGCAGGGCTCCTTTTTCTCCACATCCTCTCCAGCACTTGTCGTTTGTTGATTTGTTGATGATAGCCATTCTGACAGGTGTGAGATGGCATCTCATTGTCATTTTGATTTGCATCTCTCAGATGATTAATGACTTTAAGCATGTTTTCATATGTCTCTGGGCCTTCTGTATGTCCTCTTTCAAAAAGTGTCTATTTAGGTTCTATGCCCATTTTTTGATTGGATCATTTATCTTCCTTTTGTTAAGTTGTATGAGTTCCCTGTAAACTTTGAAGATTAAACTCTTATCTGAAATATCATTAGCAAATATGTTCTCCCATGCAGTGGGCTTTCTTGTTTTGTTGATAGTTTCTTCTGCTGTGCAGAAGCTTTTAATATTGAGGTAGTCCTATTTGTTTATTTTCCCCTTAGTCTCCACTGCCCTAGGAGCTGTGTTGGTAAAGATTTTGCTACAACATACGTCCTCTATTTTGCTGCCTATGGAGTCTTGTAGGATTTTTATGGTTTCCTGTTTTACATTTAAGTCCTTTAGCCTTTTTGAGTTTGTTTTTGTGTATGGTGTAAGTTGGTGATGTAGTTTCACTTTTTTGCATATATCTGACCAAATTTCCCAGAATTTTTATTGAAGAGACTGTCTTGACTCCATTATATGCTCTTGCCTCCTTTGTCAAATATTAATTGAGCATAATGACTTGGGTCGATTTCTGGGTTCTCTGTTCTGTTCCATTGGTCTATATGTCTGTTCATGTGCCAGTACCAGGCAGTTTTGAGAACAGTGGCTTGGTAATATAACTTGATATCTGGTATTGTGATCCCTCCAACTTTGTTCTTCTTTCTCAGGATTACTGTGGCTATTCGTTTTGTTGTTGTTGTTGTTGTTGTTTTGTTTTGTTTGTTTGTTTGTTTGTTTATTCCAGATGAATTTTTGGAGAGTTTGTTCTAGATCTTTGAAGTATGCTGTTGATATTTTAATGGGGATTGCATTGAATTTGTAGATTGTTTTGGGTAGTATGAATATTTTAATGATGTTGAATCTACCAATCCACGAACATGGTATGTTCTTCCATTTGTTTATGTCTTCCTCTATCTTTTTTCAATGTCCTGTAGTTTTCCGAGTACAGGTCTTTTACCTCCTTAGTTAAGTTTATTCCTAGGTATCTTAATTTTTCCATTACTATTAGTTTTTGATGAGCATCTCTGGTGTTCTGATTCTGGTGTTCCATGGGCCATGCTTGGAGAAACACTTCTGTAATTAGTGGAATCTAAGTGTAGGGTGAGATGAAGGGGTCAATGCAAACACAGGGAAATGAATGAAGAGGCCATTGAGCCTGGCTGGCATGGCTCAGTGGTTGAGTGTTGATGAACTGGGAGGTCATGATTCGACCATGGTCAGGGCACATACTCAGGTTTCGGGCTTGACCCCCAGGGTGGGGTGTGCAAGAGGTGGCCGATCAGTGATTCTCTCTCATTAGTGTTGTTTCTACCTCTCCCTTCCTCTCTCTGAAATCACTAAAAAATATATATATATTTTTAAATATATTTTATTGATTTTTTACAGAGAGGAAGGGAGAGAGATAGAGAGTTAGAAACATTGATGAGAGAGAAACATCGATCAGCTGCCTCCTGCACATCTCCTACCGGGGATGTGCCCACAACTCAGGTACATGCCCTTGACCGGAATCGAACCTGGGACCTTTCAGTCTGCAGGCCGACTCTCTATCCACTGAGCCGAGCTGGTTTTGGCAAAAAATATATTTTTAAAAAGAGGCCATTTAGCCCCACTCTATTGGGACTATATTTATGGTAATGCAAGAGAGAAAAAGTAGGGAGGAGTTGTTTTGGTTTAAAAAAAAGTCCAAATTCCGATGGGATAAGTTATTGAGGAGACAGTTGGACATAAAAGTGTGATAGAGATGGTTTGAAGATTTGGTTGTCATCATCATATGAGTCAGTAGTTAAAACAATGAGAGTAATGAGATTATCCAGGGAACTGTAAAGTGAGGAGTTGGGAACAGAGGACGGATGCCTGGGGGAACACTTGGGAATGCCTACAGTGTGAGGAGATTAGTTAATCTACCCAAGTTAATTTTAGGAGGGTCATATTCAAACCCCCATGTGCTGGCTGGCAATAGAAGAGGATCCAATCTGTCACTTCTGAGTTTTCAAGTCCTCCTCATTCTATATCCGGGTCCCCTGTATTGCACATGTATCTTGGTGGAGGCTGACTCCAATTGGAGAGAGGTTTGAGAACTACTGGCTGCTGAGCAGACACCAGATTTGCTGAATTATTACAAAGCACAGACACTGAGGTATATCCTATTATCCCATGGTGGTCAAGATGCTAGGTTATCATCATCCCATTGGCTATCAGAACACTATTTGTATATCCCAGTGGTACCCTTCCTGGAAGGACTTAGAACCAAACAAAACCCTTTAGTTAAAGCTCTTTCTATTTCCCATTGCTTCATGAATCCAAATTTCCCACTGGGTGCAGACATGCTACTCACAGGGCACCAGACAGTTCTGTATTATAATGGCAGCTAGATTAGCCTCATAAAAGACCCTATATTTGTCATGAATAAATAATTCAGCTGAATGAATAAAGGAAATAACAAACGGTTTCAGCATGAGTAGGGAGGGAGAAAAGTTAATAAATCAACTGATAACAGAAAAACTGAAACTCTCAGGGTGTCCAAAAGTAGAAAGAGAAGATATAGTTGGAAGATCATGAAAGAATCATGTGGTGGAGGCATTGCAGATAATAAAAAGGTCTGCCTGGATAACTGGCTTCGGAGTTGGCAACCACAGAGAGTAGCGATGAAAGTCAGTGGTATTAAGGAATGCAAATTAGGATATTTAATGGGTTCTCTGTAAGAACACTGAAACCTCCAAGTGCTCATAAAATGACTCTGAGCTAAAATACCACAAGTCTTTAATTAAGGAAGGGAAGTAACCAGGAAGAAAGTGAGAATAATGATAAGTGTCAGAGAGTATCTTCGGCCAGATGTGGAGACTCTCAAAGGAGAACTAGCTTTGATGCAAGGACATAGGCTGCAGAGAGCAGCCTGGGGATCCCTGCCCTTCCTCCCACCCCTCATTCTTACTCAGTAAACTGTGGACTGTGGGAAAGAATGGCCTCTACCAGGAGACTGATGGAGACCCAGGTATCACTCAAGGCTAAGGATGTGTACAGGAATGGTTAACAATGCAATTAAAGTTCAAGTATACAATAGGGGAGTTTAGGAAAGGACCAACAGCAGGAGGCATTGTGGGGTAGAAGCTCAGATCGGTACTAGGAGTTTGCAGCAGGAGTGGGGAGTGAGCCTTTCAGATGTTTAAGAATTATAGGTATTAGAGGCATATCTGTGTGAGAGGCAACAGATGCCCTGACTTTGATACAAGTAGACGAACTGTAGTTCGCTTGGACAGCACTGTGCTCAGAGCAAGGGCACAGGCCTTGGCTATGAAGAGAGGAGCATGGTCTCATTTTCAGGAGGCAACTTATCTGTCTGGTGATTTCAACATAAACTTGACCTCCCCTACTTCCTCTCCCTTAGAGAATGTGAGACAGTTGTGGATTCTAAGGCTAATGCCAGTCTTATTGCCAAGTGTCAAACAATATAACTAGTTTCCATGGCTGAATATTGAAGCACACTTTCATATGCATTTCATTTCTGCTATGGCCTATCTTCTTTTGAAGCAAAATATAATGTGATTTGGCTTCCATTTCTTTTCAGAGCAGTGGAAATGCAAGGATTCACCTCTGTGGCAGAAATGCTTCAGCTGTGCCGACGTTTTATTCTTCTATGAGCACTGCCATTGTCACTTTCAAGTCCGAAGTTTTTAATGACAACTCTAGAGTGAGTTTTACCTATCAGATTGCAGGTGAGCCCTGGAACTTTATCTTTTGTACCGAACATCTTCCATCAGTATAATTATTACTGGAATGGACTCCTGAGGGTAAATTAGGGCTTGTTAACTTGAGCCACACCCATATGAGGTGAGACTCTTCACTAGAAACCAGGCCCAATTTAGCAAGTTACTAAAGCTGGTTTCCGAGGAGGTCAAGCTAATATAATACTAATTCAAATGTTTAGAATGTCAGCATACTCTTCAAAGTTCACATAGTTAACAATTTAAAATTATATGTTATTTTATTAGTTATCCACTTGAACATTCATAGAAATCACTGTAGCTTAGAACATATTTTGTCAAAACCAGGAAGCTTTGAAAGGCTATTGGATTACTAAAACTGAGAAGTTTATTTTCAAAGAACATTTTCTTTCATGTTCATTCCAACCTTGATTAAAACTAACACTGCCTTTGATTAAAACAAACAAATAAAAACACTACGGTGTTTTCACCAAAAATGGTTAAGAACAGCAATTTGCCAGTTCAATCAGAACAAATAACCCATTAAAGGGAAATCCTCATACAAGACTCTGTCTTGGAGGTAAAGACTTTATTCGTGAGTCTAAATGTCAGCCAACCACCTCAGTGTGATCAGAAAAAGCACAGAGAATTCTAGAATATTCATCTTTAAAGGTGAGGGCTCCTATTTCACATTTCACCTGGGGGTGTTTCCTGTTGCCAAGACCCTGCGTAGCATTTGCTCCCTGTGCCCTTCACCTCCCCTCGGGGATCTCAGTGACCTCAAAAGTAGATGCAGAGGCTGGGTTAGTTTTTTTCTAAAGTGTTTAAATTTAGTCATTTCTTGAATTATTCCTGTCAGGTTGAAAGAACACTAACTATTGGGATACATACATTAATTGTGATTTTTTTTTTATCTAAGGTTGTAACAGAAACTATAAAAAGGCGTTTGGCAATCTGAAGAGCCCCGGATGGCCCGCTAATTATAACAATGACATGGATTGCACTGTTACTCTCACAGCCCCACAGAACCACTCCATTTCCCTCTTCTTCCACTCCTTTGGCATTGAGGACTCAAGTGAATGCAGACATGACTTCTTGGAGGTAACATACATTTGGATCTCATGCAAATGAATTATTTAAAAGATGATGGATCACTTCAAGTTTTTCACCTTTTTCTCTGCTGCTGCTAAAAATATATCCCTTACTCATTTCATTAATTTATTTCTTATTATTTCACTCCATAAGTCTCCTATGGCCAGGCACCAGAAATGCAATAGGGCTCCCAGGAAGCACATGGTCCAGTGGGAAGGCCAGGCAGAAAATAGTCAACTCCCACAGGATGTGAGAAGGACTAACAGAGTCACGTGGGGGACAGAGAAAGCTTCTTGAAGCTTCGCGTCCTCCTTCCACCCTCCACTCCTCCCCAAACACAAGAGAGCAGCCTCCTGGGCCTGGAGCAAGCAGAGGCATGCTCCTCCAGCTCTTGCCCCTCTGTGATGCCCGTGATTCCCGGGGCACCAGCAGAGCGCCCTCTGCGCCCTTTCTGCCCCAACATCACCCACGTTGTGGAAGTGAGAAGGACTGTGGTGTTGTTATTCATGGGAAGATGTTCTGAATGAGGCCATAACTGGTGCAGGCTGTGTATGTAGCCCAATGCCTCTATTTTGCCATGAAAGTCCCAGAGCTCCCCTGGGTGTCCTTTACAAGCTCTGTGGAAAATGAATTCATTCTGAGGAAATAAAGTGGTCTGCACAGAGGATGCTGAATTCTCTGCTCTCTTGGAGTCTGCAGTAAGGTTTCCATAAGGTTTGTTCACTCCTTTACATCTGCTATGGAGTTTAATTTTCCTGGAAAGCTCAGAATTCATCTAAGTCAGTGGTTCTCAACCTTCTGGTCTTTTTAATACAGTTCCTCATGTTGTGACCCAACCATAAAATTATTTTCGTTGCTACTTCATATCTGTAATGTTGCTACTGTTATGAATTGTAATGTAAATATCTGATATGCAGGATGATCTTAGGCGGCTCCTGTGAAAGGGTCGTTCGACCACCAAAGGGGTCTTGACCCACAGGTTGAGAACCGCTGGTCTAAGTCCTTTGTTGATGAATATTCTTAACCTATAATGTGACAAGTAGTGGGAGGAAGCTCCTGCCTTTTCCATGGGGAATACTTGCCCTGGTAGGAAACTGGAGGAGAGGGATGTGGCAGGGAGGAGTCGAGGAGAGAAATACAGTACTGTTTGTGTCAATCAGGGTGTTCAACTCAGACTTATGTACCTCACACACCATGGAATCTAAACATTTGTATGAAGCTCAAAGCAGAAAGGAGGGGAGGAGTGGGATACCCAGAAGGACAGACTACCCGGTCATTTTGGAATCCCACTGAAGCTACATCCTGCTCACCTCAAGCCTGAGTTGATCATCACTGACTGGAGTTAGTGTTTTTCCTTTGCCTTTGTCCGCTGGGAGTGAAGGCCAGCTCTCGAGCACTGACGGATGAGGACTTCTCCTCCCAGCTGTCCTTCCTTATCCCATAGAAATGGGTCTGAAACTTCTTGTCCTACGAACAAAAACAGGAAACTGCTACTTAGGTCTGTGAAGTGCAGCTGCATCTGGTTGTTGGTGGGAAGATCGTGGCATAGTTTATGTGGCAGCCATCCCAGCAAACCTCGGCATTCCATCGGTTAGCTATGGCAGGAACAGAAATTTCTGAGGATCCCAACTGTATTAATCAACTCAAAGGCCAAGCCCTAGATCACATTTGGAATTTGCATTTGTCTTCAGATCTTTGAGACCCTCTCTTCTCAGGGTCCTCTAATGTCCTGGAAATGTCTACCACTCTCATGGTTCCTGCGAAGAGAAAAATGTATAGAATAAGTCACTAGCATGTTCCGTGGGAATCAATACCTTGCTCATCTCTCAGAGCATCAGCTTTCTTAAAGATAATCAACAGGAAAAAGGCCCAAAGCCAGGAGTATTGTGATGGCACATCTGGTCCTCCAGCATCCTTGGATTGGCACCCGTCTCTGTCTCCTGGTAGATAACTGGCTACTCTGTCCATGGCCAGGCACTCCAAAAAGCACCAGAGAGGCATTATTCCCTCGGTTGGCTACTACATAGACCTAAAAGGAAACTCTGCAGGTTAACACACCCAGCAAGATGAGCCCCTGGACCTCTGAAGACACGCTATGACTTAGAACAATCAGCAGTGGACCAAAGGTTAAACTACAAAATTATAAAGGAGGAACGTCCAAGATTCTGAGTACCTATATTAATAAAACCATCACCTCTGCTTTGCCTGGAATCCTCCTCAAAGGCACAGGAGGAGCCAGGCCTGAGGACAGAACGAGGCTAAGTTCACAGTGTGTATGTGGTTATAGACATGTTGACTCGCTTCCTGGTTTTCTGTGTGTTTACTCCATGCAGTGAATTAAAAAAAAAATCTAGTCAGCTGCAAAATGTATTTTAAAAATATATCTTAACAGTAAGAAATTTTGTCAATTGAGTTGTCTCCTTTTTTCATATAGAAATTTCTTTTGTTTGAACATTATATGCTTTACTAGAGGCATGTGCACAAAATTTGTGCATGGGGTCGGGGTCCTTCAGCCTGGCCTGCACCATCTCATAATCTGGGACCCCTCAGGGGATGTCTGACTGCCGGTTTAGGCCCGATCCCGCTGCGGGATCGGGCCTAAACCGGCAGTCGGACATCCCTCTCACAATCTGGGACTACTGGCTCCAAACCTCTCACCTGCCTGCCTGCCTGATCATCCCTAACCCTGCTGCCTGCCTGCCTTATCACCCCTAACCACTCTGTCTGCCTGCCTGATCACCCCTAACTACTCATCTGCCTGCCTGATTGCCCCTAACCACTTGCCTAACTGCCTTATCACCCCTAACTGCTCACCTGCCTGCCTGATCACCCCTAACCACTCAGCCTGTCAGCCTGATCACTGCTAACCACTCAGCCTGCCTGCCTGATTGCCCCTAACCACTCTCCCTACCTGCCTGATCTCCCCTAACCACTCACCTGCCTGCCTTATCCCCCCTAACTGCTCACTGGGCTGCCTTATCACCCCTAACCACTCTGCCTGCCTGCCTGATTGCCCCTAACCACTCTGTCTGCCTACCTCATCGCCCCTAACCACCTCTGCCTGCCTACTTGATCACCCCTAACTGCCTCTGCCTCGGCCCCCGCAGCCACGGCTTCATCCTGACGGACACCCGGAATGACATCCTGCTGTCCGATCTAATTAGCATATTATGCTTTTATTATTATAGATTATATGCTAATGTGTAGGAATGATAAATCAAAGAAGTATAACATACTCAAGGATAATAATTCATGACTCATTTTTAAAGGTAAGAAATGGAAGTGATAGCAGTTCGCCATTACTCGGCACATATTGTGGAACTCTGTTGCCAAATCCTATCTTCTCTCAAAATAATGAACTGTACCTGCGATTTAAGAGTGATAGTGCAACTTCCAGTCGTGGATATGAAATTATCTGGACCTCATCCCCCTCTGGTAAGACATTTGCACTTTGTGTGGTAAAGCAATGTAGGTGAGAAAAACATAATGTGCCTAATAGAAAAAGACCATTAAAAGTGACCTATCTTTTTAGCCATCTGTATACTTGATTATTTTCTGATAAAAGTAGAGATTTTTAACAATGAACGTACAAAGATTCTGTTTAATTCTACTTTTACTCATTTCTGTAGATTATTATATGTTAAAGAATATACATTTACATATAGTATAAAGATTTTAAAAATTCCTTTATAAATTCTGATTTTGTCATATTTTTTACTTTTGAGTTAATCATCAAGGTAGTTCTCTGAGAATTAAAAGGAAAAGTTTTTAAAAAAAGGCACATTATAACCCCATCCTTGTGCGTACATAAGCAGCTGTGCTTTGGGCAGCTCCTGCCATTTCTGGGCAGTCCTGGAAGTTAATTGCTTTTTCAGGGCAATAAGTACCTTTCTGCATCTTTGATTGGTTTGTTTATCAGATAATGAAGGAAATTTAAGTCATGTCATTATCTTTAAACTCAAAAGAGAAAGAATACTTTGTGACATGTCCTCAAGATACCTAAAAACTTTCAAAATAAGAATGATAAAAATGACATTTTAAATACACTGAGGAACAAGAAAAGGGTTCTGTCAAGACAATCATAGGTAATGGAATCTTGGCGCCTAAAGATACTTAAAGATGAGCTTCAATGCCCTAATTTCACAGATGAGGACATACAACACGGAACTAACGAGTTGCCTAACACGCAGAGCTACCAGTAGATTGTGGTGGAGGCAGGACCAGATGCCAGTGGTCAGAACCCAGCCCATTTGTTTTGTCATGCCATGTATCTTCCTCCTGTGCCGCACCATATCTGGATACCCAAGGCTATCTGGTCTGAATAATGATAGTATACAAATAAACAAATTAACACCAACACTTACCTTTTTTGGCTTTAAGTATGTCAGTCTTGGAACTGCCAATGATAAGCCCAGTCAAGTCACTTTTATAATAATTACTGCCCAAACATCCAGTAACATGTTTTCTGTTCAGCCCTGAAATTTCACTTTTATTTCACCCACATCATTGTAAGAACTCACTGCTTATGGAGAACTCTATCATAAAAAGTACACAACTACTTCAATTACTCTCCCCTACAGTTACCTAATCTAGTTTTCGGTTTTCCCATTGTGTTTGCAGCCCACCATTTTCACAGAACTGACGTAGAGGAAGCTGCCCCTAAGTCATGATAGAGGGAAAGGAAGATGTGGTGCAGAAAGGGGTGGGGGAGGCTTGGGGGGCAGCCTGGTGGTGAGGGAGTGGGAGGGACTTAGCTCAAAGGAGAAACAGGAAAAGGGTCTCCCCCTCCACTGCTCTTGCAGAGGGTCTCAGCACCTTAAGGAAACAACAGCCCCATCTTATCGCCTTACAAATGCACTAAAGGACTCCAACTGTTTTCTTCCTTGTTGAATCAAATTTCCTGCAATTCTTTCTTGCAGGCTGTGGTGGAACTCTTTCTGGCGACCATGGCTCCTTCACCAGCCCTGGCTATCCGGGCACTTACCCAAACCACACTCACTGTGAATGGGCCATCGCCGCTCCTGCTGGAAGACTTGTCACCGTCAACTTTTACTTCATCAGCATTGACGATCCTGGAGACTGTGTCCAGAACTATCTTCTACTCTATGATGGGCCAGATGTTAATTCTCCATCCTCCGGACCATATTGTGGCACAGTGAGTAGAGCAAGATTTTCAAATTCCCATTTCTTATGTTTAAATAATGAAAGTAACTCAGCATACACTTTTACAGGCAGACACATGCAAAGTACAAAGCACAATGTACTGTTACATATTCCGCACAGTTTTCAGATTTTTCTTTCTATTTGGGGGAGAATGAGTGCCACCTAGTGGTCATTGCATTAAATTAATAGTAATATAGTTTCCAAACCCAACCGTGCATCGGAATTACATACAGTTACACAGTTTTTACATAGGAATCACCTATGCTGTTACAGTTATTAATTGCAGCCTTCCAGTACACACACCTACTAAATCAGAATTTCTGGGGGAGGAGGTGTGGCACATTGTTTTTTAAAAGTTCCATTTCAATGCACCACTAAAGGTTGAATACCCGCATTTGTTTCTGCATGATTAGGACTTCAGAAAATTTAGGTGCCTGGCTCCATTTCATATACTTCTTGTTGAAAATTGTGCAGATTCTTTGAAGAAGACACAGATATTAAAGATTGGTCTGGTGACCAGGCGTTTGATAGTTTTTGCAAAGTTCTGATGGACTGGTAGATTTCTGACATTGACTCAACACTGTTTGCATGTGCCTGCATTGCCCTCTCGTTTTACTGAAAGTAGATACTAACAGAGCTTTCAAGTAAGCAAATGTGATTGCTGATGGGAGGGTATCTACTTCTCACTGTTCTACTTTTTAGTCACTTAGGCTTTCTAACCAAACCTGACTGAGAATTATGTCATTTGGAAATCTACATAGTTTTTTTCAAAATATATTTTTATTGATTTCAGAAAGGGATAGGGAAATAGAAACATCAACGATGAGAGAGTATCATTGATCAGCTGCCCTCTGCATGTCCTACACTGGAAATTGAGCCCACAACCCAGGCATGTGCCCTGATTGGGAATCGAACCGTGACCTCTTGTTTCATAGGTCCATGCTCAAACCACTGAGCCATGCCAGCTGGGCAATCTAGATAGCTTTTTTTTAAAAAAATATATAACATGATTTGTAAAATTATCAAATGTTTATTTTCAGAATTATCAGAAAATAAATGATTTTCCAAAGCCCTGGGAATTCTCCTATGCATTCTTTTAAAAACACTTTTTGAGTATATTTGCAGATGCACAATATATTTTATACTGTTTTGTTATATGGATTTTTCACTTACCAAAATATCATTACCATCTTATACCAATAAAAACACTGGGGTATCATATTTAATCATTGGATGAGGATTCTATTGCACAGGTACCACCTAATTTATTTGATGAATCCTCTCTGGTTTATAGACAATACTGTGAAAAACTCTCTTTAGCTGTATCCTTATGTACAGAGTTAATCACCTGGGAGCAGTCTTAGTCACTTGGCCAGTAGATACTGAATCCCTGTTATTCTCAGGGGATTGACAGAAAAGAGAAGCCAGTCAATGTGTCACATTTCAAATTCAGAGACTGACTAGGTCTTAGAATTTATTTGAAAGTCATAAACATTTCAAAAGGGGAAAAAAGAGGTCACCTTTAACAACACCATTATTTAGTATCTGCTTGGCTTTGTTTTGTTTTCAGTGACTTTCAAACATACAATCCCATTTGCTCCCCACAGAGGTAATTCAGTGATGTGGGAAGAACAAGGATAAGCAGGACTTTGCAGATAAAAGAAAACTGAGGGTAGAACTTAACTGTCATTTAAATTAATGGCACACTAAGTCAAAGTCTATAATTAGATATGTCAGGTTTTTTTAAAATTGTGGGTATTTATATTTCACCAGTTTTACATTTTCTTTGATAAATTAGGACATCATTTTAAGTATAATTGTTTTCTTTTTAAAATTACAGATACAACTGATTTCTTTAGTATTTCAAGTTCAATAAAATCAGTTTACTTCCAGAGTGATAAAAGCCACTCCTTAGATTGTTAACCTAAGTAACAAAATCTAAACATGAAAGAATAACAGGAAAAATTCGGAGAATCAAAGAAGACTTAAAACTTGGGTTAACTATTCACACTAGTTTGTTAAAGTAAAATAATAATTGAAAAATTTGGGAGATTAAAATGGAAAGACAAAATTGCATGCATGCAGAAATATGCAATATTGAATATACCTTGATATATATCTCTTTGGGAAAATATTCTCTGTGCTGTACTCACTTGAATAATTCACTGTCTTGGAAATGTCTGCCTTTGATGAGTCTTTGGGAGAATTGATGCAGTGAGGCTCAGTAGAATGGAGGCCAGATTCCAAACTGCAAGGAATCTCAACCCACTGTATAGTTTACTGACATATTTGGCTCACAGTTCACCTACTCCCATTTAGAATGTAGCTCATGACGTGAGTGGAAGATTTAAGGGCCTGCCTGGACTAGAATGTAGCTCATGAGAACAAGACCTTTTGTCCATTTGGCTCATTTTTTTATAACTCCAGTGCTAAAAAAAAAAAGTGCCTGCAACATGGAAGTCTCTTGATACCAGGAAAATATTTGTTAAATGATTAGGAAATGGGAGAAAGCTGAGACCTCATCCCCAAACACGCATTGTTCCACAGAAAGGGAAATGAAAATAAATCCCCAAAGAAAACTATAGATATTAAGGGGAGAGAGTTGCATACTTTACTTACATGACTGTTTCGGTTGCAGATATAAGTATGTGTTTTCATTAGAAAAATTAAAATTTTAGTAAGAACTTGAATTGGAAATTCAATTTTTTGTGTTGTTAATACTCACCCGAGGATATTTTCCCCCTGTTGATTCTTAGACAGAATAAAAGGGAGAAGGAGAGACACAGAGAGAGAAACATTGACGTGAAATACATCAATTGGTTGCCTCCTGCACTTGGGGATCGAGCCTGCAACCGAGGTATGTGCCCTTGACCTGAATTGAACCTGAGACCTTTCAGTCCACAGGCTGACGCTCTAACTACTGAGTCAAACCAGCTAGGATGGAAATTCAATTTTTAATGACAATTATTCTGAGATATAATTCACATACCATGCAATTCATCTACTTAAAGTGTATAATTCAATAGTTTTATTAGACTGAAAGTTGTGTAGCTATCATCACTACAACCAATTTTAAACATTTTCATTACCCCCAACGACCCCAGTAAACTATATTCATAACACCCCATTTCCCTTCAACCCCTAACACCAGTAATATTCTTCTATAAAGTATGTATATTAATTCCTAGCAAGATTACTTCTAGACATATTTAACAATTTACTGTAATTTTGTTACTGCTTTTTGTAGTACCTTTTAGTATGTTAACATTTTTTGAAAAAGGTTCAGATTTGTGAATAATATAACTTGTTACTTTTTTTTTTTCAATTTTAGGACACTAACATAGCTCCCTTTGTGGCCTCCTCACATCGGGTCTTCGTAGAATTTCATGCAGAATATGCAGTGCGGCCATCAGCAATACAGCTAACCTGGGACAGCTGAGGGCGCCACACTGATTCAGCACCGTGGCTCATCTGCAGGAGCCTCCGACATCGCCCTGGACAGAGTTCTGCCATCCTGATCCGTGACCCTGCCTATGCCACTGAGAGTAACTTTAACACTTGTTTTTCACCAAAGAATGTGTGGAATCAATATTTGTACATTTTTAAAAATGTAGAACATAGCTTCTTTAATTTTGGCTGTGCTCATCATCCTTAATTCTAATATTTGAGCTGAAACTTTCTAAAATTCCCTAAAGAGTTGGAAATGATTATAGTATATGTGCTGTAAATTTTCAAACATAAATGATAAAACAGAGGTGTGATTTTTACTGTGAATGTCAAATTATGTGTAATAAACTTGAATTGTACACAAATATGCTGCATTCATTTTTAACTTTTCATTTTTTATTTTTTTATTGCTTAAGGTATTACAAATAGTAGTACATATCTCTCTCTCTCTCTCTCTTTCTTTTCCCCCATTGACCTCCCCGCGGCCTCCCCTCCCCCTCGGCACTTGCCCCCCCCCCCCCCAGGTGTCTTGTGGCTGTTGGTTATGCTTATATGCATGCATACAACTCCTTTGGCTGATCTCTAACCTCTCCAACCCTCCCCTACCTTTACGCTGTAGTTTGACAGTCTGTTCGATGCTTCTTTGCCTCTATCTATTTTTGTTCATTCACTATAAGATGTAGGTGTATACAAATTTTCAAGTTGAATTTTTACATTTAAGTATGAATCCTTCAGGGAAAGAACACTGTAGCCAAGCTGCTGCATTCAGATTTAGTTCTACCAGTTAAGAAGTGTTTACTTAATTCTCTCTGTTTCAGTTTCCATAAGTACCACCAGTTTAAAAATATAATACGTGGCGTTATAAATAGTTGAACAACACTTTTACAAACTTTTCTTCTGCCTTTAACAAGAGACTTTATGTTACATATGCAAAGTTAGGTCCTATTAAGAACATGGGAACAAGAGAATGAAAGAAGCTTTGGGAATGTTTTCCTTTATTGTACTCTTATATTCAAACTAGTGGCCCAGTGCACGAAATTCGTCCACATTAAAAGGGAATTAATTAGTGGAAATATTTTAATATTGCTATTTGCCCTTTCTCTATAATAGAAGTGTGAGAGATCAAAGGAAATTAGTAAAATGTATATGAAAATAATATATAAATTTATTAATAAACTAGAGGCCCTGTGCACAAAAATTTGTGCACTCAGGGGTAGGGGGCCCTCAGCCTGGCGTGTGCCCTGTCGCAGTCTGGGACCCCTCGGGGGATGACCAACTGCTGGCTTAGGCCTGCTCCTCGGGGGACTGGGCCTAAGCTGGCAAGCAGACATCCCTCTGGCAGCCCAGCAACCCTCGGGGGATGTCCACTTGCCAGTAGGGAGCAGACCTAAGCTGCAGTCGGACATCCTTAGCGCTGCTGAGGCAGGAGAGGCTCCCACCACCACTGTTATACTGGCAGCCATCAGCCTGGCTTGTGGCTGAGCAGAGCTCCTCCATGTGGGAGTGCACTGACTACCAGAGGGCAGCTCCTGCATTGAGCGTCTGCCCCCTGGTGGTCAGTGTGTGTCATAGTGACCAGTCATTCCCAGTCGTTCTGCTGTTAGAGTCAGTTTGCATATTACCCTTTTACTATATAGGATAGAGGCCTGGTGCATAGGTGGGGGCCGGCTGGTTTGCCCTGAAGGGTGTCCCAGATCAGGGTGGGGGTCCTGCTTGGGTGCCTGGAAAGCCTGGGTGAGGGGCTGATAACTGTTTGCAGCTGGTCACACCCCTTTCAGGGTGGGGGTCCCCACTGGGGTGCCTGGCCAGTCTGGGTGAGGGGCTGAGGGCTGTTTTCAGGCTGGCCAAGCCAGTGACGGAAGCTCCCAGCCTCTCCGTTTTTTCTTTTTTTTTTTTAATTCTGGGTTTTATTTACCTTCTATAATTGAAACTTTGTTACTGCTCCAGCTCCAAGGCCAGGGCCTGCTGAAAGCAGGTATCTGGGGTTTGTTTAGCTTCTATAAATGCAACTGTTTTGCTTAGAGTGGAGCTCAGAGCCCGGCCGCAGCAGGGGGGAAGCTTGGCTTCCTCCATCACTGGAGCAAGCAAGCCTCCTGCTTGCTTCAGCTGCATGGCTGCTGGCCACCATCTTTGTTGGGTTAATTTGCATATCCTGCTGATTAGCTAATGGGAAGCGTAGCGGAGGTATGGTCAGTTACCATGTTTGTCTATTATTATATTAGATAAACAGTAACAAAAGGATATAACAACAGAAGCATGATATAAAAACAACAAAAACATGATATGAAAACAACAAAAACATGATATATTTTTGTTATCTATAGATATAGTATTTGCAAAGGTAGCTTCAATAATAGATCCATTACAAATCATTTCACAGAGGATTTCAATAATATCCATTCCTAAATGAAAACTGCTATCAAGTTTGCCATCTCCAAGTTTTACTAATCATCCACTATAAGCAGAATCCTCTGATCTCGTACTTGTTGTAAGAGACAACTTTCTGAAACATCCCCAAACATTACAGTACTTTAAACTTGTTTGTACTATAGCCGATCGCATAGCATGCGGTGCATTACTAAGACATTGTTGAAAATCCCCTCCAAGAAGGAGAACTTTCCCACCAACTACAACATTCAAATTCATAATGTCTCTTAGTAATCTGTCTATGACGTTTATAGCATGACTGGATGCCATGGTGCATTCATCAATAATGAGAAGTTGGGCCTTTTTAATAGTTTTAGCAACTTCACTGTTTATATCAAGTCTAGAAATTAAAGTTTCATTTAATGGAATCGGTAATTTATATTGGGAATGAAAGGTGCTTCCACCAAGAAGTAAATTTGCAGCAATTCCTGTAGATGCTGTGGGTAAAACAGTACCACCACGACCTCTAATATAATGTATTAAAACTTTATACAGATATGCAGGTGAATAGGATTCCTAGCTGGCAGGCCCCTGACAGCAAGCTGGCCACCTGTCGATTCCATGAGGAATGGGGCTTCCTCTTCCCTCCTTTCAGGGTCCAGGGTGCAGGTGAATGGGGTTCCTGGCTGGCAGGCCACTGACAGCAAGCTATCCAACAGTGGATTCTGTGAGGAATGGGGCTCCCTTCTCCCTACTGTCAGGGTCTGGTTTGAAGGCTGGCCACACTCCCTGTTGGGCCAGACCCAGAGTTCTACCCACAGCAGCAACCCAGGACTGACTGCCGCTGAGTTCTCCTGGTGTTCCAAGGGTGGGTTCTTCCTTTAGGCCTCGAGGGAAACAGCTCTGGGAGTGCGCAGCCCTTGGCAAGGCGACCCAGGACTCAGTGCTTCCATGATCCGAGGGCAGGTTCCTGCCTGAAACCTTGCCCTCTCGGGAAACAGCTCAGGGAGGGCACAGCTGTTGCCAAGACAACCCCTGCAGGACTGACTTCCTTCCAGTTGGTCAAGCCTCTGACGTGATGTGTTACACCCAGGGTTTTTATATAAATAGATGCCACAGAAATTTTTTTCTGCAGGAGTAGAGAGCCCCATAAATAATATATTTTTACCTTAAAAAGTCCTGCTTCCTTTCACTCTGTATTATGGATAGATGCATCAACTTTATGGATGACATGCTATTGGAAAGAACTGTGAATGCAATGAAGAGTACCATCAAATCAAAAGGAACAATGCACTAAAACTATCAAGATGAAATTTGATAGGGATTGATATAAGATCGAGCACTTTTATCTAAAAATGAATCACCAAGCTACAGAATGTGGAGAAAGTTTAACAATAACCTATGGAAATGACGTAGGAGTTTTATCTGAAAGCAAGATTAACACAGGCAGCTGTCAAACAATAAAAAAAGCTTTGATCTTAGATTATATCATTAGAGTAATGGGATCTACAAGAATCATTTTCCATCAGAGAAACATGCTTCCCTAGAAGGCATATTACAATATTTAGGAGGTGAAGAACGCATTGTCAAATACAAAATTGAAAACTTAAAACAGGGAAAAAGAATATTTTGTCCCCTTCTATTGGTTGTCTTTTCAATTCATTGGTGGTTTCCTTTGCAGTGTGGAAGCTCTTTAGCTTAATGTAGTCCCACTTGTTTTAATTTTTTTTATTGTATTATTTTCTTTTTTATTTTTTTTTATTAGTTAAGGTATTACAAATGTGTCCTCATCCCCCCCCCCATTAACCCTCAACCTCCCCCGCCCCCTGCCCCTCACACTCATGCTCCCATCCCCCTGTTGTCCATGTCCATTGGTTTGGCTTATATGCATGCATACAAGTCCTTCGGTTGATCTCTTCCCCTTACCCCCGCCCTCCCCTACTTTCCTTCTGGGGATTAATAGCCTGATCGCTGTTTCTCTGTCTTTGGATCTGTCCCAGTTCATCAGTCTGTGTCAGGGGTGGGCAAACTTTTTGACTCAAGGCCACAATGGGTTCTTAAACTGGACCAGAGGACCGGAACAAAAGCATGGATGGAGTGTTTGTGTGAACTAATATAAATTCAAAGTAAACATCATTACATAAAAGGGTACGGTCTTTATTTTTTTTAGTTTTATTCATTTCAAACAGGCCGGATCCGGCCCGAGGGCCGTAGTTTGCCCACGGCTGGTCTATGTTGTTCTCTATAATCCACAAATGAGGGAGATCATGTGGTATTTATCTTTCTCTAACTGGCTTATTTCACTTAGCATAATGCTCTCCAGTTCCATCCATGCTGTTGCAAAAGGCAAGAGTTCCTTTTTTTTTTTTTTTTACCGCAGCATAGTATTCCATTGTGTATATGTACCACAGTTTTCTAATCCATTCATCTGCTGATGGGCACTTAAGCTGTTTCCAAATCTTAGCTATGGTGAATTGTGCTGCTATGAACATAGGGGTGCATATATCCTTTCTGATTGGCGTTTCTGGTTTCTTGGGATATATTCCAAGTAGTGGGATCACTGGGTCAAATGGGAGTTCCATTTTTAGTTTTTTGAGGTAGCTCCATACTGTTCTCCACAGTGGCTGCACCAGTCTGCATTCCCACCAGCAGTGCACGAGAGTTCCTTTTTCTCCATATCCTCTCCAACACTTGTTGTTTGTTGATTTGTTGATGATAGCCATTCTGACAGGTGTGAGATGATAACGCATTGTCGTTTTGACTTGCATCTCTCCTATAATTAGTGACTTTGAGCATGTTTTCATATGTCTTTCGGCCTCCTGTATGTCCTCCTTTGAAAAGTGTCTATCTAGGTCCGTTGCCCATTTTTTTATTGGATTGTTTATCTTCCTTTTGTTAAGTTTCATGAGATCCCTGTAAATGTTGGAAATTAAACCCTTATCGGTGGTATCATTGGCAAATATGTTCTCCCATGTAGTGGGTCTTCTTGTTGTTTTGTTGATGGTTTCCTTTGCTGTGCAAAAGCTTTTTATTTTGATGTAGTCCCATTTGTTTATTTTCTCTTTAGTTTCCATTGCCCTAGGAACATTATCAGAGAAGAAATTGCTTCGGCATATGTTTGCAATTTCGCTGCCTGTGGATTCCTCTAGTATTTTTATGGTTTCCCGTCTTACGTTTAAGTCTTTTATCCATTTTGAGTTTATTTTTGTGTATGGTGTGAGTTGGTGGTCTAGTTTCATCTTTTTGCATGTATCTGTTCAATTTTCCCAACACCATTTATTGAAGAGACTGTCTTGACTCCATTGTATGCTCTTGCCTCCTTTGTCGAATATTAATTGGGCATAGTGATTTGGGTCGATTTCTGGGGTCTCTATTCTATTCCATTGATCTATATGACTGTTCTTGTGCCAGTACCAAGCTGTTTTAAGAACAGTGGCTTTGTAATACAGTTTGATATCTGGTATTGAGATCCCACCTACTTTGTTCTTCTTTCTCAGGATTGCTGCAGCTATTCGGGGTCTTTTTTTATTCCAAATGAATTTTTGGAACATTCGTTCTAGATTTGTGAAATATGCCATTGGTAATTTAATGGGGATTGCATTGAATCTATAGATTGCTTTGGGTAGTATGGACATTTTGATGATGTTGATTCTACCAATCCATGAACACGGTATGTTCTTCCATCTGTTTATGTCTTCCTCTATCTCTTTTTTCAGTGTCCTGTAGTTTTTGGCATATAAGTCTTTTACCTCCTTGGTTAAGTTTATTCCTAGGTATTTTAATTTTTTTGGTGCAATGGTAAATGGGATTGCTTTTGTAGTTTCACTTTCTGTAAGTTCACTATTGGTGTAAAGAAATGCCATGGATTTCTTAGCATTAATTTTGTATCCTGCTACATTGCCGAATTCATTTATTAAGTCTAATAATTTTTTGATGGAGTCTTTAGGGTTCTCTATGTACAGTATCATGTCATCTGCAAATAAGGACAGTTTTACTTCTTCTTTTCCAATATGGATGCCTTTTATTTCTTCTTCTTGTCTGATCGCAACGGGTAGTACTTCCAGTACTATGTTGAACAGGAGTGGTGAGAGGGGGCATCCCTGTCTTGTTCCTGTTTTTAGGGGGAATGGTTTTAGTTTTTGCCCATTGATTATGATGTTGGCTGTGGGTTTATCATATATGGCTTTTATTATGTTGAGGTATGATCCCTCAATTCCTATCTTGCTGAGAGTTTTTATCAAGAAAGGGTGTTGGATTTTGTCAAATGCTTTTTCCTCATCAATTGATATGACTATGTGGTTTTTTTCTCTCAATTTGTTTATGTGATGTATCACATTTATTGATTTGCGGATATTGTACCATCCTTACATCCCTGGGATAAATCCTACTTGGTCATGGTGTATGATCTTTGTGATGTACTGCTGGATCTAATTTGCTAGGATTTTGTTGAGGATTTTGGCATCTATGTTCATGAGGGATATTGGCCTATAATTCTCTTTCATTGTATTGTCTTTATCTGGTTTTGGTATTAGGGTGATGCTGGCTTCATAGAATGAGCTGGGAAGTGTTCCTTCTTCTTGGATCTTTTGACATAGTCTGAGGAGGATAGGTTTTAGGTCTTCCTTGAATATTTGGTAAAACTCCCCTGTGAAGCTGTCTGGCCCCGGGCTTTTGTTTGCTGGAAGCTTTTTGATTACTGCTTCGATTTCCTCCATAGTTATTGGCCTATTGAGATTTTTAGATTCTTCCTGATTAAGTTTTGGAAGGTTGTATTTTTATAGGAATATGTCCATTTCCTCCAGGTTGTCTAGTGTGTTGGAGTAGAGTTGTTCATAGTATTTTCTAACAATCCTTTGTATTTCTATGGGGTCTGTTGTTATTTCTCCTCTTTCATTTCTGATTTTGTTTGTTTGGGTCCTCTCTCTTTGTTTCTTGGTGAGCCTGGCTAGAGGTGTATCAATCTTGTTTATCCTTTCAAAGAACCAGCTCTTGGTTTTGTTGATCTTTTGTATTGTTTTTTTGGTCTCTATGTTGTTTATCTCCGCTCTGATCTTTGTTATTTCCTTCCTTCTGCTTACAGTGGGCTTTTTTTTGTTGCTCTCTTTCTAACACTTCGAGTTGTAGAGTTAGGTCATTTATTCTCATTGTTTCTTGTTTCTTGCAGTAGGCTTGTAGAGCTATGAACTTCCCTCTCAAGACTGCTTTTGCTGTGTCCCATAGGTTTTGGATTGTTGTGCTTTCATTGTCGTTTGTTGCCATGATGTTTTTTTATTTCTTCTTTGATCTCACTGGTAACCCAGTCGTTGTTTAATAGCATGCTATTTAGTCTCCATGTGTTTGATTTTTCTGGATTGTTTTTGTTGTAGTTGATTTCCAGTTTTATGCCATTTGTGGTCTGAGAAGATGCTTGATATGATTTCAATTTTCTTGAATTTGAAAAGACTTTGTCTGTGACCCAATATATGGTCTATCTTTGAAGATGACAAATGTGCACTTGAGGAGAATGTATATTCTGTGGCTTTGGGGTGAAATGTTCTGAAGATGTCAATTAATTCCATCTGATCTAGTGAGTAATTTAGGATTGATGTTTCTTTGCTGAGTTTCCGTTTAGAGGATTTGTCCAGTGGTGATAACCGGGTGTTAAGGTTCCTTACTATGATTGTATTGCTGTCAATCTCTCCCTTAATCTCCTCCAGAAGATTTCTTACGTATTTGGGTGCTCCTATATTGGGTGCATATATATTTACCAGAGTTATTTCTTCTTGTTGGACTGCTCCCTTTTGTATTATGAAGTGGCCTTCTTTATCTCTTTTTATGTCCTTCACTTTGAGATCTAATTTGTCAGATATAAGTATTGCTACCCCGGCATTTTTTTTTTTTTCACTCCCATTGGCCTGAAAAACCTTTTTCCATCCTTTCACCATCAGTCTGTGTGCGTCTTTTTTTCGGAGGTGGGTTTCCTGTAGACAGCAGATATATGGGTCATGTTTTCTTATCCACTCATTTACCCTATGCCTTTTGACTGGGGCATTTAATCCATTTACATTTAAAGTTATTATTGATAGAAACTTGTTAGTCGCCATTTTTGTTCTTTACCGCTGCGTTCCTTCTTTGTTTCCTATTTTTTCTATTTACAGCAGACCCTTTAGCATTTCTTGCATTGCTGGTTTGGTTGTAATAAACTCCCGTAGACCGTTTTTGTCTGAGAAGCTCCTGATTTGACCCTCAATTTTGATTGATAGCCTCGCTGGGTACAGTATTCTTGGATTCAGACCCTTCCTTTGCATGACTTTGTATATTTCATTCCATTCCCTTCTTGCCTGATGTGTTTCTGTTGAGAAATCAGTCGCTAGTCTGATGGGGGATCCTTTGTAGGTAACTTTCTGTCTCTCTCTGGCTGCTTTTAAGATTCTTGCTTTGTCATTGGTGCTTGCCAATTTAATTATTATGTGCCTTGGCATTGGTCTTTTCGGGTTCATTTTGTTTGGGACTCTGTGAGCTTCTTGGATTTGTGTGAGTTTTTTCTTCCCTATATCAGGGAAATTTTCTGTTACTAGTTTTTCAAACAGGTTTTCTATTCCTTGCTCAGTTTCCTCTCCTTCCGGCACCCCTATTATTTGGATGTTGTTTCGTTTAGCGTTGTCCCAGAGTTCTCTTAGGCTCTCCTCCTGCTTTTTAATTTTTTTTTCTAGAAGCTGTTCTGTTTGGGTATTTTTTCCTACCTTGTCTTCTAGCTCGCTGATGCGGTCCTCTGCTTCTTCTAGTCTACTGTTGATGCTTTCTATTGAGTTCTTTGTAGCAGTGATGTCATTTTTCATTTCTTCTTGGTTTTTCTTCATTTCCTCTTGGTTCCTACATATATTGTTGAATTTGTCTTCCATTCTTTCATCCACCTTATGGCCATTTCTCTGAATTCTTTCTCTGACAGGTTGCTTGCCTCCATTTTGTTTACTTCCTTTTCTGATGATGCCTGTTTTTCTTTCATATGTGGGTTGGTTCTTTGTTTCACCATGATCTCTCTTCTCCAGGTGTTTGGTTATGTAGTTCTCTCTCTGCTTTAGGGGAAGTCTAAGCTTTCCGTGAGAAGAAGCAGTGCTCATCTGAGTTCACGCAATCACGCTGCTTGAGATCCCTTGTTTCCAGGATAGTAGCTGATCTCTGGATGCCGGTAACAGCCACTCAAGATGGCGCGGTCTCCACTGCTGAGCTGGCGCACCAGGAGAGGTTTCAGCCGCAGTCTCCAACCGTCCTTTTTTTTTTTCTGGGAGTTCTCTGTCTTTCCCAGCTGCAGACTGTCTCGCAGCTGAATATCCTCTGCCTATTCGGGCTGTATGTTACCCGTTTCAGCTGCTCACCTTTATCTGCTCCAGGACAAGGCACAGGACACATCCGTTTATATCTCCGCCATTTTCTCCGTCTCCCACTTGTTTTAATTTTTGTTGCCTGTGCTTTTGGTTACTTATGTGAGAATTCATTGCCAAGACTGTTATCAAGGATTTTTTTTTTCTGTTTTCTTCTAGGAGTTTTATGGTTTTATGTCTTACATTCAAATCTTTGATCTATTTTGAGCTAATTTTTGCAAGTGGAATAAGGGGCCCAGTTGCTTTCTTTTGCATGTGGTTGTCCAGTTTCCCCACCACCATTTATTGAAGAAATTGTCCTTTCTCCATTTTATGCTCTTGGCTTCCTTGCAAAAAATTACTTGACTGTACATGTGGGGGACTATGTCTGGGCTCCCTATTCTGTTTCACTGACCTATGAGCCTGTTTTTAATACCAGTATCATGCTGTTTGATTACTATAGCATTGTAATGTAGCTTGAAATCAGTAAGTGTGATGCCTCTAGCTTTGTTGTTCTTTTACTTTTCAATTACAATTTACATTCAATATTATTTTGTATTAGTTTCAGGTGTACAGCATAGTGGGTAGACAGCATATATTTTACATAGTTATTACAATATTATGGACTATATTCCCCTATGCTGTACTTTACATCCCTGAAATTATGTTGTAACTACCAATTTGTACTCAATCCCTTCACTTTTTTCACCCAGTTCTCTATCCCACCTCCCCTCTGACTACCATCGGTTTGTTCTCAGTATCAATGTCTATTCCAATTTTGTTTGTTTATTCCACCTGTTAGATTCCACATATAAGTGAAATCACAATATATTTGCCTTTCTCTAACTGACTTCACTTAGCATAATACCCTCTAGGTCCATCCATGCTGTCGCAATGGTAAAATTTCATTTATTTTTCATGGCTACCTGGGCCATGCTCTGATGTGATCTGACGCCTGCCCCTGGGCATGTTAGTTCTGGAGCCTCATGGGAGGAACTCCAGTATAGATCAATGTCAGGCACTGCCTGTGACCCATCCTGGGCTACCCATTTGGAGCTACAAAGTGACCCACAGTTTGTGGCGTCCTCTGCTGGGGCTGGGTGCATGTGGAAGGGGACAAGCTGTAGACCAAGCACAGCTTCCACCATCTCTGAGCCTAAAGGCAGATCAGCAAAAGGCCCAAGGCCCTCCAAGATCTGCCTCCACTTGCCAGCTGCTCCACCACCCCTTGAATCTTCCCGAACTTCCTTGAGGGCTTTCTAAGAAAGTCTGCACAGTGGGCCCAAGCTGGCTTCAGCCAGCAGTCTCCTCTGCATGGTAGAGTTTGCAGGAAGGGACCACTGAGAGTTGGGAGGATGTGGCTAGTGGATTTCCTATGCTGGGGGTGACTCTGGTCAGGCACACAGCTCAGTCTCTCCACATGCCCATCACCAATATGCCGAGTCTGTCCAAACTTTCTTAAGAGCTCTCCCAGGAAGTCTGCATTGCAGGCCCAGACTGGCTGCAGCCAGTAGACTCCTTCACAGGGTGTAAACTCAGCAGGGTGTGGCCACCTTGAGTGGGGAGGGTGGGTGTACTGGATCTCCTGTGTAGGGGTGATCTAGTCAGGCCCACAAGTGTGTGTGTTGGGTTGGAATGGCCCTAACCCCAGAGTCACACAATTTAGTCTCTCCCTGTGCCTATCTCGGACACTTCCTAATACTGCCCAGTCCTCCTCAAGAGCTCTCCAAGGAAGTCTGCATCATGTGCTCAGCCTGGCCATAGCCAACAGACTCCTCCACAGAGCTCAAGCTCAGCAGGGCGGAGCCACAGGGAGTCAGGAGGATGGGGATAGTGCATCCCCCAGGCTGGTGCCCTATGGAGGGGAGTACCTGACCCAGGAAAGATGGTGTAAAGATGGTGTCTGTGGGCAGTGGAAGTGAGACTCAGCACAGGGACCTAGGTGGCTGTCCCTCTAACCCTCTCCTCGGGAACACACAACCCAGTCCCACTCTGTGACTCCAGTCCGCTCAGAGCTGCCTTTTCTCCGCCAGAGCCCTGGGCGAATAGCTGAGAATGAAATTACATGTATGGGTCCTTTAAGTGGGCATCTGGGTTTCTAACCGACTCCCATCTCATCCTGGTGGGCATCTGGGTTTCTAACCGACTCCCATCTCATCCTGGTGGGCAGAATCCACACTGATTTTCACAGCCAGGTGTTATGTGGGCTCCTCTTCTTGGCTCTGATGCTCTGGGCTGTGTAACCTGGTGTGAGGCTGAAATCCCACACTCCTCAGGGGGAACCTTTGCAGCTGAGACATCCTTCCAGCTTCTCACCCTCGCCATCTCTGCCCTTCCTACTAGTCTCTATGTGGCTTCTGTAAATCCTTGCTTATAAGACTTCTGTTCAGCTGGTCTTCAGTTGGTTATTCAGGTTGGTTTTTCTATAATTTAGCTGTGATTCTGATTTGGTCCTGGGAAGAGATGAGTGTAACGTCCACCTACTCTGCTGCTATCTTCGGAAGAATCTAGCTTCGTTCTTACTCAGGATTTCTTTGGTTCTGTAGGGTCTTTTGTGGTTCTAAATCTATACAAATTTGGGGGTTGCTTTTTCTATTTCTGTGAGAGAAAAAAAAAATGCCACTAGAATTTTCATTGGGATTGCATTGACTCTGTAGATTGCTTTGGGTGGTATGAACATTTTTCACAATATGAATTATTCCAATCTAAGAACAGGGTATCTTTCTGTTTGTGTCTTCTTTAATCTCTGGCATCAATGTCTTGTAGTTTTCAGTGAACAGGTCTTCCACCTCCTTGGTTAAATTTATTCCTAAGCATTTTATTGTTTTTGATGCAACTGTAAATGGAATTGCTTTCTTGACTTTTCTTTCAGATAGTTTGTTGTTAGTGTATAGAAATGTAACTGATTTTTATATAATGACTCTGCATCCTGCTACTTTACTGAGCTCATTTATTAATTCTAACAGTTTTCTAGTAGATGACTTATGTCATCTCTCATTAGTAAGACCAATCTCATTTCTTCTGGTTCTGCTTTACACCTAACTCACTCATTTATAAATGTTTATTGAGCATTTACTATACGACATGTATTAGGCACAATGAGGATAAAGTGGTGAACAAAATTGCCATGTAACTCCATAAACTCTCCCTACTTCAAAAAGCCTACTTCTCAGCTCCCTTCTTGCCTGGTTTCCTGAGCCAGTCCTGAGGCAACTCCTCAATTTTCTTATCTGGTGAAATTTTACAGTAAGTCTGCTTCCCAGATCTAGTGGCTAAGTGATAACTTTCCTGCTCCCAAAATGCATCACCATGAAACTCCATTGTTAGGTATGGGAGCCCTGGAGAGAGCTAACAAGTAGTTCACATCTGTATAAGCATTCTGGTTGTTAAAATACTGGGATACACAAAAATTCTGCTTTCAGGCTATGGTGAAATCCAGAAAAGTGAGGTCATTAGTTGGACTTTAATGGAAAATGATATTCTTGCCTGAGTCTGAAGGGAACAAAACAAGCACAAATTTAATGAAAAACAAGTCTCTACTATCTGCAACTGATCATACACTAAACTAAGAAATTCTAACCACATCCCGCTCCAGGTAAGAATAGGAACTTTAGACACCCTGCTTGAGAAGGCACAGGGCAGGTGGCAATAGCCACACCCTGACAACACCTCCTCCTTCAGCCTCCCCATGATCCAGCAACTAAAGGACTAATGCCAACATAGGAGGGGGCTTTAGTACGCTTTCCCAGCATTACCTGGGGCCATTCTGGTTCAATTCTCCTGGTAATACCCAACCCTACATACTCATAGTCTGAGAACACAGAACTGGGCATGTATGTGTGGTGTGGGTAAGTCAGCCTACTATCTGATCTCTCCTGGTGCTGATTTCCGGTCTCCTGAAACAACTGGACCTAAGCATGAAGAAAAGAGATGATGCCTTTTGGTCTTCAAGGAATGAAACAGAAAGACATTGCAGCCCAAAATAACTTCTAGAGAAATGCAGGGGAATTGGGAATCAATTTCCCAAGTGCTACCTGGATGTGGGGTTGGTAGGGGCAGTTTGAAAAGGTGAGACCGAAAGTAGTAAGTCTAGCCATCCCTGGTTCACATTGTCATTGTCTGGCCTTCAGGGACTGGCTTGGATAGCTCAGCAAGAGGCCACCACAAGCTCTCTGTGGACACAGTGGCATGTCCTGGCACTTTAGGTACCTTGTAAAGAATGGCCCAGGGGACGGATAGGACTGATGACAGTTTGGGGCTTGGAGATGCCTATGATATGGGTTCTACTTGTCATAATTTCCTCTTAAATTTCAACTCCACTTAATGGAAGGACTTGATACACAACTCCTAATCATTCACCAAAGGAGCACTAACACCATTAATTTTATTAAGAAAGATGAGAACTAATATCTATATATTTACTCTATGCCAGGCATCATTCTCATATATCATTCGCTGAAATATAATACTAAGAAACATGACCCCCATTTTACAGATGAGAAAAATGAGGTATGAAAAAGTTATGTAAAACTTGAGTAACAGAACTGTAATTCTAATCTTAGCAACTGCCCAAGAGAGAGCCTTCCATTAGACCTGAAGGATTACATGTGAATTAAACATGACAGTCAAAATGTTTTCATAGACCTATTAAAATTATTAAAAAGGGTGACACTGTTAATGACCTATAGCTCACCTGAGGATATGTTTTTATTGATTTTTTAGAGAGTGGGAGAGAGAGAGTTCCCGGGCGGGGTGGGGGGGAGCGGTAGTCCATTTCTCCTGATTGGAAGTACTGAAGCATAGACTGTATGTAAGCAGAGAACTTGGCAGTGATACTGTGGAAGCAATTTAAATTCTGGTGAGTATTGACTTATCCATGCAGAACTGGTTACATAATTTGCAAGGCTCAGTGCAAAAGAAAATGTTTTTTAAATTATTAAGCATTAAAAATTATTTAAAAACTAGAGGCCTGGTGCATGAAAATTCATGCAATGGGGGTCCCTCAGCCCAGCCTGCACCCTCTCACAGTCTGGGACCCTTGGGGGATGCCCACCTGCTGGTTTAGGCCTGCTCCCCAAGAACAGATCATCTAAAAGAAATAATCATATCCTTGGGTAAGGATTTTTTAAAAAGGTAATGGTTACATGAAAATTCACTGCCAGTGGGGCTGAGGGGACTGGGGGACTCTGGCAACAGGTGCGCAGAGAGGCTGGACCCACCTGGGGGCAGGCCCAGCCATGCACCTGCTGCCTCCCTCCCTGCCCCCCTCCCCCTCCCCCCTCCGTGGGGCTGAGGGGACTGGGTGCTGCCATCTTGTGAGGGCATGATGGTCAATTAGCATATTACCTCTTTATTATATAGGATTATTAAATATTTCAAGATGGTGACAGCAGAACCTTAAACCAAGTGTGGGGCCCATGTAGGCATGGAGCTTTCGGTAACTGCATAGGTGGCATACCCAGGAAGCTGGCTCTGTTTTCATATTATAAAAATCTGGAACTTAAGGACACATTTCATAAAGAACTAGAGGCCCAATGCACGAAATTCGTGCAAGGGCCTTGGCCCTGGCCCCCACCCTCCGCCGCTGTTGCGACTGGGGGCCTCTGCCACCTCTGCCTTGTCCCCTGCCCGCTGTGGCTTTGTCCAGAAGGAAGGAAGGATGTCTGGTCTAATTAGTATATTAACCTTTTATTGTTATAGATTGCACTGGTAAAGTGAAGAGAATGAGAGGAGAGTTACAAGGGAGTGAAAAGAATTTCTGGAAAACATGATGTGAATGAAAGCATGCTGACAAATGAAACAGAAAGACATTGCAGCCCAAAATAATATCGAGAGAAATGCAGCAGAATTGGGAATCGATTTTCCGAGTGCTACCTAGATGAGGGGTTGGTAAGTGCAGTTTGAGAAGATGAGACCAGAAGCAATAGAACAGCCATAGCTGATGCTCATAATTCATTTCCCTCCAGCAGCAAAGGCAGTCTTGTGATTACAGGGAGTCATAACACCGGGTTCTCACCTCTAAAGACAAACAGCCCAGGGAAAATTAATGCCGATCGAGGAGAGAAACAAACACACATCCACAACAGAAGAGCTGCCACACTCGCTATCTAGGAAAATCCGTTCAGACCTTCATGCCTGAATATGAAATGACAACCAAGAATCATCAGACAGAGAATTACAGCAGCAACCATGGGAAAGAACGAAACACGCATAAAAAGGGATACTTGAGGGAACATAATGTAGTAAACAGAGGGACCCCAGCAAGACGTATCCAAAGAGATGTCGGTGGGAACCCAGAAATCACGTGAAATCAGATAACCACTCAGCAGGAAAGACGGAACCAGTCTAAGTTAGAGCACTAAGTTTAGTGGGTTCCTAATCTTCAAGAATAATTCATTGGATTTCAAGCAATAAAGACGAATGTAAAGCTGCAAGATCGTAGAGATATCGTGAAGGTTGCAAGAAAAAGAATATCAGTTAGAAACGCTAGTAAAAAAAAAAAAAAGGAAACGGTATAATGGAATCACCATTCAATAGAAAGCAAAATAAAGCACGGAACAATTTTGAGAGCAGTATTAGAAGAGAGAGGTCATTTCTTTATCTGGGTATTTCCCTCTTCATGTGACACAGAGGTCCTTGGCTGGGCGCTGGGGGCACGGACCCCCAGCAGTCCGTCTTGGACGAGCTCATGCTATAGCGGGGGGCACACTCGTGGGTAAGGGACTCACGGTGGCAACTTCCGGTGAGTGGACCCGCAGCTACAGAAGCAGGACCTGCGGAAAGGTTCCCGTCCAGCTTCCCCAGGACCCAACACTCAGTCTCTCGCTCAGCTTCCCCCCTTTCATCCGCGGCGCTCCTGCCTAACTGAGCCTGCGCCAGCACTAACGCGCACGCGCCAAAGCCGGTCCAATCAGAATCTCAGACCCAAATTCCAGGTGGGAGGACTCCTCGCGGGGAGGGGCGGGATCTTCAGGCCGAACCACGCCCGTGATTGGTCGGTGGAGGGGACACACGTTCTCCTTTAGGCGAAGCCTCGCCCGCCGGCCAAATGTAGTGAACTCTTCTCCTAATTTGGGAAGGGTCCGGCGCGGGCCTGGGCGGGGCGGCGCCGAGTGCGCCTGCGCAGAGCCTCCGCCCGGGAGCGTTCTCTGTTTGGGTGTTGCTTCAGCTCCGGCGGGCGGGGTGCATCTCTCTCACCCGCAAAACGCGCCCCGCGGGAGCCGGCAGTTTCCACTTACAACCTGTTTGGTGCTGCCCGCTGAGGTGAGTGTGTGTGAGTGTGCACTTGGCTTTGCCGGTCTCCGTGCGGTTTGAGGGGTGCTGGACCCTTTCCACGCCCCCGCCCCATCCTCCCGCTTGCACCCGGTCCTTGCCCCTGGATGCCCACTTTGCAGGGCGCGGGGGAAGCCGAGCGTGGCAAGCAGAGTTCCCTCCTTTCTGTTTCCGCACCCTCCTGCCTTCACCCACGTGCTTTGTTGTTGTCGTTTGGTGCAGATCATGTCCAAGTCCCTGAAAAAGTTGGTAGAGGAGAGCCGGGAGAAGAACCAGCCGGAAGTGGACATGAGTGACCGCGGCATCTCCAACATGCTGGACGTCCACGGCCTGTGTGAGTGCCGGGGCCCCGCCCTCCCCTTGGAGGGGCTGGAAGGGCGTGGAAGTTTTCCAAGTAACTGCCGGCCATTGTGTGAGCGGTTGTCATGGCTTATAGGCCACCCTCTGCTTGTAAACATCACTTGTGAAGACCTTGGCTCACAAAGTTTGCCGTCAGAACGTGCTCTCTTTTGCCTGGAAAACGCGCGTGGGGGCCCGGGCAAGGATCACACAGATGGCTGCTGCTGCTGCACCTCAGCAGTTATCTGTGCGGATTGATGGCGTTTGGGTGGATTGCCCACACGGTTTACTTAATAGCCACTTTATTTTTTAATTGAAAATCTTTTTAAAAATATCATTCTTCTTTTCTCCTAATATAGGCTTTGGCCCTTGAACAAATGCCGCACAAATGTTACGTGGCAAGTGTTCTTGTGCCTGGAGTATGTTAAACATTTCTCCACTCATTACCATTTTGTGGGTCTGTCCTCTTTCGTTTAGGCTTTTGTTCTTTCCAGCTTGTGCTAAGGTGATGTCTTCCTAACTCTTCCACTTGCCTCCAGGTTTACGGACCCTGTGGCCTAGTCTCTATTGATCGCAGTGCTATTTTTTCAGTAACACAGTCTGTGTTACTCTGTCCTTTAAGCCAGGGAATACAAACTCAAAGGTCTGGGGGGTAGTCATGACCGCCTTAATGGTATCCCACCTTCTACTCAGATCCAAACAGTTGCTACCACCTGGAGAAGTTTGCTCAGTGTTGCCAGAGTGTTTTTGTTTGTTTTGTTTTTTTAAGAAAACAAGTATCCAGGTGAAACTTACCAATTTTCAGAAGTTGGCGATTCATTTCAGTATTTGAAAAATACTTTATAAAGGTGAAATCAAATACTCTTCAGGCTGAATGTGGCTTCAGTTTGGACCTTCTCTCTTAAACACTTCCGGTTGCTCATTACCAACAGTAATGTTCCAGTTTCCTTGGTGTGACTCCTGAATCTGACCACAACCCACCTTAGGTCCCGTCCCCTCCGTGCATTTGGTGTCCCAGCCATTCTACCTCATTGCCCTTCCTGAGCCAGGGCACACCCTTTCAGGTTTGTATACCTTTACAAGTATTGTTTCCTCCCTCTTCACTCTTCTTGGCCCAAAATATTTTTACTGTTTATCAAGAGTCAGCTCAGACGTCTCAGCCTAGGTAAAGCCTCTGTCTGTCCCGAGCTGACATAGTTAGTTAACCCTCTCTCCTATGAAGCTAGACATACCTTGTTTCATGACCCTCGTTACATAGGATTGTAATCTGTTTTTAACCTAGCTGTTTCTCTTCCCCACTGGGAGCCTGCAGGGGCTTAAAGCTGGGCAAAATTCATATTTGCCTTCTTTATAATATTGCCTGGAACACAGTAGGTGCTCGTGCTCAAATTGGTTGATGGATGAAAGAAAGAAGACTGGCTTAGGCCTGTGAGTTTATGAGATCCACACTAGTTTGTGACAATGGAGACGAAGGGGAGAGGTCCAGGAGACCCGAAAATATAATGGATTGCTTGTTAGGCGTGGAGAGAGCAGAGTCAGATTTACTGTGACTCCGTGGTTTGTGCCTGGGACAGACATGGGGGATGGTGCCATTGATGCATCTCTGAAAAGCTGATGAAAATTTGTAAGCTCTTAGGAAGATATCTGCCATTAGGCTTAGCTTTGTACTAATTAGCATCTCAGCCTCCTACTATGTGTTGGCCTCTCTCAGTGGTGATGGCTTCCCTGGGGCAGCAACAGAGCAGATGTCTCTGGTACTGAATTGGCACTTGTGGATCTGGGTGTGTCCCCGAGCTGCCCCTGCCTGGTCCTGGTTATCACTGGGGACACTGCTGCAGTGGAGGGAGGAGGTGAAGAGCTGCCAGCAGGAGGCCTGGCTCTGCTGTACTCTTGGCCCCATGGCTTTCTGCTCCTTGGCACTCATTTTCTCATGGGCTTGAAGAAAGAGATTGCTTTCAGCAGAAAAACATTGTATTTCTCAGCTTTCAAGAGAATTTTTTTTTTTCTGTAATATAAGTAGGGAGAGTGGTGTAGCTATTTTGGTTCAGTTGCATTATCTCTTTGAGGCCTTGACTTTTATTGAAGAAAAAAGAGCCACTTGCTTCCTGAAAAAGATGTTTCCGTTGTAATATGAGGTGGTGGAAAGTAAGATCATCCTTAATTTTTCCTAGAGAGCATACTAAAGGAAGAATGTGCTTCCTGGGGAGTTCAGGGGAAGGGAGTTTGGCCTCTGTGGTGTGTGTAGACCCAAGGAGTGGCTGCTTTCTGCTATAGCTCCCTGACTGTTGGAGCTGGGAGGTTCTGAATGCTTTCCAAAGCCTATTATTCCTCACTGGAATTCATGTATCAGTAGTGCACATCATATTTTACATATTAAAATATTTGACAAGATTATATTTATTGCAGCATGAGAAGCCACAGCCTTTCCTTATAACATTTTTAGCTGTTATCATGTAGTTTTATGAATAGTTTTATTGGTTTAGTGCTATGATAAGCCTCTTTGGAAAAACTGAAAAAAATGTAAGGGCATTAAAGGGAAATTATGAGACACGATAACCATTCTCTTCCACTGAACTCCCCAGGAAGTATGTTCATTCTTATCTCCCAAAAGATAAGAATGGAGATTTGTGCTCATTCTCATATGAGATGCCCATCTGTCTGTCTGCTGGGAGAGTTGTGTCTAAGAAGCGCAGCACTGCCTCTGAGACAGTACTTGGCCTTAAAAAATGTTTTCAGGAGCTTAGATACCAAAAGCTTTCTGATGGAGAAAACTTCCTAGGCCAGAGACAGCCAGCAGACAGGTTCTAGAGTTTCCTGTCAGATTCTGGAAATGGCCAAATCCTGCTTTGCCAGGCAGGAGAGTGCGGTACTCTTAAGTGGGACCTTGGAGTGGAATAGTGTGGCTTCAGATTCTCCATCTTCTGCTTACTGCTGTGAAACTTCAGAGAAGCTGCTTAACCTTTCTGAGCCTCAGTTTCCTCATTGTCAAATGGATATGTAAGTACCCATTTGGTTGGATTGGTTTAGTGCTAAAGGCACTGATGTATGTCAGCTGTTGAGCACTATGCCTGTACATGAAATGTTAACTATTAATGGGAAGTTCCAAATGGAACTTGGTAAGCCTCAGCTATCACCAGTTCCACCATATCGGCCTGAACCAAGAATAGCATGGTTAATTAGACAGAGTGAGGGATTTGTGTCCTATGAGGAATGAATATATATACATATATATATATATATATATATATATGTATATGTATATGTATATGTATATACACACACACACACATACATATACTATATATATGTGTGTGTGTGTGTGTGTGTATATATATATATTTTATTTCAGAGAGGAAGGGAGAGAGAGAAACATCAATGATGAGAGAGAATCATCGATTGGCTGCCTCCTGCACACCCCCCACTGGGGATCGAGCCCACAACCCAGGCATGTGCCCTTGACCGGAATCAAACATCGGACCCTTCAGTCCACAGGCCGACAACTCTATCCACTGAGCCAAACCGGTTAGGGCCTGTGTGGATGTTTTTACATGGCTTATTAGGATCTGGAGGGTATGGTACTTTTGCCTAGGGTTGTTATAGATTTAGATTGCTGTTATTTTTTTTAATTACCCCTCATTCTTTCTTTCTCTTCATTGTTTTCCTATAGGACGTGTAATCTGCACACATGTTCTCCTTAAAGCTTCCAAGTGTAATGACACCGATTTTATTCTTTTTATTAAAGAAAATTTAACTGCAGAAACTCTCCCACACAGCAGCTGTCTTCACTGGATGATAAAGTTGCTTTTGAAGGGTCCTGTAATCAGCTTCCGGGAGCTAAGAATCCCATCAGGAGCCTGCAAGATTTCCCCCATTTCTTTTACTTAAGTCTTTTGTGACGTTTTAATCTCTTCAAGTTTATTACCCTCTGGGTGTTCAGGCCTTTATCAGTTTTTTTTCAGGTTTAGGCTGAAATATCTTTCAGATCAATCTTAGAAAATAACCTGCCTCGGAGGTCTTTCTAAAGGAGCCTATAAAATAATCCACAAAAGCTCTCATAGGTTCTTTGGTTTCAAAAGCTGTGTTAAACCTGGAAGTAGTCACTTCTGTTAGGTATGTCGGTTACAGACATACCTTGTTTTATTGTACTTCACAGATGTTGCTGATTTTTACAAATTGAAGTCAAAGACCCTCCAGCACAAAGAGATTATGACTCGCTTTATTGCAATACTGACTTTATGGAGGTAGTCTGGAACTGAACCCACAATATCTGAGTATGCCTGTAGGTTGTCTTCGAGGGGAAGGTTAAAGAGCTGGGAAGACCATGTCCTGTTAGCTGTAATCTTTATAAGACCTTTTATATTTTGACTCCTCTAAGTTGCCTGTATATGCCCACCTTTGTGTTTCTTTTTTTGTGTGTGTTTTTTTTTAAGTTTATCTTTATTGTTGAAAGTATTGCAGATGTCCCCTCTCTTTTTCCCATTGACCCTCTCCACCCTGCAATATCTTGGCCTGGGCAGCCCTTTTCTCTCCCCAGCTAACTAATCCCTCCCTTGTCACTTAATGCTTATAAAAGAAAGAATGATTTATCTATCTACGTAACTCCATTGAGATGTTTCCCCACCATCCCATCCTGCCTGGGTTAAGTGGCTCTTTTGGGCAGGTGTGCTTGCTTCTGCTATCTCTGTACTTGGCATTGTGCTTGGGGAAAGTTGATTGAAGAAGGATGCTATTGCATTAATTAAGAGTTCAGTTGAGCTGGGGTGGACAGCATAGCACAGCTGAGGGAAGGTTGCCTCTGTGTCCCTGCCACTGACTTCTCCCCGACTGTCCAGAGGGAACAGTTTACAACCATTAGGAACAACATAGGACTGTTCAGTGTTCAATTTTTTACTTTAGGGCAGAGTAGAAACAAAACGTTTCATCCAGGTAGGAAATAAAATGAAGAAGAAATTGTGACCCCCTTCGATGTAACTGAAATAATAATGAATGACCTTTTACAATTTTTCAATCATCGGGCATTTCGGTTCCAGTTAGCCATGGCTTCTTTTTTGTGAGCAGCTTTATGTTACAGCCGTGGGCAAACTACGGCCCGCGGGCCGGATCCGGCCCGTTTGGAATGAATAAAACTAAAAAGAAAAAAGACCGTACCCTTTTATGTATGATGTTTACTTTGAATTTATATTAATTCACACAAACACTCCATCCATGCTTTTGTTCCGGCCCTCCGGTCCAGTTTAAGATCCCATTGTGGCCCTCGAGTCAAAAAGTTTGCCCACCCCTGGTGTAGCAGCCTGACCTTGGGCAAGTCACTTAACCTCTCTGTGCCTCAGGTTTTGCATCTGTAAAATGGAAATAGTAAGAGTAGCTACTTCATAGAATTACTGAGTCATTATCCGTGAAAAACCTTGAATACTATCTAGCATGTATGTCTTGGTCCATTCATTCGGGCTGCTATAACAGTACCAGAGGCTGGGTGGCTTATAAGTGACAGAATTTCTCATGGTTCTGGAGACTGGAAGTCTATAAGATCAAGGAATGGGCAGATTCCCTGTCTGGTGTGGACCCACTTCCTGTTACATAGATGGCCATCTCACTGTGTCCTCACATGGTAAAAAGGACAAGGGATCTCTTTGGAGTCTCTTTATAAAGGGCACTAATACCTAATTCATGAATGCTCGGCCCTCATGACCTCATCACCTCTCAAAGGTTCCCCTCTCCTAATAGCATCACAAAATAGGGGTTAGGTTTCAGTATATCACTTTTAGGGGGAAACCGAAACATTCAGTCTATCTCATGGCACATATTAGTCTTAATATTCACTATTAATATTTTAAGCTTTTATCTATGATTATATAAAATATGCAGAACAGTGTCTCTTTAGTGTTTTGAATTCTCAGTCATGGTACTTCTCCAGTGGTCTTCACTTCTTGTCTGCTGGTTCATAATGTCTGGGCACCCAGTGCCTCCTTCCTCATCTGACTGAGATTTCCTGGGAGACATTAAATGGGTATGTCAGTGTCATGGGGTCAGGAGCCAGGGACAGTGTGGGAGGTGGCTGGACAGCTGGGTCTTTAACAGGATTTTAGTTGTAGTGTGTTCCTGTCTGTTGAGAATGACAGCCATTAAAACTGTTGGCAGTTTTTCAGCTAATAATTAAGATACTGTATGTCATCCTATAGCTATTTATTGAATGTATTTATTTATTTTTGTGATGAGCACAATGTAAGCTAAGTCTTTGGGAGCTTCTTCCCTGTTGAATCTTTAAATTACCCAGTGATTAATATTTGCTAAGTTAAGGAAACTGTAAGCTAGTTAATGGATTAGCAGTAGTTAGATTTTTATAAGAAATCATAATACCCATTACTTTGCCATAATAGCCAGCTTTTAATTGTGATAAAAAGTGCTAGAGTTGATATGGATAATAATTGCAAACCAGATCCTAGATCCTCTTTTCATAAATTTACAAGAACCTGGTTTAAAGAATTCAATCTAGATATCTGAGATACATTATTACAAAGCAAAAACTAGAATTGATTTCTTTACATCACATAAAGGTCTCTTGCTTCATTGAATAGCAAGTTTGTGCAGGTTGATTTATTTTTTTATTTTTTAAAGGCAAAAGCATAAAATTTGGCCTAGGAACAGTCCATGTAGGTCAAGTGCCAGACGAGCATGGGCCAGCATTGAACCTCTGCGCGTTCCTCAGACTTCCTCAGCTCACACTCACCATCATTCACTCCTGCTTGGGCAGTTGCTTCCTCTTGCCCCGTCATGCCTCTTTCTTCAGGTAAAGGGATATCCTCTTTTATAGTACTTCCTCCTAGAAGCTTATAGCCAAAGAAACCTCCCCTTGCTATGGTCTGTCTGATCCAAAGCATCTTTATGGTTGGGGCGTTTCATAACTGCAGTGCAGCCTGAAGCCTCTGCTGGAGGCACAGGGGCTTCTGAATAGAGAGGCATTGATCAGTGAGTTTTCCAGTGAAAGATAGGGCGAATGTAATTTGCCATTGCCCCTTGGGGCATATTTCATCAGTGTGTGATGTTTAACAGTGCTCGAGCTGCCATGCACAATACCACAGATGGGATTGGGGGCAGGGGCGGGGGGAAGGGGGGGCCCTTAAACAGACATTTTCTCACAGTTTGAAAGGCTGGAAGTCCAAAATCAAAGTGTAGGCAGGGCAGGTTTCTCTGAGGCATCTCTCCTTGGCTTGCAGTGGCCGCCTTCTCTCTGTGTCCTCACATGGTGCTCCCTCTGAGCATGCCTGTCCCTGGTGTCTCTCTGTGTGTCCACTTTCCTTGTCTCATATGGATACAGTTTGGATTATGGCTGACCTAATGGCTGCATTTTTAACTTGTTTAAAGGTCCTGTCTCCAAATACAGTGACATTCTGAGATACTGGGGGTTAGGGCTTCAACACAGGAATCTTAGGAGCCATAGTTCACTCTATCACACCTACATTAGAGGTTCTGAATGGTTCGTGCTTGAGTGCTTACACCGGGGCAAATGCTTCTCACTTATAACATCAGCCCTTGCTGCAGCATTTACAGATGAGCAAGCAGAATGTGATCTAGAGGCCGTAAGTCCCAGGATCACACAGTTAGTGGCAGAATCAGAGTTCACACTTAAGTGTATCTAACGCCTTTGTTCTATGATAACCATGCTGTGTTGTTTCCCACCCCTGAAGTGTAACAGAGTTCTGGCTCAGATGTTAAGGAGTGGGATTTCTGGGGTGCCTGGGACAGCAGGCCTTACTACAAGGCATTCACTTTCAGAATTCTTGAAAACTTGGGGGGGGGGGAAGCATCATTTGGGTAGCCTGAAGCCTGGAAACTTAGGTTTATCATATTTTTTTCTTTATTTTACTTTTTTCATCCCCATTTATTCCCCCTTATACCCTCCTCCATCTTTGTCTACCCCCTGGAATCACCTCAGTGTTGTCCACATCCATGAGTTCTTTCTCTCTCTCTCTTTTTTTTTTTTTTTGGCTCAATCCCTCTATTCCCTCAGCTTCGCTCCCAGAACTGTCAGCTTTTTCTCTATAAGTCTGTCTTACCATATTGTTGCAGAGCTTTAACTGTGGAGGAAAACACTAGAAGCAACTTATTCTCTATCTGGTCAGTATTAACTGTGAACCCTTCTTTTTCCTTATGGTTTTCAAAAAAACTATTAATCTTAACTGAATTTAACGATCAGATGTGAGATGTCTTTGCACTGTATATTCATTTTTCTGTCTGTCTTCAAACTTAGAACATTAGTTCAGAACACTCTGAAGTCTGGTGCTAGAGATGATTGTGTTTGGGAAATATTGGTATATATATATATAGATATATATAGATAGATATATCTATATATCTATATATATATATCTACACTAATAAAAGAGAAACATGGTAATTGGTGTACAACCACTACCCTTTTCATTGGCTAATCAGCGAGATATGCAAATTAACTGTCAGCCAAGATGGTGACCGGCAGCCAGGCAGCTTGAAACTAACATGAGGCTTGCTTGCCTCAGTGACGGAAGACTCCAACGTTCCCCTCCTGCAGCTGCAGGCCTCTGAGCGGGCACTTTCAAACATTGTAACAAATAACCCCGGACTTCAGCCAGCAGGATCGCAACATTGTATGCAAAGGAAGCGGAGGCCTAAGAGCTGGAGCCAAGCCTCAAGTTAAGCTGGCCCAGAATAAAAAAAAAAAAAAGGAAAAAAGGAGCGGTTGGGAGCTTCAGTCACCCCCAGCCTGAAAACAGCCCTCAGCTCCTCACCCAGACTGGCCAGGCACCCCAGTGGGGACCCCCACCCTGAAGGGTGTGTGACCAGCTGCAAACAGCCATCATCCCCTCACCCAGACTGGCCAGGCACCCCAGTGGGGACCCCCACCCTGAAGGATGTGTGACCAGCTGCAAACAGCCATCATCCCCTCACCCAGGCTGGCCAGGCACCCCAGTGGGGACCCCCACCCTGATCCAGGACACCCTTCAGGGCAAACCAGCCGGCCCCCACCCGTGCACCAGGCCTCTACCCTATATAGTAAAAGGGTAATATGCTCCCAGCACCGGGATCAGCGGAGCCATGAGGCCTCCCGGCATCGGGATCAGCGTGACAGGGGGCAGCGCCCAAACCCCCTGATCACCCTGCGGCTCTGTGTATGACAGGGTGCGGCACCTCAACCCCCCCCCCCCCCCCACGGGCCCTGCTCTGTGTGTGACGGGGTAGAGCCATAACCTCCCCATTGGCCCTGCCCTGAGTGTGACAGTGGCGGCGCCCCAACCTCCTGATTGGCCCTGCTCTGTGGGTGATAGAGGGCAGCGCCCCAACCCGCTGATCCGCCCTGCTCTGTGTGTGACAGGGTACGGAGCCCCAACCCCCTTGATGGGCCCTGCTGTGTGGGTGACAGGGGGCAGTGCCCCAAACCCCTGATTGGCCCTGCTCTGTGCGTGACAGGGGGTGGCACCGCAACCTCCCCATCGAACCTGCCTTGAGTGTGACAGGGGGTGGTACCCCAACCCCCCAATCGGCCCTACCCTGAGCGTGACTGAGGGTGGCATCGCAACCTCCCAATCTGCCCTGTTCTGAGCATGACAGGGGGCGGCGCCCCAACTCCCCAATTGGCCCTGCTCTGAGCCCGACTAGGGGCTGCACCTAGGGATTGGGCCTGTCCTCTGCCACCCAGGAGCAGGCCTAAGCCAGCAGGGCGTTATCTCCCGAGGGGTCCCAGACTGTGAGAGGGCACAGGCCAGGCTGAGGGACTCCCCTCCCCCCCCCGAATGCACAAATTTTTGTGCACCGGGCCTCTAGTATATAAATAAGAGACCAGCGACTAGAAAGGCAAAACAACCAGAATGACTGGTGGCAATGATGCGCACTGAGGCAGCCAACAAGCCTGATCTGGGCTCCGATTGGCCCCCCATCCCCAGCCAGCCTGGCCCCCGATTGGCCCCCAACACCTCGATCGGGGGTGGGGCCAGCTGTCCAATCGCCCACGGCCCCTCCTCCCTACCTGCCCAGCCTGATGGGCCCCATTGGGGTGGGCCAGCTGGACCCCACCCATGCGTGAAATCGTGCATCGGGCCTCTAGTCTACACTAATGAAAGACAAACATGCAAATTGACTGTACCTTCTACGCGTTAAGCCACGCCCACCAGCCAATCAGAACAACTATATGCAAATTAACCCAACCAAGTTGGCGGCCAGCAGCCATGGAGCTGGAGCAAGCAGGAGGCTTGGTTGCCCCAATGATGGAGGAAGCCAAGCTTCCCGCCTGCTGTGGCGGCTCTGAGCTCCACTGAAAGCAACAAAGTTTCAATTATAGAAGGTAAATAAACCCCAGATACCTGCTTTCAGCCGGCCGTGACCACAGAGCTGGAGTGAGCAGGAGTGGGTTGTCCCTGGCGATGGAGGAAGCCAAGCTTCCCTCCTGCCTGCCCTGGCCAGCTCTGAGCTCCTCTCAAGGCTACAAAGTTTCAATTATAGAAGGTAAATAAATCCCAGAATAAAAGAAAAAAAGGAGAGGCTGGGAGCTTCCGTCGCCGGGGGGGGGGGGGGGGGAGGGGGCTTTGCCAGCCTGAAAACGACCCACAGCTCCTCACCCAGGCTGGTCAGGCACCCCAGTGGGGACTCCCACCCTGAAGGGGGTATGACCAGCCTTAAAACAGCCATCAGCCCCTCACCCAGGCTGGCCAGGCATCCCAGCGGGGACCCCCACCCTGAAGGGGGTGTGACCAGCTGCAAACAGCCATCAGCCCCTCACCCAGGCTGGCCAGGCACCCTAGTGGGATCCCCACCCTGATCCGGGACACCCTTCAGGGCAAACCAGCTGGCCCCCACCCGTGCAGCAGGCCTCTGTTCTATATAATAAAAGGGTAATATGCAAACTGACCGTAACAGCAGAAAGACTGGGAATGACTGGTCACTATGACACACACTTACCACCAGGGGGCAGATGCTCAATGCAGGAGCTGCCCCCTGGTGGTCAATGCGCTCCCACAGGGGAAGCTCTGCTCAGCCACAAGCCAGGCTGACAGCTGCCAGTACAGCGGTGGTGGTGGGAGCCTCTCCCGCCTCCTCAGCAGCACTAAGGATGTCCGACTGCAGCTTAGGCCTGCTCCCTGCTGGTGAGTGGACATCCCCCGAGGGCTGCTGGGCTGCCAGAGGGATGTCTGACTGCCAGCCTGGGCCCGATCCCTCTGGGAGCGGGCCTAAGCCAGCAGGTGGACATCCTCTGAGGGGTCCCAGATTGCAAGAGGTCATAGGTCGGGCTGAGGGAACCCCCCGAGTTGCACCGGGCCTCTAGTATATCACAACAAAATAAACTTGAATTACATGAAATGGTACTGTTAGTTATCATCTACCTCTGTTTCGTAAAGAAGCTTTCATTTAATATATTTTTCTGCACATCTGTTAATTATTCTTCTAAGCCCAGAATAGGTCTCAATTTTAAGTCCAAACTGGGCCACATGAAAGACACACATCAGACCACATAATTAACTGTAAGAGGTCTTGGCCTCTTGTGGTTTTTTTTTTTTTTTTTTTTAAGGCATAGTGCAGACCAGAGATTGGTAACCTGGTTTGCAACCTCAGTATATAAAAGATTTTTTTGCAAATGTTCATATGTAAGATGGTTTTTTAAGTCTTCAGGTTGTGTGAAAGTTACTTATTTAGCCTATTATACGTTTGTATTCTACAAGTTGTGCCTTCTTTATTAGAAGCATAAAAAACAGATAATATAATTAAAATGCCATGTATAATGGAGTGTATTAATACACTTGCACAAACACACATACATGCCATTTGCCAGACATTGTACTGAGCTCTCCTTATGGCTTATTTCTTTTGAACCTCACAGTTTCATTATGAATATTATCATCCTTTCCTCATCGTCTTTCAGGTTATCCCTGAGGAAAGGGATTTCTAGAACTTAAGTGACCAGCTCTGAGTCACACAGCTAATAACTAGTGGAGCACTGGCTTGGAACCCAGGCAGTCAGACTTCAGAAATTGTGTTCTTAGCTTATGCTATCTCACCTTATTTATGTCACTAACTTTTTTGACAGGCACATCACATCCTCTATAATAAAGAGGTAATATGCAAATTAACCCTTACGCCCTTACAAGATGGCTGCCTACAACCAGGTTGGCAGGGGGATTAGTGAGGGACGACCAGACGACTGAACAAGCAGGCTGTGTGGGGTGATCAGGCCTTCAGGGGGGTTAGTGAGGGACAACCAAACAACTGAACAGTAGGCTGTGTGGGGCGACCAGGCCGGCGGGGTGCCTGTGAGGGGCAACCAGGTCGGCGGGGCGGGGGGGCATTTGGGGGCAACCAGGCCAGCAGGGGGGGTGAGTTGAGGGTGACCAGGCAGGCAGGGGGGGCAGTTGGGGACGATCAGGCCGGCAGGGGGACAGTAAGAGGTGACCAGGCCAGTGGGGGGGCAGTTAGGGGCGACTGGGCCGGCGGGGCGCGGGGGGTTGCAGTTGGGGGCGACCAGGCTGACAGGGGGCGCACTTGGGGGAGATTAGACTGGCAGTGGGGCAGTGAGGGGTGACTAGGCTGGCAGGGGGAGGCAGTTGGGGGTGACCAGGCTGGCAGGGGCATGCAGTAAGGGGTGACCAGGCTGGTGGGGGTGGGGGAGTTAGAAGCAACCAGGCCAGCAGGGAGGGGGCAGTGGGGGCAACCTGGCTGGCACACAGAGGCAGTGAGGGGCAATCAGGCCGGCGGGGGGGTGGGGCGCAGTTTGGGGCAACCAGGCAGGCAGTCAGGTGAGCAATTAGGAGCCAGTGGTCCAGTTTTGTGAGAGGGATGTCCGACTGCCTATCCCTGGGATCGGGCCTAAACTGGCAGTCGGACATCCCCCAAGGGGTCCCGGATTGGAGAGGGTGCAGGCTGGGCTGAGGGGGACAAATTTTGTGCACAAATTTCGTGCAGTGGGCCTCTAGTATTAAGATAAAAAGGCTAATTCAGTAAGTGTACACTGTGTGTCTATGGGCACACCGGTCCCATTGTAGAAGACATGGCACCTGCCTATATGGGAAAGTGATTCAGTATTGATTTAGGAATGTGTTTCTGGATGTCCACATAAGTGGACTTGCTCCTGCTCATGCCAACTGGCTGAGGACACAGGAATCTTTTTTCCAAAACACTTACACATAGTTTTTAAAAATCCAGTTCAAAAAAATGTATTGAGGTGTTCATATGAATGAGTGCATGCATAATGTACAGCTTAACACATTTTCAGACCAAGAAGCAGAACAGGATCAGCACCCAGGAGCACCTGCGCCTCCCAGCTGCTGTCCCCTCAGTGATTCTCCCGATTCTGAAAGCATAGATCAGTTTTGTCTGCGCACCATTAAAAAAAAAAAAAAGGATTATATAGCGTGCACTCTCAAGTGTCTGATTCTCTTGCTCAGCATCATGTTCATGAGATTTATTCACATTGTGAAGTTGGTTATAGATCCAGTGAGTGACTCCGTCAGTTTACCAGTATTCATCCATCTGCTGTGGACAGACATGTGGGTCATTTCTAGGCTAGGGCTGATAAAGACAGTGCTGCTATCTATTTATATTTTAATCCTCACCTGAAGATATGCTGACTGAGTTGAGAAAGAGAGACAGAGAGAAACAGAGAACATTGATGTGAGAGAGAGAAATCGATTGGTTGCCTTCGGTATGTGCCCCGACTGGGAATGGAACCTGCAATCTGGGTATGTGCCCTGACTGGGAATTGAACCCATGACCATCCAGTGCACCCAGCCAGGACAGATGCATGTCTTTTTATTCGTTGCTGTTTGTAGACCTAGGAGTGGAATTGTTGGGTCGTGGAGTATGGTCTTATATACTTGTTAAAATGGAAGAGAAGAATCACCAAAATGGAAATATTTGAAACTCAGAAAAGTCCCCTTTTATTTGTGGTTTTGTTTGCTGTGGTTTTGGTTACCTGTGTCATCCTTGGTCCAAAAATATTAAAAGAAAAATTCCAGAAATAAACATAAGTTTTAAATTGTGTGCTGTTCTGAGTCTTGTGAAATCTGCTGTCTCACTCCATCCCCCTGGACCTGAATCATCGCTTTGCCCCTCGTCTCCATGTTGTAGACGCTCGCTGCCTGTTAGTCACTGAGTAGTAGCATATCTGCTATTGCAGTTCTGCAGTGCTTGTTATTTACTAATAATGGCCCCAAAGCGAAAGAGTAGTGATGCTGACAGTTTGGATATGCCAGAGAGAAGCCCGAAAGTGCTTCCTTTAAGTGAAAAGGTGAGTATAGTCAATAAAATATTTTGAGATGGAAAGAGATGCTTACACACACATTCATGTAACTTTTATTACAGTATATTGTTACAGTTAGTCTATTTTATTATTGTTAATCTCTTTGCCTAATTTATAAATTAAACTTTATCATAGGTAAGTATATATAGGAAATATCACAGTATATATAAGGTTCTGTACTATCTGTGGTTTCAGGCTGCCACTGGGGGGGTCTTGGAATGCATTCCCTGTGGATAAGGGGGAACAACTGTAGTAAGGGAGGCAATCAAACACCATGACACATTATCAAATGTGTACGCTGATCTGAAACTCCCATTAAAAGGGAAATGCTTGAGTCTGGCTGGCATGGCTCAGTGGTTGAGCATCGACTTATGAACCAGGAGGTCACAGTTTGATTCCTGGTCAGGCCACATGCCCCGGTTGTGGGCTTGATCCCCCATAGGGGCTGTACAGGAGGCAGCCAATTGTTCAATGATTCTCTTTCATCGATGTTTCTATCTCTCTCCCACTCTCCCTTCCTTTCTGAAATAAATTATATATATATATATATATATATATATATATACACACACACACACACACACACACATACACACCACAGACATACACTAGAGGCCCGGTGCACAAAAATTTGTGCACTTGTGGGGGGAAACCCGTAGCCTGGCCTGTGCCCTCTTGCAGTCTGGGACCCCTCAGGGGATGACCACCTGCTGGCTTAGGCCCGCTCCCTGGGGGATTGGGCTCAGGCTGGCAGTCAGACATCCCTCTGGCAGCCCAGCAGCCCTCGGGGGATGTCCACTCGCCAGCGGGGAGCAGGCCTAAGCTGCAGTTGGACATCCTTAGCGCTGCTGAGGAGGTGGGAGAGGCTCCCACCACCACTGCTGTACTGGCAGCTGTTAGCCTGGCTTGTGGCTGAGCAGAGCTCCCTCTGTGGGAGCTCACTAACCACCAGAGGGCAGCTCCTGCATTGAGCACCTGCCTCCTGGTGGTCAGTGTGTGTCATAGTGACCAGTCATTCCCAGTCTTTCTGTTGTTAGGGTCAGTTTGCATATTACCCTTTTATTATATAGAATAGAGGCCTGCTGCACGGGTGGGGGCCGACTGGTTTGCCCTGAAGGGTGTCCTGGATTAGGGTGGGGATTAGGGTGTCCCGCTGGATTGCCTGGCCAGCCTGGGTGAGGGGCTGATGGCTGTTTGCAGCTGGTCACACCCCCTTCAGGGTGGGGATCCCCGCTGGGGTGCCTGTCCAGTCTGGGTGAGGGGCTGAGGGCCGTTTTCAGGCTGGCCAAGCCCTTTGGCGACAGAAGCTCCCAGCCTCTCCCTTTTTTCTTTCTTTTTTTTTATTCTGGGATTTATTTACCTTCTATAATTGAAACTTTGTTGCCTTCAGTGGCGCTGAGAGCCGGCTCCTGCTTGCTCCAGCTCCGTGGCCATGGCTGGCTGAAAGCAGGTATCTGGGGTTTATTTACCTTCTATAATTGCAACTTTGTTGCTTTTGAGTGGAGCTGAGAGCCTGTGGCAGGCTGGCTTCCTCCATCACTGGAGCAAGCAAGCCTCCTGCTCATTCCAGCTCCATGGCCACAGCCTGCTGAAAGCAGGTATGTGGGGTTTATTTACCTTCTATAATTGAAACTTTGTTGCTTTCAGTGGAGCTCAGAGCCAAGGCGGGGAACCTTGGCTTCCTCCATCACTGGAGCAAGCAAGCCTCCTGCTCGCTTCAGCTCCATGGCTGCTGGCTTCCATCTTGGTTGGTTAATTTGCATACAGTCGCTCTGATTGGCTGGTGGGCGTGGCTTAAGACATAGCGGAGGTATGGTCAATTTGTATGTTGTCTTAGAATATATATATATATACATATATACATATATAATTTAAAAGGGAAATACTTGTAAAGTTTTTTCAAGTTTAGTAAAATCTTTAAGGTCCAGAGTCAGTTTTATTCTATATCTGCCTTCCTCTCTGCTTCCCCCTCCTTCTATGGGTTGTCTGTATTGACTAATTTTTCTTGCTTGAATTATTTTATCTGTGTAACATAAAATAGGTGTATTTTTTTAAATATATTTTATTGATTTTTTTACAGAGAGGAAGGGAGAGGGATAGAGAGTTAGAAACATCGATCAGCTGTCTCCTGCACACCTACTACTGGGGATGTGCCCGCAACCAAGGTATATGCCCTTGGCCGGAATCGAACCTGGGACCTTTCAGTCCGCAGGCCAACGCTCTATCCAGTGAGCCAAACCTGTTAGGGCTAGGTGTATTTTTAGAAACCAGTTCTAGAACCCTAGAAATCAAAAAGTTAAGCTCCTCATTTACAGGTAAAGTGATTTTACAGAAGGGTAAAGTGAGTTTTCTCAGGTTCCACAGGCACCAGAATCAGAACTGAACTGCAGCCCAGGTTCCCAGATTCCAGATCTTCAGCTTCTTTCCAATATGGGAAAATACTGTCCACACCAGTATGGAGTGTTCTCTTCAAGATGATGGAAACACCAGTTTTACCAAAATGAGGATTAACTTGAATGGGAAAATTCCTTTCTGTTTGAATGAAATATGACAGTTACATCAAGTAACTCAAGCAGCCCGAGACCCAGATTGTAATCCCATGAGACCCGATAAAAATCCCTGCATTTCTCTAGAGCACACCTTCCTCATTTTGAAGATGAAAGTCTGAATTCACTTATTTGATTCTGTGAAACAAATTTTTAAAAAGAGATAAGAAACAACTAATATTTTTGTGATGCCTACTCCATCAGTATACTATGTTGAGCACTTTATAGCCACTCACTAGAATCAAAAATGTTAAAGTAAAATACGGTAATGCCATTAATAACTGTCGTTTACCAAATTCTTAAAACGTGGCTGGAACAGTTGTAAGCACTTTGTTACCTCATCTATTTGTCATAATAACCCTTTACAATAGTCCTATTGTTAACCTCCTCTTGTGGAATTTTAAATGAGAACAATGAGGCACGGAGGGGTTGAGTAACTTGCCCATGATTTCAGAGCTCATGAGCAGAGAACCCTTTAAATGCTGTTTCCAAACAAGAAACTCATTCTGACCCTGTTTTTTACTGGCCAAACAAATAGAGCAAACAAATATCCACAAATGGCCAAACTGTATGGCATTTTTATCCAAAAGATAAAAAGGAATCTTAGTCCATCAGTCCATTTTTCTCCCCAAACGAGGACATGGGCAGTATCAAGTGCACATGCTTTCCTTTTCAGACAATCCGGTGCATTCTCAACTTCTGTGTGTCTCTGGAGATGAGTAAGGAGCTGGTAGGGCACAGGCACTTTTTTCTTCCCGGGGCCTGGTGGGAAATGTTTCTCTCCGGCGACTCATTTCTCTCCTTGAGCAGCCTCCAGATCTGCCTCCCTCCATACCTCTTACCTCAGCCCCAGAGTCTGGGTTTGCCTGTACAGGCACACCCCCTTCAGAAGCAGGAAGCGTGCACTCGTAGACCTGCTGCCTACACAGAGGGTGTCCTCGGAGCTCAAAGAGCTGGGAGTCCTTCAGCAGCCACTCGATGCTTGAGAACCCCTGTGCCACCTGTCTCACCCGCACCCATGGTTTGGTCTCATGGGCAGTTCATTATTTTTACCCTAGGCTTTCAGCTTCTCACCCTGTGACATGCCTTATCCTGACCTCCAGCTGCTTCCTTCCCCAGCCTCAGATAACTGGTTTCCCGGATGGACACTCAGCTGTTCCCAGCTCAGACCTGGTGTGCATTTTTTTCTGACCAGCTACAGGGTCCCTAGATCTTCTCCTGGCATGATGTCTGTCCCACAGTCCGGCTCCAGCCTCTTCCCCTGCCTTCTCCTATCACACACACTGATGTGTCCCCGATGGCCCCCACAAACCCACGCCTCACTCCAGAGACCATTAGACTCCTCACCCCTAGCCTTCTGCCCGGCAGAGCTCCAACAACATGATCATAGCAACCTGTGCATCAGCTGAACCAATGCAGAATTTCCTAGTTACTAATAAACATAACCACCATTTTTTGAGAACCTACTCTGTACCAGAATACTACTGACATCATCCTGTATTTAAGGAGCAGCATTTTTTTTTTTTTTTGCATTTTACCAATGGGAAAAATCATTATGTATTAAGAATATTAAACCTTTGCCTGTCATAGGCAGTAGTCCCCTCTTACCTGCAAGGGATACAGTCCAAGACCCCCAGTGGGTGCCTGAAACCACAGATAGTACTTAATGTCCCAATTGATGCAACCTCCCCCCCGCCCCCCCTTCAATGACCAGCTCACGGGATGTTCTCACATGTGAATCTCTGCTCTTATTTATGTATCGAAAGAAGTATCGCTTTTTTTCAATGACCACATATGATAAATTGCTTTCTGTTGAGTGAAAGAGCAATTAATTATGGCTAATGGACCCTTATCAGTTCAGTAATCAGTTTTAAAAACTTGTTACTAAAGAATTTCCAACTCTCCAAAGTAATTAATTATGAAGTAAAGGAAGGTTTTCATACCGTGGTGATTTTTTTTGAAGTTTTAAATTCGAATGAAATTTTTAAAAAATGTTTTTCTGATTCTGAGTGTGTTGATGAATATGGTATTTGTATTATATCTTGGTACCAAACATTTTGTTGTCTGTCTTCACTTTAATATATTGTCAGAAGGTGCATGTTTAAGAAGATCTGAATCGGTATCTTCCTACCATGGGTGAAATACCATCAGCCATGTGACACGGCAGGCATTGTCATCATGCATGGCGGAGCCACAGAACCCAAACTGGTCAGCACTGCTTCCTGGTGCTGACACCTGGCTGCTCCCACATCCCTGTGGAGTCCCTGAGTCAGCATTGTGTAGGGCTGTTGCTATGTGTAGCCTACTGGGGAGCCAAAATGGAAAAGCCACTTGGACCATTCTTTATCATAAAGAATAAAGTTCAAATTAATTCTTTTTGGTCTGCAACTTGGGAGGAAACAAATTAACATCGGATACTATATGCAGTGTAATTCGAGGGGTAGCACAGAATTTATTTTTTTAATTTCAGAGAGGAAGAGAGGGAGGGGGGGGAGGGAGGGAGGGAGAGAGAGAGAGAGAGAGAGAGAGAGAGAGAGAGAGAGAGAGAGAAACATCAGTGATGAGAGAGAATCATTGATTGGCTGCCTCCTGCAAGCCCCACACTGGGGATGGAGCCTGCAACCCAGGGATGTGCCCTGACCGGGAATCAAACTGTGACCTCCTGATTCATAGGTCAATGCTCAACCACTGAGCAACGCCAGCCGGGTGTAGTACAGAATTGGAATGGTGCCCCCTGGAGTTGTCAAACAAGGTGGCCCTCTTTGAATATCCCAGGAGGTACAGTGGTTCTCCCAACATGGCAATATTTGATACCACAGGAGCTGTCAAGAAGGGGTGACCATTGGCCTTCTGATGAAAGCAGTGTTTTTCTGATGGCTTCAATTCAGAGTGCAGTCCAGTTTTTGTGACCAGTGTTACAGAACCTTTCGCTTGTAACCCAAAGATGGCCGATTCCGACCTGTGACAAGGTTGCAGAAATTTTTAGGCCTCATACCACTTTGTGTGTTTTCAAGTCTCATCCCCCTAGTGTCATCCTGGCCGTGTTTTTCTCTGGCTGTAAATGTCATGCTGTAAAGCCAGAACTTTCTACCTTCTCTAAAGTGCTACCAAAGGGATAATTTGCTTTCTAATTTACCAAAATGAAACTAGAGACAATTTCCAGTGTGCCACATCTTTGTGATATGTTGGGTTATTTTGAAAGTAAGTCGATAATTTCATCTTAGGGGGCTGTGGATTTTATCATGCTTATTTTTCTCATCTCATGCTGCCTACTTTGTGCTGCAGAAGAAGAAAAAAACTGAACCTATTTTACATAATATCTGCTTCCATTGTGTTATCTAGAAAAGGCAATTCTTTTTCTAGTAGTGTTTAGTTAGTCCTTTGATTTTTCTGAGTTTATTTCATTAAGATATTGGCTGCTCCCTCCTGTCCTGTACCTTCCCTGTTTTCCATCTCAGATATGGAAGCTGGGATTGCTTCCATAACCTCCAGTTGCCATATGTCTTCCACGTCCAGCTTCAGGGCCTGGTGCACCTCTGCCCTATAGCCTTTTGGATGTGTCATTCACCCCACAATGAGTAACATTTCCTTCTCAACTGCCGTTATCCCTGCAGATATATTTCTTTCCTCAGTAATCCTTTTATACCTCACATTGTAGGGTTTCCCTTGCATTTTAAGATTTTGGGCATGTTCACTAAATTGAGTGATTAAGTAATTTGTCATCCAAACCAGTACAGTTCTGAGAGGAACAACAGACATAATCCCAGACTGTCCCAGGCTAACGAGGATGTATGGTCAACATTACTTCTACAGGGATCTCCAAAATAGCGACACCTCGACACTCAGTGTGCTCAGTAAATACCCAGTCAGCGAGTCCTTGACTGTCTCGTGAAATTTCTGAAGCAGCCAGGTCCTCTTTGAGCATTTTCCTGCTGATTCCCCTTTTGGCTAGATAACAAATGATCATAAATCATGTATACAGTGCTAGCAACCTCACCCCACCACATTTCCCTCACAAACACCTCCCTCCTAATGGTTTTGTTTCCCACTATTCATTTGGGCCTGAAATAGTGTTCACTCAAATCCCATTTCTAAAGGCTAGAGATAGAATGACAGTCAAGGCATGCTAACACTTAACTGTGTATGTCAACACAATTCTTAGTTATTTAGTTGACTTTTGAAAATATTCTACTTTCAACCATACTTCTTAGTTATTGACTTTTGAAATATACTCGTCTTTGAAAATGGCTGGGCAAAGCATAGTTTAATATTGTTGTAGGAATTTCAATAACAGTCCTCACTGTTCTGGCAGTGCCCATTCTTGACAGTTAATGGCTTAGCAGGACCATTAAAGTGTGTTATTCATACAGTGGAAGGTCTCCCAGTGTGTGAGCTAGGTCAGGGTACAGCCTGCTCCCATTTTCCCAACTTGTTTGACTAGAGTGGCTTTTGTACTTTTAAATAATCCATTCTATCTTGGTAGACCTTTTCTCCCCTCCTTCCCCTTTTTAAAGAATTTTTATGAGTTTGTTGGAGCCGAAGTGATGACAATTGCCAGGAAGCAAAATCTCAAAGGACTGAGAAAATGCTCCTCCCTTCTTTTTTAACAGTGCAGTTTCCATAGGAGACTCACAATGAACTCAACATTGCCAAGTGGGAGTGAGCCGTGGCTTTTATGAATATTCCTGTCTCTACTCGGTCTTTGCCTGTACCAGGATTTGTGATTGATTCTGTCCAATCTTACTGCTCTCCCCATAGGCCCAGCCCAGAGTCCTTTGTTGTCCTAAATATTTCCTCTAAGGTCTTTCATTAACTTTTTCTTTTTTGCTCTAATTTTTCTCCCTCTTACCTACTTTAGCATGTAGCCCTGCAACAATAGTAAGAAAAGAAAAAAAAAAAAGTACATTCTAGTAATGTGATCAGCTGAAGCAACAACTGGATTTCTGTTCTCTATTAAAAAAAAGAAACTTACACATTTCACCACTTTATTCTTGCTAAATGCTTGTTGAAACGACACACTGAAATGATTGAACAGCTTTCACTACTTAAATCTTTCATCGTAAATGTTAGTTGGGAGGAGAGCAAAATTTCTTTGTTTTTAATTAGTTGTGATATTTTAGGAAAAATTAAGGCAGGAGGAGATAGGATTATTAGTTTTCTTTATAATCACAGTTGATTTCTGTGACACTTAATTGGAGTAGTTTGCTAGTGGCAGAGGTTGTTAATTGTCTGCTAGTTTCAGTTTGCCCCATCTTTCTTGATAATAAAATCCCTCATTTTAGCAGGCACATGGTCACCTAGAATACAGACTGTATTTCCCTGCCTCCCTTGCAGCTAGGCATGACTGTATTACAAAATTTTGGTTAATTGCTTATAAGTAGAAGTGCCATGTGTAACTTCTTGGAAGTTTTCTAAAGGAGGAAGGCATTTTTTTTTTCCTTTCTGTCTTTCTGAAGGGAATGCAGACATGATGGCTAAGCTCATGTAGCCATTGTAGACCATGAGATGTGATCCATGCATTGGGGATGGTTGATCAACAAGATACCAGGAACCTCTGGATTGCCTATGTGTAAAAAAGAGAGAAACTCCTGTTATGTGTAACCTTTGTTATTTGTAGTTTGTTCTCACATGAGGTTGATCGTAGTCTCAACTGATTTATCTGTGAATCCATTTCATTTTGTTTGGTAGGAGAGCAGCTCTTTGATTTTTTTTTATCAGACTATGTAACATAGAGATAAAGGAATGCTTTGTTTGGTGGGCAAAAAAAAATTTAACTTTTATAAGCAAAACATGTATGAGATGTTCTGCAGTGTCTAAAATCTTAGATGTTATGTGACTCTTACAGATCACAAACATGCTCTTCTCCTTCCTTTTTGCCTTTTTCTTCCCCCTTCTGTAGTCGTTCAGTCCAAAAGCCAGTAAGTGGGACAGAAAAAGAAAGGTGTTCAGATTTGGGGGTGTGATGGCCTACAGCATATGTGGAAACCTGAGTGGGATGAGGGGGGCATCTGTGTGGGGTGGCAAACCTGGCTTGGGAGGTTTGAAGCCAGGCAGGGCGAGGAGGGTGAGGGCAGATGAGGAGGGTGAGTCTGACAGAGTGTGATGGTGGAAGGAGGAGGTGGGGGGAGATCTGTTGCTGCATTATTACATTGGATGGTTGAAAGTACTCAGAAGAATCCACAACATACATGGTTTAGCAGGAGTAAGAAAACATGGTGAGCCTCTGGGGTCCGGGAGGCTCACTGGTGATTCCTTAGGATGGTGTTTTTTGCTGCTCAGAACATATTTTGTCTCCAGATATGAACCATCAAGACATGTGGAAGAATCAGGGTTTCAGGGAAGCCCAGCCAAAAATGTCCAGCAGTGTCTTTTATGCCCGACTGGTCATGTACCTGTAGCCAGGTGCAAGCCATCAATCTGCGTGTCCCTCGACTTGTATAAGCTGGCTCTGGGGACTTCTGGGGCAGTTTCAACTTAGATGAAACATTAAGCATCTCTAGCCAACCTACTTGTCCTGCTTGTGACCAAGAATCTACCAGACTTCTGGGTTTCCCTGCAGATAAGCATAAGCTATAAGATAACTCTGTGCAGTTATGTATAGAGGTATCATGAAGCAAGTAAGTAGGTTAAAGGTAGTGGAAGTCAGAGGTCTCAGTATTCGAAAAGGGGATTACAAACATGGGAAGGAAGAAAATTTGAATGAACTGCATATTGAAATCAGATTTGTTGGTATGAATTCAATAATATAAATAGTGAAGTGAACACAGGTGTGTGTGTGTGTGTGTGTGTGTGTGTTCATGTGTTCTTTAGCTCTCTCCATTGAGAGGGGCTGAGAATATTGAGCCCCTAGATAAGCGGTTCTCAACCTGTGGGTCGCGACCCCTTTGGCGGTTGAACGACCCTTTCACAGGGGTCGCCTAAGACCATCCTGCATATCAGATATTTACATTATGATTCATAGCAGTAGCAACATTACAGTCATGAAGTAGCAACGAAAATAATTTTATGGTAGGGTCACAACATGAGGAACTGTATTTAAAGGGCCAGAAGGTTGAGAACCACTGTCCTAGATGGCAATGAGCACATCTAGTGCCCAGATTTTGGCTTATATATACATTTTCCACAAAAAGGAACCAGAGCTCATTTTAGAAATGGCTGATTCCAGGGCTGTGGCAGAAAAGTATCAGAAGAGCTTGAATACCTTGTGCAGAAAGCAAGGACATGCTCAGAGTAATAGGACTTGCCAAAGGAGCTTAGCAACCAGGTTAGATGGGCACACACCGTCCAACTGGGACAGTTCGAACATCAACGTACATAGTAATTTTATTTTTTATTTTATCTTATTTTTTTAAAATATATTTTATTGATTTTTTACAGAGAGGAAGGGAGAGGGATAGAGAGTTAGAAACATTGATGAGAGAGAAACATCAATTAGCTGCCTCCTGCACACCCCCTACTGGGGATGTGCCTGCAACCAAGGCACATGCCCTTGACCAGAATCGAACCTGGGACCCCTCGGTCCACAGGCTGACGCTCTATGCACTGAGTCAAACGGGCCAGGGCCATAGTAATTCTAGATTATAACTCGTTGACTAAGATAGATCAAAGCCATACAAGGATAAGTAAGTAAATCATGATTTCCAACAGCAACACCATTGACAGTTTGGATTGGATGAGTCTGTGGAGTGATCTTTTTGTCTTGGTGTGATGGTTTATTAGCTTGGATGAGGGCTTTGTGCCTTCCACACTCTTGGCTGGTTCTCTGACTGGCACAGTTACTGAGATGGATCACTGAGGCTGGGCCAGCAAAAACCAGCTCTGCAAGCAAAGCTGACTGGCCCTTAGAATGTCTGATCCTGCTCATTAATCTCATTAGCTCCAACTTGCTGTGCTGATTGCACTGCTAATTGCATGACTTTTCTTAATTTGGTTTAACATTTACCGACAGTGTTATATGAATTCTTGAGTCTGTTTTTGTGAGAGGTAACACTTCAACCTGTGAAAATAATTTAGCACTTTACATTGTAGGAGTGTAACTATAATTTGGGTACATTAACTAATTGTGTGATTTTTTTTTTTCTTTTACAGTCTCCTTATCCCACATCACACAACTGGTCCTCAGCCACAACAAGCTAACAAGTGAGTTGACTTTCACATTTGTTTCATAGTGTCTGCCTTGTCGGTAATGTGGTGATACTGCTGACTCTCTTGTTTCCTTTAAAGACACATGTTTATTTGGGGAATCCTAAAGTTTATTTTGGTGACACTAAGATACATGAGCATATTGTCTTCCCATATTTTGTACATTGCTCTATTTTGAAGACTCTTTCTTATTGAGTGTGTAAGCTGAAGAAAGAAAGTGACATTTTGTTTCTGTGGAATTAGTCCCATTTAGGGATGATAAATGCTGCAGTGACCTGAACTCCTGGGCCATTCATTAGTATTTTATGAAAAAAAAAGTGTAAAAAAATAATTAGAATAAGAGTTTTTGCTTTCATCTATACTTCCTCTTCAAAGGGGAAAAATTTATCTGTTGATGTACTTTCCTTCCCTGCTTAATGAGGGGAGCGGGGGAGAAACCAAAGAGTTGTATAAACTATATATATATTTATTTGAATCTGCATTTTAAAAAATTATTGAGTCTGGTTTCTATTGGACATTAGTAGAGTCATGGTATGGTTAACAAATAGTAGGTTTAATACCAGCTCTTATAAGAATATCTTGCATGAATGATATGGGCCATTTTATTCTTAGCTGTGGCTTTAAAGATTTTTTAATGACAGGGCCCCACTCTCCTTTCTCATTCCTAATTGACTGTCACTTCTTTGTGTTTGCCATATTTCCTGCAGCCTTGAGTGATTTTCTAATCATGTGGCAAGAATTTGTTCGGGAGCTTTCTGAGTCCAATGAAATTGAGCAGAATGTCATCCTGAGGGATTTGTGCCGTGAATTTATGTGCATCGTGTACAGCTTGAAGCAGTGTCACAGAGCTGTTGATTATTGAGAATTAGGAGTGGCAGGGCCCCTCATGTGCAGGAGACGGGCAGATTAGGTCATTTTTAGCAAAAAGTGCATATTTGTAAGGCAAAGGCAGAGAGCCACAATTGTCACATTTTAGTAGTAGGGACCACAGAAGCTGAAAGTGAGGGCGACAGTCACTTGTGGTCATTTTTGTAACAGGTGACATGCAGCTGTTTTTATTGTTTTTGTAGCAAATGGTCCTGCTGTCCACTGAGAATCTAATCCCAGTCAGAGGGCTTTGCTGTTTCTTTAGAAGGGTGGACAGCATGATTCCTGATTTCCCCAAGATTTTGTGAGAATTCCTGAAGCTCTATACTCAGTAGTTTATAAAAATATTTCTTAATTGCCAAGCTTATATTATGCATCATTATTAGAGTGAAACACTTTACGTTTAAACAAGAAAGCAAAACTTGCTTTAATCATATTATTTAATTAATTGATCTGTTCTTTAAAATATCTTTCAGATGGTTGTAACTTATTTGTTTTTATACTTCCACAGAGATAGAAATCTCAGCTATCCATGGATCAGTTTCTTTCTCCAGGCATATGATAAGAGATTAACTTAGAGACATACAAATATGGACTTAAATTATGTTCGTAAAAAGGTTGACTGTGAATGGATCCAAACTTCATATTTCTTCCTTCCTGTTTTATTTTCTTCTTCTTCTTTCCTCGTTTGAGACACACTTATCCAGTAAACTCTAATTAATCATCTTGGTAAATTCTATTCCATGCCATTGTGAGTAGTGTCAGTGACACCCAGTCTGTTCCACTAAGGTCAAATTAGCATCTTTTACTGTTTTTCTGGCATTTAAATGAATGACTTTACAATGGCTTTTCAAGTGTTTATAGTAAATATGTCCATTTGATGGCAATATAAATATGCATTATGTGTAAGTGACTGAGCACATCCTCCTGTCATGTTTTATTGTAATCAGTGTCTTTCACTTTCTGTGGTTTTTAATAGGGGCTGCCTCAGTACTGCTTTTATCTTGCAAAAGTGTTTGTGTTTTTCTCTTAGCATACTAGTTCCACTGGTCTCTAAAATCCCTGCTGTGGACTTATGGGATGAATGACTGGCTTACTAAAAGTGGGGCCCTGATCAGGGACACCGATTGACTTCACGCATTTGAGTCAGTATCTGTGGGGACACTGATGTTGTGTTAACTTTCTTTTCCTGCTGCTAGTTTTGATATTGACAGGTCCACTCAACAGTACAAGTGAGGCCATGAGGAAGGTGAAAGTGGGCTGATGGTCCTTAAATTCCTCTAAATCCTTGATGCTTTCTAAATTACAGTTCATAGAAATATTTCAAAATTGTCAAGGTAATCACTGATAGAGGTTCGTCATTAGTACAGTGACATTACTGAAATTTAAACCTGGGGCACTGGGGCAATGTTGACGGGTTTTGGAAACTGGGAAGTCAGTGGCAAATGGCCCTGCCTGCAGCCACTTTCCTAGATGCATGCATGTCCAGGAGGTGGGAGGCAGAGTAGCCACTGGACCATTTCCTTCTGCTATGACTGGACAGGTACGATCTCGGAACCCAACGGAGAGTTTCCCTTCTGGCCCAATGGGAATGGTTTCAGAGTAAAGATGAGGTTCACCACCAGACCAACCCTTCAGAAACTCCACTTTCCCTGTGATACCACACATATACTGTAGAAGGCGCTGTTTGCCTTTCCAAACCAGCTCTGCTCTGGCCGCCATCCTACAGCCAGCCTTTCCTCACTATGTGCTGCCACAGGTGCCTAGCCCTGCTCTGTTCTAGGCTACCTTGTCCCTTACTCTCTATCCTGCAGTGGCCTTGCCCCCACCCTCCCCTCCAGGCTCCCTGACTACCCTGGCCAACTTGAAATCTTTCTTCCCCAAACTCCTACTGTTCATAGATTCTTTTTTTTTAAAAAAACATACTTTTTTTTATTTTATTGATTTTTTACAGAGAGAAAGGGAGAGGGACAGAGAGCTAGAAACATCGATGAGAGAGAAACATCGATCAGCTGCCTCCTGCACACCCCTGACCAGAATCGAACCTGGGACCCTTCAGTCCGCAGGCCGACGCTCTATCCACTGAGCCAAACCGGTCAGGGCTGTTCATAGATTCTTTACACCAGTGTCACACATCCTTGTCCGCGTGTTTCATCTTTCTCTCTCTCTAAACAGATCTTAGGCTTTATTGAAAGCAGGACTGTGTCCTAGTCTTCTTTCATGTCCTGTTCTTGCTGAACACACAGTGGCCTCCCAGTAATACCTGTATAGACCAGCTGATGGGAGGAAGCAGTCCGTGACGGGGAGGAAAGCTGGCCTGAGGTGAATGGTCAGTGTAGGAACTGGACGGTTTTTGCAGGCTTTCCCAGTATAGGGGCTTGAATAGGCGTGGTCACCACAAACTTCTGTTTCTAACTCATGGGTCCATTTCAAACGTGCTGGACTGTGAGAGCTGTAAAGAAACTTCACCTTATGTCCTGGAAATTGGTGTCATATCATCTTTGTAGTTATTGGGGCCCTTTCAGACTTGAGGAATGGCGTGCGGGCTGGCGCTCCTCACAGACACCCAAGGATCCGCAGGGAGGGCACCTGGCACCACACTGAGCCGCTCATGGTTCTTCCCCAGCGACCTCGTGGGCCTCCTTTTACCACCCTCGGCCTCACGTCTTCGTCTTCTAGGCCCATTACTCTGTCACTTAAAGTTAGTTTTATATTCTGTATTTAAGGTCCCAAATTAGTTGCTAATTTCTTCATATAATTAACTATTTTAGATGTTTCTTGAGGGGAGGAGCCCTGTCGGATGCTATGTATCCTACCCCCGACAAAAGTGCCCAAAGTATGGTGAACATGAAATAGGTACTCAGTTAATGCCGATGGAGCATTGGATTGGTAGCTGATGAGTTGTGCCAAGTCCCAGCAGACCAAGATGATACCTCCAAGGGCTGGCTTTGGGCTTCTAAAGAAGGAAACATAGCAGTTATTCCAGTCTGTCTTCCTCAGTCTCTGCCCTGATCCTCCACCTGCTGCCTTTGTGATTACCCCCTCTTGTAAGCCAGTGTTAGCTAAGTCTTTTAATCTACTCTTTAATCTTATCCTTGCTTCTTACAGTGTTTGGAAGCGTTAGTTTTGTGTTTTCCTACTCCTTTTCAGTCTTAGACAAGTTTTTTTAAAACAGCCATTTTAACACTTGTCCACTAGAGGTCACTGTTGAGATAGGTATTTTTCCCCCCTTTCTGGTCTTGGGCCTAACTAAAGATTAAAAACCAAAATGGTATCAGATGAAATTTTTTCCAAGCTTTTCAGCTCTGTTCAACAGGGCATGTTGTTCTTTCATTTTACATGTATAGTTTACCATAATTAAAGTAGACTGTTCTATAAGGAGCTATGTTATTTTTCTGTTTTGCTCCTAAAATTGTACATTCATTTTCACACATCATTTTTTTAGTGTTATGATGGCTACTTTCTCAAGTTAGAAACTTTCCTTCCAATATCTTTCCATTGGAAGGATTTTATTGCCTTCTGCAGTATTTTGTATTGAGTATATATGATTTTCCTCCTGTGGAAGAAAGTTTAGAATAAATATGTATGTATGTATGTAATCAGATTGAATTTAAAAATAAGTTAGGAATGTGCCTTTTGTGCATATTTATACTGATTCTTCTACCAAAAACCACTGTCTAAGAAAAAACACTGTACATTATGAAATGAATTATATTCTGCATCAGTAATAGAGCAATCCCTGGGCATTAATTTTCTAACATGAAGCTTTACTTAATATTAAAGATAATTTTATTCTTACAGCAAAATCCATATGTAGACATTGCTAGAACCTTAAATATGACAACAATATTTTTTTCGTTTTGTGACCCATGTATATCGGGGATGAAGCACTCATCATTTTGTGCAAGAAATACGAAGGGTATCTTTTTTTGCTCTGTGCGAACCGTTAGCAGTTCACTCTGTGTAAACCTTTTCTAAGTGCGGGTCTCTGAATATAATTGTTAGGTTTTATACTTTGAACTTTTAACTGCCATGTAAAACCTTTTCTTGAGGTATTAGCAGTTTTGCCTGCAGTTTCAGGCCTTAATGGGACCATATCTTGTCATTTAATGTATCGGAAATGGCTAGACAGGCAGTAAACTTAGGTTTTATGGCAAAACGTGTGTTTTTTAAAACAGATTATTTCCTATTACTTAGCTGATGTATGAATTTGAAATTACAGTGAACAAGAAATGCTAGGGGTTTTTTTAGTGATTTCAATAATTTCTTTATCAAAGATAATGTTCTAAGTACATAGAAGCTAATGTAATGTTTTGAAATTTTATGCAGATGCACATATTGATGGGATTTCCATAAGTGTTACTATAAATGAATTAAGCACCATGATCTACATAAAATAATTCATTCTCCCAATATGCAGATCCAATTATAATGAAGAAAATTAAGCAGTTTTTTAAAAGCATAATAAATTGAAACGCTTTCCTATAGACATAATTGATTGTTGAGATGAATGAGAAAACTTAACTATTCCAATTCATAGGATGACCTTCACCAGTCTTTCAACACCTTCCTGTTCCAAAGTCTCTAGTTATTTCCTCTCTCACAGATTATTTGTCATGCCCTTATGCAAAAGTTCTTGTGCATGGCTTGTATGAAATTAAACTGAGGAGGAATATGCAAAATAAATCATTTCTCTGTCATGAATTTATCTTGGGACAATGTCAAAACAACTTGTTGTTTGCATTTTAACAAAGTATAAATGTATTTATAATACAGAGGCTTTGATCAATAGCTTATTTTTTTAATTAGTGTGCACTTATCAGTTTGTTACCATGCCATTATTTGAAAGACTGGATTTGAAAAAAATATATACCTAGCATTTTTGAGTCAGACAGCTTTGACTTACACACTATTGGATGGTACCCGTGGGTTAGGTTATCATAAAATGCTGCCTATAGTTGGCAGTTTGGTGTCATTTTTGGTTGTAGTAAGAGGCATGCAAAGTCATCCTGTAAAAGAATCTGTTGGCCTGGCCAACACAGTCCCAGTCAGTGGGTGACATTGGAGAAATAGGCTCTCAATGGTATAGTGTCCTCAGCTCAGAGACTGATGTCTTTCTTGCCACCCCCACCAGCCACAGTGGACCTCTTCGGGAATCCCTTTTCTTGGAGTCCTCCTCTGTGCTAAGAGGAAGCTAGCTACGTGTGGAATGTTAATCCTTCCGCAGTGTATTTCTAAGTGGAAGACTTCCATCGTGTTAATTCCAGAATGCTGGTCGGCTGTGGAGTAAATAACGTGGGGGCAGTTTGAACCTGTCCCTTTCCAAATCATAACTAGGTCCTTTGGGGGAGCTGATGCTGAAGAGGGTTTCTCTTCCTATTTACAATAGAACTCTCAAACAAAATGGACTTAATAGCAAAAATGTATGTTCAATCATCTCTTGGTCCTAGGTAGTGTGTGTGTGTGTCTGTGTGTACACAGGTGTGTAGTGTTGAGGAGGCTGGGAGAGGATATCTAAGAGGTGCCCCACTTGCCTATATACAACATTCTTTTGGAACAGCTCTTCTTAACATTTCATAACTCACTGACCTTTATAAAGAACTAGAGGCCCAGTGCACAAAATTTGTGCACAGGTGCGGTCCCTGGGCCTGGCCAGCGATTGAAGCGCGAGCGTCTGGTGTGGAAGGGCAGGTCCCAGCTGACCTCTGGGCCCTGGGCAGTACCCGGGCCTCTGGCCTCCCACCCCCCTGCCCTCCCTCTGCCTGAGTCATGGGGCCCCCACCTGGCTCCCTCAGCGCCTGGGAGCCAGGCGGCAACCCCATCCCCACTGCCTCTGGTCCCCTTCGGCAAGGCACTGGGCGGGGTGATCGGGCCCTGCTCGCACCTGCCTTGGCCTGGTGCCACCTGCTCACCTGCTCCACCATCCTGCCACAGTCCCACTCTCATCGGGGCTGGCAGCGCTTCTGCCGCCCACTGCCAGTACTGCGTTGCCGATGCCCACCATGTTCTGTGTCGCCCCCTGGTGGTCAGCACACATCATAGCAAGCAGTCAAACTCCGGATTGAGGGGACAATTTGCATATTAGGCTTTTATTATATAGGATAGGGTGAAAGCTGTGTTCATGATTCCTAGAAGTGTGTACATAATGGTTATAATTTCAACCAGTTTGTGGATCCTGTTAAAATTATCCATGCATTTTTTAGGGGTACATTTAGCTCTGATTTAGAAACACTAGAATAGGGGAAAGATAACATTAGTGTACAGGGTGGGGCAAAAGTAGGTTTATAATTGTGAGTACCTATTATCTTGTCTTTGTCTTATCTATAAATTATTGTAGTATTTTCCAAATGAACAAATATAAACCTACTTTTGCCCCACTCTGTATTTGTAGTGTGGATATACTGATGCTATTTCTTAAAGGAGTGTTTCCTGGAAATTGTACAATCTTTAAAATGATGATATTTAATGTCATGTGAAGTTCATTGTTGATAGTTTTTTAAAAATGTTCATAAGCACCACTTGTCTGCTTCAATTAAAATTTTTAAATTTAAAGAAGAGATTAAATAAGAATTGGTAACCTTGAGTGGAATAGTGGAATGTGTGTGTGTGTGTGTGTGTGTGTATACTAGAGGCCCGGTGCACAAAAATTTGTGCACTCGGGAGGGAGGGGGGAGTCCCTCAGCCCAGCCTGTGCCCTCTCGCAGTCTGGGACCCTTCGGGAGATAACGACCTGCTGGCTTAGGCCTGCTCCCGGGTGGCAGAGGGCAGGCCTAATCCCTAGGTGCAGCCCCTGGTCGGGCTCAGAGCAGGGCCGATTGGGGAGTTGGGGCGCCGCCCCCTGTCATGAACAGAGCAGGGCGGATTGGGAGGTTGCGATGCCACCCTCAGTCACGCTCAGGGTAGGGCCGATTGGGGGGTTGGGGCACCACCCCCTGTCACACTGAAGGCAGGGTCGATGGGGAGGTTGCGGCGCCACCCCCTGTCACACACAGAGCAAGGCTAATCAGGGGGTTGGGGCGCTGCCCCCTGTCACGCACAGAGCAGGGTCAATCAGGGGGTTGGGGAGCTCCCCCCTGTCACGCACAGAGCAGGGCCCATCAGGGGGTTGGGGAGCTCCCCCCTGTCACTCACAGAGTAGGGCCGATAGGGGAGTTGGGGCACCGCCCCCTGTCACACACAGAGCAGGGCGGATCAGGGGGTTGGGGCGCCGCCCTCTATCACCCACAGAGCAGGGCCGATCAGGGGGTTAGGGCGCCGCCACTGTCACACTCAGGGCAGGGCTGATGGGGAGGTTATGGCTCTACCCCGTCACACACAGAGCAGGGCCTGTGGAGGGTGGGGGGGTTGGGGCGCCGCACCCTGTCACACACAGAGCCGCAGGGTGATCAGGGGGTTGGAGAGCTCCCCCCTATCAGGCACAGAGTAGGGCAGATCTGGGGGTTGGGGCGCCTTCCCCTGTCACGAACAGAGCAGGGCCGATAGGGAGGTTGTGGCCCCGCCCCCTGTCACACACAGAGCCGCAGGGTGATCAGGGGGTTTGGGCGCTGCCCCCTGTCACGCTGATCCCGGTGTTGAGAGGCATATTACCCTTTTACTATATAGAATAGAGGCCTGGTGCATGGGTGGGGCTGGCTGGTTTTCCCTGAAGGGTGTCCTGGATCAGGGTGGGGGTTCCCACTGGGGTGCCTGGCCAGCCTGGGTGAGGGGATGATGGCTGTTTGCAGCTGGTCACACACCCTTCAGGGTCGGGGTCCCCACTGGGGTGCCTGGCCAGTCTGGGTGAGGGGCTGAGGGCTGTTTTCAGGCCGACTGAAGCTCCCAACTGCTCCTTTTTTTCTTTTTTATTCTGGGCCAGCTTTAGCTCTGGCTCCAGCTCTGAGGCCTCAGCTGCTGAATGGAGGTATCTGGTTTGTTTCGTTCTATAATCGAAACACTGTATCAACTCCAGCTCTGAGATCCCCGGCTCGCTGAAAGCAGGTTTCTGGGGTTTTGTTTAGCTTCTATATTTGTAACAATGTTTCAAACTGCAGGCTCAGAGGCCTGCAAGGCAGGCAGGGAAGGTTGGTTTCCTCTGTCACTGAAGCAATCAAGACGTATGTTAGTTTCAAGCTGTGTGGCTGCTGGCCGCCATCTTGGCTGGCAGTTAATTTGCATATCTCGCTGATTAGCCAATGGGAAGGGTAGCGGTCGTACGCCAATTACCATGTTTTTCTTTTATTAGATAGGATATATATATATATATATATATATATACACTCCAATAAAACCTTGAGAATCTCTTTCCCATTTCTTTTTTTTTTTTTCTCTTTGTTACTTAATATGACAGAACACCACTCTTATATGGTTGACCAGTAGTTAAACTCATGGACCGTTTTTTCAGCTATTTTTAGTGAATCCTCTTTTGTCTCGTTTTTTGCTGTTTCTTTACCCTTTTATCTTGCCTATATATTCTCTGGCCTAATCACCTGATTCTTCTCTGATCAGAATTGCCTGCCCCTCTCTCCAAATCTTGCCCTTCCTTCAAGAAATTGAGAAGCATCCTCACCTTTCTCCATGAAGCCCGGGAGCCAGCACTAGAGAGTGTAGTTAAGGCACCCCACAGCGTACAGACTCTGAAGGACCACTCTCCAAGCATATCATGACTTCAGGGTGAAAGGATGGGGAGAAAAGAATTAGTGTTTATTGACACCCTCCTCTGTATCCATGGGAGCAAAAGACTTAAAGTGATTCTATAAGGAGAGGCTGTTGTGGGGGCGGGGGGGGAGTGGCGGCGGTGAAGAGAGGGGAAGGGGTCGGCTTTGTATGGCTCTGCCTGCCATTCCCCTGCCGCCTCTGCCAATGCTGTGTGTGTGCATTTGAACGCCCACTGAGGCAAATCTAGGAGCTCCTTGGGTGAAGCATTGGCCCTGGGTCTTCACTTGTTCAACTAGAAGAGCAGGGAGAATTCCTGAGGTCCCGAGAAGGAGTTAACAAAGCTACTGTGTGGATTTTTCCAGCAGTGGGCATCTCCCTCCACCCCCAGCCTTCCTTCCTTCCTTCCTCATGTAATTACTTCCTTCCGCAGCATCCAACATAAGGCAAGGAAGGAAGCTCAGCAACCCAGTGTGAAATAACTTGCTGAAATAACTCTTGCTGAAATAACTCTTAGCTGTGAAAGAAGGCAGATACTACTGGCAGAGCGTGTGGGTGTGTGTGAGAATTTGACTTGTTTACTGTCTCCCTCTTAATGGTAATAATAATCAAGGATTGAGAATGTGCATGTATAAAATAATATATTGTAATTACATTTATTTATTTGTTTGTTTATTTGTTTATTTATTTATTTATTTATTTATTTGAGAGCCTACAGAGCCATTTTTTATGACTGAGCTTGCACCCCTATTGATGGAGTGGAAGTTTTCCATGTTCTCCTTTTACTTCTCACTCTTTCTCATGTTCTAGAACTTCTTAGGTATTTTTTCCTAGAGGAGCTCCTATCCATTTCTTGCCCTTCACCAGATGTCACTTCCTTCCAGGTTATCGAATGTCATTTCCTCTTCTTAGTGCTGCTTCTTCAAATCTCCTCCCAAATTATTGAGTTCTGTATTGCTGCATGGCCTTGCTGGCAGTGTAATTTCAATTAAATTTATCTTTATTGTTGAAAGTATTACAAATGTCCCCTTTTTCCTCCCATGGAGCCCCTCCAGCCCACTCCTACCTCCTCCCCAGGCCTTCACGGCACTATGGTCTGTGTCCATGGATTATGCATGGAAGTTCTTTGGTTAATCTCTTCCCCCACCCTTCCCTCTGAGATTCCTCAGCTTTTTAGATTTGTTTGGCTCTGTGTGTATACTTTTTATAGCCCAGGGACATATATTTTTGCATGTTTGACTTTATGCTGTAAAAATCTGCCTACTGCTTACTTGTAACTTTTCCACCTAATTTTTGTATAATTGATTATTCTCATTGTTGCTGAAAGAGTAGGATCATTTTTTTTTCTTGTAGTGAATTAAGTCATGGATATTTTTGGTTAAAATTACTTAAGCTGCAGAATCTTAGGAGGCTCATGATGGAATACAGTAAGTATGTACTTGTAGGTGTGAGTACTTGGTAAATACTGCTGAATAAACGAAAGTAGCATTTACTATTGTTATTTATAAAGCTGATAAATATTTGGGGGGGGGTGCTGGCTCTTACAGGCTGGATATTTAGATATTTTGCAACTTTATTTTTACCTTGAGGACCATGCAGATCATTTTAAATGAGATTTTGCTTTACTGTTTCATAAACTTTATGTTTTTAAATAACCCATAACTACTGTAATTCACTGTTTTAATACCTGCTTTGGGGGAAATCCCATAAAATCTGCAAAGTTATCATTAGTATATACTTTTGAACTTCAAATTCTTATGCTAACATATCATTAGTTCATTATTTACCTTGTGTTTTTTTGGCCAGAAAACAAAAGCCATTAGTCACTATAAGTACAAATGAATTTATTTGCATGAAATTCTGAAGAGCTTAATTATTTGTATGTGAGCATGAAGAGGTTCTTTTACATGTTATCACTGAAATGGCATTCAAGACTATGATCCTAATTGGCGGAAAGGATTGGCATCTGTATAATTAGTCTAGACATTAGCCCTGTGGTGTGAATAGACTATGTCTGCTAGCTATTGTGGCTGAGGAGCCAAAGGACTGTCCTTTCACTCTGACAACAATGTCTCAAGTCATGTTTTATGTAGTCCCGCTTATTTTGCTACTTCCTACCTTGCCTCATTCAGGGCAAAGGCGGGTGGTTGCTATCCAGTATCCCATTCATCAGATATTGAGGCAAAGCAGTGTTTGCTTTCACCATTTTCTCTTAGATGGTCTTCCTCCCCGCTGTATGTATGATGAATAATCTCACTCATTTTCATGTATTCTCATGATTTTTGTAATTTTTCTAATCACTTTGTTGTTAGCAGTGTAACTTAGGAATCTAAAAACCCTATCTCATTTTAATATCCTTTACAGGCCCTCTCTGTTACTTTATTCTTCTCTGTTAAAGGAAAAAATTTAAAGCTTTATAAGTTTAAAAATATTTTTTAAGTCAACAGAAGCATGTGAAAATCTGACCAGGCATATTTATTTGTGAAAACAGACAAAAATATTTTTTTAAATTTAATTTATTGGGGTGACATTGGTTAATAAAATTATATAGGTTTCAGGTATACAATTCTATAATACATCATCTTTATAGTGTATTGTATGTTCACCACCCCACGTCAATTCTCCTTACATCACCATTTTCCCCCCTTTACCCCGTTTTACCTTCCACCACCCCCCCTTTCCCTCTGGTAATCACTGTACTATTGTCTGTGTCTATGAGTTTTATTTTATTTATTTAATTCCTTTAGTCTTCTCACCAAGCCTCCAACCCTTTCCTCTGACAGCTGTCAGCCTGTTCTCTGTATCCATGAGTCTGTCTCCACTTCATGTTTTTTGTTGTGTGTTTTTTTAGATAATTGAAGTTTTATTTTTATTTTATTTTATTTTAATATATCTTTATTGATTTCAGAGAGGAAGGAAGAGGGAAAGAGAGAGAGAACATCAATGATGAGAGAGAATCATTGATTGGCTGACTCCTGCACATCCCCTACTAGGGATCAAGCCTGCAACCCCGGCATGGGCCCTTGACCAGAATCAAACCCGGGCCCCTTCAGTCCGCAGGCTGACGCTCTATCCACTGAACCAAACCAGTAAGAGGCAATAATTGAAGTGTTTTAAAAGCATTTTTATGTGCAAAGAGCTAGCATTCTGCAGTAAGGTAGATGTCTTGAATGACGCATTCATAGAAGCCATGTCAGATTTGGGGCAGCGTGCTAGTCACTGCATTTTGCTTTACCTTATCCCAGATACGGTATCTTCAGGCCTTGTTTGGCCCTTGGGTCTGTAACACTGCTGTCCCTGGAAATGGGCACATGTTCGCAGTGTTTCACCATCGCAGCCCAGGGAACAAGTCCACCGCCGGTTGTGCGCTCCTCTCAGCCTTTGCTTCCCATTAAGGGTTCCTCTTCTTCACAGGGTGCTTCCCAGGCCATCCCTGGTTTCCCGTGAAGGGGGCAATGGCTGAACCATGAATTCTGGTTTTCAAAGAGGCATGTGGGTAGCATTCCTGGTTTTCATGTCCCAGCCTAGCACCCCTCCTTTGCAGGGATCACCAGAGCTAAAAACAGTCTGGGTGCTTCTGCAGAAATAGTTGGGCAGGGGCAGAGAGTACTTCTAACTGCTCAGAAGGCTGCTGAAGGTGGTGATGGAGTTCACCTCCAGGTTTCGTGCCCATGCTTATGACAAAAACTTACATGTGTTCTGAGCAGCTTCTGGCTTCCCGGGAGCTGTGGGTGGTAACATGGTGCCTGGTCTGTTACCACCCTTTTGTAGCTGAGGGGGACCTGACTGCTGGTGCCGACCATACGGCTCTCAAGACCCATGCGTGCCCCACCGGCCCTTCTGTGGGCTGCACGCTGGCGAGCTCCTGTCCTTATGTTTTGTGTGGTGCCTGCTGCTGCCAGAGCCTGTCACTCTTCACAGTGTTGTTTCTTTGCCTCAGGGGCCACAAGATGCTTTTGCTCCAAAAGCCCCGCCTCTGATCGGCTGCACCCAGCTGGCCTGTCTGCTGTCACTGTCTCCTAGGATTCTACAGTTAGGGCTCATGTTTCAAAGGCCAGAAGTACAACAAAGGGCACCTCACCTTCTGGCCACCCTTGGGCATGATGAAGTTGCTGCAGAGCAACTTAATGCCGTGGACTACGGAATTCAGTTTTGTTTTTCACCATGCTCCTCCATAGTGATTCACCTTAGAGATCTGTGTGGGGAAGTGAAGTCCATTGGGAATGGTTAGATGGAAGCCTCTAGGTCGGATGCATTGGCCACCTAGACTGTCCTTTTTGTGTTTTACTGTCATCCTGCGGGTTCAGTAGCACTGAAGTGACAGAGGAGTCTTAATTTGGATAAGATTGATTGCTATAATCTCATTCAGCATTATTGTGCAGGGTAAGGGACATGTCTATTAGGTTAATGATTTTGATGTCACCATGAGTTAAAAGTTTTCTGAACCAAAATATTGTCACCAGGCCAGCAGCATCAGCATGTCCTGAAGACTCAGGCCCCACCCCAAACCTATTCAATCAGAAACTGTGCAGTACCCCCAGTCTGTGTTTGAACAAGCCCTCTGGTAACTATGATGCACTTGAGGTTTGTACACTGCTTTAGAGCAGCACTCTAGAAATTTCTGTAGTGATGGCAGTGTTTTTTTTTTGTTTTTTTTTTTTACATGTTAAGATGAATTTTTTATTGTTTAAGTTATTACATATGTCTCCTTTTTCCCTGATAGACACCCTCCCCGGCCACACCCGCCCCCCAGACAAGTCCCCACTGCCCCAGTGTCCGTGTCCATTGGTTATGCTAATATGCATGCATACAAGTCCTTGGTTGATCTCTTACCCCCTATCCCCTGCACCCCACCTTCTCTCTGTGGTTGGGCAGACTGTTCAGTGTTTCTTTGTCTTTGGATCTATTTTTGTTCATCAGTATATGTTATACATTATATTCCACATATGAGTGAGATCATGTGATATTTATCTTTCTCCAACTGGCTTATCTTGCTTAGCATAATGCTCTCCAGGTCCACCCATGCTGTTGCAAATGGTAAAAATTCCTTCTTTTTTTTTATAGCAGCTTAGTATTCCATTGTGTAGATGTACCACAGTTTTCTAATCTACTCATCTGCTGATGGACACTTAGGCTGTTTCCAAATCTTAGCTATTATAAATTGTGCTGCTATGATCCCTCCAACTTTGTTCTTCTTTATCAGGATTGCTATAGCTATTTAGGGTCTTTTTTTATTCCATATGCATTTTTGGAAAGTTTGTTCTAGGTCTGTGTAATATGCTGTTGGTATTTTATTGGGGATTGCATTGAATCTATAAATTGCTTTGGGTAGTAAGGATATTTTAATGATGTGGATTCTACCAATCCATGAACACGGTATGTCCTTCCTTTGTTTGTCTTCCTCTCTCTCTTTTTTCAATGTCCTGTAGTTTTCTGAGTACAGGTCCTTTACCTTCTTAGTTAAGTTTATTCCTAGGTATCCACGATGGCAGTGTTTTGTATCTGTGCTGCCTTGGACAGTCGCCACTAGCCAAATGTGTCTACCAACTCTTGAAATGTGGCTAGTGTGACCAAGGAGTTATATTATTAATTTTACTTAATGTCAACTAATCTAGATATAAATTTATTGATTTTTTTCTATTTCTTTTTAAATACCTTTATCCAGTTCCTTCATCCCCCCAAGCCCTGCTTCTGGTAACTACAAATCTGATTTCTTTTTCTATGAATTGTTTTTGTTGTTTTAAATTCCACATATAAGTGACATTATACAGTATTTGTCTTTCTCTGTCTGACTTATTTCACTTAGCATAATGCCTTCAAGGTCCATCCATGTTACAAATGGCAGGATTTTCTTTTTTCCTTCTTTTTTTTTTGCTAAACTATCAGTTATCTGTCGATGGACATTTAGATTGTTTGGCTAAATACCCAGGAGTAAATTTTGCTGGATCATATGGTAGTTCTATTTTTAACTTTTTAAGGAACCTCCATCTGTTTTCTGTAGTGACTAGACCAATTTGCATTCCCAATCTAGGCTTAAATTCAACTAGTGGCTGCATATTGGACAGCGCACCCCAGAGCATACCCTGCTATTTATTATTGTGTGGATAAACTCCTAAAATGCTTTACAAATAAGTTATTGGTTGTGGAATTATGAAATTTATATTTCAGAATAAAATGCTCCTAGAGTGATCTGCGGTTGTTACTACTAGTACAATAGTTTATTAGGTTCTTCGGTTGGAGGAGGTGGTTCGCTCTTGCTGGCTGCTGGGGCAGCATATTCTTGCGTGTAACACTGACTCTGGCCTGCTCTTCGGCTGCGCAGGGCCTGGGAGCAGTGCCTGCTGTAAATGTAACTGATGAGGACAGATCTGTATGCTTCTGGAAGTCATGCTCTTACTCAGGAATAGAGCTGGGTCAGAGTTTTCTTACAGGTGGAGCTCAGGTCTGTCCTCTGTGTCCAGCGAGTGTTTTCTGCCTGAGGGAGCTTTTTAAGGAGACTTTAATGTAGGAGATTAGGTGAGTCCCCTTTGTGCCCCCCACTTTTGAGTCCTGCTAGGCACTTTGGGCTTCTTGTGGAACCATCCAAAAACGGGTGGGGGGCTGACTGCTGAGTGTGGACCTGCATGAGATTCCTGAGGAGACGGGACTCTAGCGTGAGTAGCCTTCAGATTCTTAGATTGCCCGAAGATGCTTTGAGACCTGTCTTGGGGCATAGTTTTGGGGGTGACATCATCACATCTTTGTCACCTTTTTAAAACACAGTGGAGGCTCTGGACTTAGAATGTGCCCAGTGCTCCTGTGACCTGAGCAGAGGTGGCATTTAGAAGCTAGAGGACACATGAGAGTACTCAGGGACTTTTCTCCCAAATCTAGCTACCGGAATCAAAGCAGCCATCATAGCTAGGCAGAAAATGATACTAAAAAAATAAATTCTTTGTCCTAAGCAAAGTTCTACATGACTGAGCTTCCTGATTGAGGGCCCGGTTTGTTGCATTATATAAATCCATATCCTTGATTTTCATAGTCCAACTCTTCTTAGAATCATAAATGTCAAAGCCAGGAGGTAGAGAGTTTACAAATGGTCACAATCTGGCCTTCTCACTTCAGCCTGATGGAAGCAGAGCCCTAGAGAGGTTGAGTTGAGTGAGGACACACTGAGATTTTAGGGCTGATCAGGGGAGGCCAAAGCCAGCCCGGGTGGCCAGGAGGGCCTCCTGTGTTCCTATGTTATGCTGCCTCTCATCAGTGTGCTAAGTTCGGGGTTGTCTACAAGCCGCACATGTACTGCTGGGATCACAGTCAGAATCTGGACAGATTGATGAGAAAGGAACATGACAAACCCATAATAAGAAATATACAGGTGCTCATTGTTTAGTTAATAGTTTAAAATACTACCCTTGCTAATGTGTCACATAGGTATCTTGAAAAATTCCACCAGAATATTCTGACCAGTGACATATTGCTGCCATCTTTTCATGATAGCGTTTCATAAATTAGTTATTGCACAAGTTATTATGTTAGTTGGTTATTTTTTATGGGCAGTTTTGTTGTAGTTTGTTTTCTAAGCTCTAGGCCTGTTTCCATTTATCGACTACTCCTTTTGTAGATTACTTTTTTAAATAGTATGCCTCTCTTACTTTATTCTCAAAGTATTGAAATGCTAGGTGCTACAGGTATAGTGCTATGCACATAATAAGCATTCGCCAAATATTGGTTGAAAGAGCGAATGTTATCCCATCCACACAGATCTGAGTGTTAATTTCTTTTGCTTTTTACTTTGGCCATGGGAAAAACTATGGTTTAGGGAGAATATTAGCTGTGTAATTTTTTCCCCTGTCTAGCTTGAATGGAGTCTTAAACACACAATTCACATGCACACCAAAAGGCTGGAAGAGGTTTAGTAAATTGAATGTGGGGTTATTGTTTGTGTCCACAAAACAGGGCCCTAAATCACATTTCGCATAATTTGTGGCTTTAAATTGGACTGATTTAGCAAGGAGAGTGAAATAATCTCTCATCCTGTCAAAAAGGCGATACCTTCAGACCAACATTTAATTGCATTGGCAAAGTAACTTTGGGAAGGCAGCAGTAATTCTGGCTGCATTATTCTTGGTTTGTGGCTAAATTGGGATCATCATTTTCTCCTGGTTGCACTAAGTTTCTTTAATGCTCTTCAAACTAATCAGATGAAGGCAGGAGAGAAACTTTGTGGTAGCTGGAGGGGGAACAGGAGAACGGGCGGGCCTCTGAGCAATGTTGTCATCTGTGGAGCTCATATACTTCATGGTCCAGGTTCAGAAAAGGTAAGCTGACACCTGGCGACTCAGCAGGCACAGCCTGATTTTCTTCAGGATCATTTACATAAAGTGAATACCATTCATTTGCATAAAAGTGTGTTTTTGACTACACATCTAAAAATGTGCTTTTGTAGTCAAATTGTATAGGCAGGGCTCACATGCATTCATATTGGTGTCCAAGAGCGTGGTTTCCCAGCTGCCACTATTATCCCCTTAAAATCTGTCCTCTTGTCTCCATCCCTACCACCAGCCACTTCGGAAACAAATCTGTATGCCCTGCTCACTTTCCATCTGGATTACTGCTTCCTCGTCCCTTAGTCTAGAATGATTTGTATTCTTCACAGTCCCCTCCTCCAAGGACAGCATTTCCCTTATGTCTTACCAAGCCTCCTCCCTTTCAAAGAAATCCTGTCATCGATATCTTAGACATTTTATAAAGTTGAAATGATGACCCCAGACTAGATTGAACAGTGTGCCTGTCCTCTTTACTTATTCCCCCGCAGTTACACATTGGAGTTCTTGGAATGGCACTCTGTGTAAGTATTTTAGATGTCTGTCTGGGATTTCACACACACCTTTGCAGTGGTACTAAGCAAAGGTGCTCCTCGGTTTTCTCCGCAGTCTGGAGCATTCGCTGGAGGGAACTGGTGGGATGGAAAGTACATGTACTGACATGAGACAGAATTCTTGTGTTGTGCCCAAGGCCCGTGTCAATGGCTTTAGTTACCTGCATAGTCTTGGGATTGGGGTTTGTATGAATCATGGACAATAAGTTCATGGCCAGTAAAATATTTATAGAAAACTTGAATCAGCAAATGGATACATGAAGTACAATCTATGGGAAGTATTTCTGCTACCAATCAAGAGTTGGTACTTCTGAGATAAAGAAGCCTTTGCTTTTATTTTTATTTTTTTTAAATATATTTTATTGATTTTTTACAGAGAGGAAGGGAGAGGGATAGAGAGTTAGAAACATCGATGAGAGAGAAACATCGATCAGCTGCCTCCTGCACACTCCCTACTGGGGATGTGCCTGCAACCAAGGTAGATGCCCTTGGCCGGAATCGAACCTGGGACCCTTCAGTCTGCAGGCCGACACTCTATCCACTGAGCCAAACCGGTCGGGGTGAAGCCTTTGCTTTTAAATTTGTATTTGCAGGTATACTGTAGGGAAGGAAGAATCTGTCAGGCCCTGTCTGTTATATGTTAACCTTTGACCTGCCTATGAGTATTCCTATCATGCTACTGAGTTGGTTTTTCCTATTTCTGTATAATAACAATGCATTGATCTGTTGCTAAGCTGATATAACGTGTGTGTGTGTGTGTGTGTGTATGTGTGTGTACTGATCAAGTGCAAAGGTCAGGGCCAAAATAAGAGACTGGGTAGGTTGAAAATTTTATCATTTAAGGTTGAACTTAAATTGTGATTTAGTGCAATATGAAGAGAACAGCTCTTCAGATACCAGAGTATTGACACAGCTTGATGAACGTATCATTAAGAATGGGACTTGGAGTTCGCTTGCTGCAAGGAGACCAAAAGGAAGGAAAGTGCATTTATCAGACATTGTATGACGATTATAAAGCTTATATGCTTCGTAATATGCACTTATAGGCTGTTTGTGGCACAGACATTCTCTTTGCCTTTTGAATAAACATTTCCCTTTCTACTCAGTGGTGAGTTACAATCTTGGAAAAACGTACAAAATGTAAGTATACGTGAATTAGATGATTATATTGGATGGTTCTCCTTCATGTGAAGAAAAATACAGTGTGTTGCTGGCATTCCCTGTGAGGAGTGAGGTTCCTGAGTTCATAATCAGCATTTTTGTCTTTTAGCTGTGCCTGCAAACATAGCAGAACTGAAGAATCTGGAAGTGCTTAACTTCTTTAATAACCAGATTGAGGAGCTGCCCACGCAGATCAGCAGCCTTCAGAAGCTGAAGCACCTGAACCTCGGGTGAGTGTCGGGCAAGGGAAGCGAGGAGGAGGTGGAGGGCTGTGGTGTGGGCAGGGGTTCCCGCCTGGGAGGAGCTGATTCCTCATTTCCTTTTGTGTTTTAGGCTTTTTGAAAGTTTTATTGTTTTAATACATCCTTACAATGGCCTACATTAGCCCAGATCTCTTTGAGAACTAATTGAGAAGCTAATTGTTGGTGCAGTAAGGGTTGTGTGTTTTTTTACTGTATTTTGTTTCCAATAAAATTTTATTTCAGTGATATTGATCCTGAAGGGACTTACTTGCTTAGCTGTAACTGTTCGGGCCAGTTGTAATGTGTGGACTCTGCTCTCTGTGTCAAGCAGAGGTAGTTCACAAAGCACCTTCCTTCTCTGAGGAGAGGGTACATTTCTTACCATGGCTTTATTGATTCTTGCAATTCTTTTATGTAGTCAGGAGATTCTAATCTTGTCTGTCTTTATACAAAGATGAAGAGGGGAAGTTTGGTTCAGTGGAGGTTGCAGAAGCAGGTGTCAATGAAGAATAATCCCTTGCTCTGTGTATTACTTGATAGTTTTCAAAGCCCTCATGCCAGCTTTTGGCCCTCTCAGCCATTACAGGGGAGGGCAGGCAGGCACTCTTGCTTTCATGTCCAGGAGAGGAAGCCAAGCCCTTTCCAAGAGGTGAAGTGACTTGTTCCCAATGGCCCCTATGGTTAGGGGCCATGCCAGGCAGAGGACCCTGTCCATCAGACATCATAGATAGCACCCAGAACGTGGGCTTCTGAATGCCAGCTTCATTGTTATAGCTCTCAGATAAAAGTGCCCACTCATGCTTTATTCACTGTGCAAAGTAATATATTCATGAAATCATAGCCATTAAATGCTCTAGTAAGGTAGTGATTTACATGGAGTGGTAATAGAAGCTGGCCAGGTATTTATCAATTTAATAAGAAGCAATCATGGAGAAAAATCTCATTCATGGAATGAGTTTTAGTTTAGTTCATTCTTTCCACGGGGAGTTTTTGGTGAGACACTCTTTATTTTGATGTTCATTCTGGTTGAGAGATGAACATTTTTAAGATCCATGAGCATTTTTTTCTCTAATGTCAAAGGGGAGGTAGTGTTTAAAGGAGGGGAAAGAACACTTTATGTCGGATGGGATTTCCCCCTATAAATATGGAGGCTATATACCCAAAGAAAAGATCTTTGTTTTGAAAATTGTCATACTATTTAATTTGCATCTGTAAAGAATCTAAAGCTAGATACATATACTAGATATATAAAACTAGATATATTCTTACTATTAACTTGTTCCTGTATTAAATTAGTTGTTATTTACATATCAGGTGCTAGGTACACTACTTGGCACATAGTAAGCGGTACATAAGTATTAACTATTATCATCACCATTTTTGTGGGTTTTTTTTTTATTAATTCATTTATTTTGTGACTATGTAAGTGCCTATGCTGCATCAAGAACTTTGCTATTGTTGGGGGCCAATGGTGAAAATTACAGTCCCTGGCGGTAAGAATGGGGGCAAAGCTGGCTGTTAGCGAACAGTGACAGTGTACAGCTGGGTCACTGATGTGTGGCAGGTTCTAGAAGTGCAGTGGGAGAGGGCGCAGGGGCACAGTAGTCTACAGGGAAGATTCTCAGGGAAAGAGATCCGGCAAGGGTAGTATTTGAGCCCAGACTGGATGCATCAGAAGGAATTTCTCAGACTCCAAGCAGTGGGAAGACATCTCTGATTGTGAGAATGACATGTTTGAAAGCTCAGAGTCCTGCATGTTCTGGGCATTACAGGTGGTTTGGTGTTGTTGAGTATGAAATGTGAGGGATGGTATGGTATGGTAAGAGGGGAGAAGAGGAGCATGAATCTCTGCTGTTCATTTAATGAGTATTTCTTGGGCTTCCAACTATGTACCAGGCTGTGTTGTAGGTAGTGGCCATCCAGCCCATATGGGGCATACATCACAGTTGGGGAAGTAGACTGTAAACAAATAAATCATCAGCAAGGAGTCAATGTGCTAATGAAGGGCCTGAGTGTCAAATAAAGGAGCTCCAATTTTATCATGCTGACCATTGAAGAGTTTTCACAGTGGAGTGGCGGGAAAATATGGGTTCAGATTTTTGTATGAAGGATGTGTGAAGAGAGGCTACAAGGAGGTATGGCTGGAGGTCAGGAGCCTCGTCAGAATGCTAAATTAACGTTCCTGGTGAACTTGGGCAGTGAGAACGGAGGCAGGGAGGGATGGTATGTGAAAAATACAGAGGAGGTAAAACTGGCAAGACGGATACGGATGAGATGGGTTGATACCTAGATATCTGCTGTGGGCAGCTGAAATAGAAATACAGGTGGAGCCAGGTCTCGGAAAGTCCTGAGCTCAGAATTTGTTTGGCTGGGTTCCAGATGCCTCAGGATGGAGTTGTAAAGGTTCCTTTTTACTGAATGTGTCCAAGTCACCTCTTTATTGTCCTGGGAGCTGTTTGCATATTTCTGGCTCTCAGTGCTTTATTGATTGTGTAAAGTTTTCTGTATTTAATTATCTGGCTACATAGATAGGATTGTCAAAGTTTGAACTAAATTCTTAGTTTTCTGGGAAAGAATTAAGATGGGTTTCAAGAAAGGATACTTCTGTCCTCAATGGCATAAGAAATTATACTTAAAGTTCTGTTTAAGGCAAGATATAAAGAGCATACTCCTTAGACTAAGCAGCCTGAATGAAAATATATAAAATGAGATGCGACAGTTAGGCCACGTGCGTGCCTAATCTGAATGGCACACTCCACCAGACTCTGCTTTTCAAGTTTATATAGTACTATTTGCTGTATATTCCGGTGAAAGGACTTTTAGGCCATCTGAATAAGTAAAGGAAAGTTGAGTTATGTTCTTAATTTTTTAATGTGGCTCACTTTATGAGTTATTTTCCAAAAAATGTCAAGCCACAAAGGTTACATCTTAGTAATTATTTCAAGGATGATCACATTTCCAGAGGACCGTGGCCAGCTGTCTGGAATAACTTTCCGCTATGAGAGGCTGGAGCTCATCTCATGAACAGTTAGGAGTTTTCACCAAGCACAGCGCTGAGTGTTATGGATTTGGGTTTTTGATGTTTATCCTGCTAAGTGTATGAACCGGTCACTGTGGAGGTGAGAAGGTTTTATTGAATTAAGAAGAGCCCAGGAGCACCTCCAGAGATCCAAATGTTTCAAAAGGGAAGCATTAGTATGGGCTTTCCTGTGGCTTTTGAGGAAGAGGAAAAAAAAAATCTGATTTTGTAAGTTTCTCCGTCATATGCAGGCGTTTTCCCGTTTCCAGTACGCAGGTGGAAAATGTCCACATGCAAACAAAGAATTGATGCCACTTGGCGTGGTTGAGCCACAACCTTGGAGTGACTTAGGGTAAGCTGGTTTGGTGCAAATAGAAAAACCATCCTTGATAGTTGAGGTTTCTACTGTGATCTTTTCTCCTAAGGTGAGCTTGCCTCTTTGGGGCTGAGTCAGAATTCCTCTCAAACCTCCTCTTGAAATACAATTGTAGTTATAGCTGTCATTTCTCAAGAACCCACTCAGGAGCCACGGATTGTCTTAAACGCTTCACGTGTTTTCTCTCATCCTCCTGGTGAGCCTGCCGGGAAGGTATTGCTAGTCTTATATTACAGATGAAGAGGAATTGGGTCTCAGAGAAGCTGAATAACTTCTGCAAGTTATTGGAGCAGGTGCTAGAGCTGGACTTCAAACCTAGATCTGTTCTTCCACTGCCCCTACTGTAACCTCTTCTGGACATCTTGAGTGGCAGTGCTCAGGGGACCCTGAGGACACGTGTAGATGGAGGTAGATGTTCGTGCCCACTGTGGGGGAAGCCTCCTGCACAGCCCGTCATTCTGCGGAGATAGACTCTCTCTGGTTGTTTTGTGTGTGCTGGTGTTGAGGGAACCAGCCAGTATCCTTATGGCTTCTTGCATTGTTTGTAGCTGGGGCCATTGGCAGCACCGCTTCTGGACTGTCAGCGTCATTTCAGTCAGGGCTTCATTTCCACCCACCAGGTCAGAGGGCCTACTCCTGTCACGTACTGCTGGCAGCTTACAGGGCTCTGCTGTGTTCCTGACATTTGTGGGGGGCGGGGAGGGGGTTATTGCTCAAAGAGAAAGAAAACCTACAGTTTAGTAGATTCAGGCTCACTATATGTAGAGATGGGATGGGGACTCTCTTCAGTGAGATGCCACTTGCTTTCAAGGCAGCGATTTTCACCTGGTGTGCCACAGGAATTTTTAAACAGGCAATACCTGACTAGTCAGGGCACTGAGCTCTTTTCCCCTAGATTGTCAAATAAAAGAATAACAACAGCCAATGCAACAATAGCCATCAGGTGTGAATGAATAAAATTTATGACTATTCTTTTTTTGTCGAATCGACAAAAAACATTTTTTCTGGTGGGCTGCATAATTTTGGTCATTAGTTTGTGTGCCATGAGATGAAAAAGTTTGAAGATCGCCGACGTAGGTAAGGTATACTTCTGTTACTTCCCACTATCATACACTTAGCAGGATAAACATCTTTTTCTTCAGTTGCATCGTAGTCTAATGATGAGGAGTGCCTTGCCTTCCATGAGGTGCTGGGTGCTCTCAGACATCTGTCACCCTCGTCAGTTGAGTCAAAAGTCCTTAGTCGTTAACCTCTCTCAGCCTGTTTCCCCATCTCAACATTACAGAGATGATTATAAGTGCTGTCCTGCCTATGTTACACGATAGTTTTGGTGATTCAGGTGAAATACATGATATAAATATGCTTCACAAATTGTGAATTCATGGAGGTTATTTTGTTAGATGTAAAGTTAACCTAGGACTTTTCTAAGCATTCAGAGGTGGTCACTCTTTCTTTTGAGGCTTGTTTGGTGGGTGTGGTCAGGATTGTAGCTCATATGAGATGGATGGATGTCTAGAATTATTTGTAGTGTCACAGTTCCTCCCACCTTTTCACATCTGCCAGTCTGTATTAGATTTAAAAAAAAAAGATTTTAAAATCACTTTTAACTATGCACAAAGTTCGGAACTGTGTTAAGAAAAATAGGTTCTTGAAAAAAATGATAAAAGAGTAATAGAAAAATTTTTCTTAGATTTCATTGGAGATTTTATATATATATTTTTAATTTTCAATTGTAGTAAAATACACATAACATAAAATTAGCATCTTAACCGTTTTAAGTGTATGACTTGGTTGTGTTAAGTCTATTCACACTGTTGTGCAGCCAATATCCAGAAGTTTCTCATCATGCAAAACTGAAACTCTACACCCATGAATCACTGCTCCCCGTTTTTCCTCCCTCAGTCCCTTGTAACCACCATTCTAATTGGACATCAGTTTGAATGTTAGGAGCTGCAGAACAAAAAAGTGATTCTCCCCCTCTCCCCTTGGGAGAACTAGTGAAATAAAGTCAAGTGTGAAAACTACAAAGCTCATTGTGTCTTTTGAGGTATTATTGCTACATTCATAAGGAAGTTTTCTCTAGAAGACAGATATTTTTGTGAAGATTTAATTTTCTGTGTAAAATAGTGATTGACCATCACCATTGGAGAAAATGACAACGAAGACATTTTCAAATATTTCACGGCCTGGAATAAAAATACTAGGCTAGTTAAATAACATAGTGCATAGAATTATGACTTCTTTTAAGCTTTCAACCCCTCACATATAACTCTTAGACTTGTGACATAGGTGATCTGAATATTCTGTCTAAACATATGTTTTATATGTGATGTCTTGTTTTTTTCTCCACCCACAGCATGAATAGACTAAACACTTTGCCTCGAGGATTTGGCTCTCTCCCAGCTCTTGAGGTCCTTGATTTGACTTACAACAACTTAAATGAAAATTCCCTTCCTGGAAACTTCTTCTACCTGAGTAAGAAACTTTTACTTCTGTAATTCTCCTTAAAATGGTACTGTGTGTTCTAAAAAAATATATTTATTTACCAAGGCCCAAACTCCGAGAGAAATTGGGCATATAGATTTGTTTTCTTTACAGATTCCCTTTGAATTTTCTTTCGTAGCTCAGCAGTATGTGTACTTGATATATAGTTATCTGACACCATTGCACTGAAGTGGACTTTAATAATGTCATATTAACTTTCTGATAGAGATTATGTATCTAAATGAGATATTTAGCTAAGGAGTTTGAGTTTCTTTTTTTAAAGAACATGAAATATGTAGTAATATATGTGTTGCAGGTAACTTTTTGTAGGATATTTGCCCAAAGATATTCCAATCACTTATTTATAAAAATATCTATCAATAAACCACTGACAGAATTTTTAAAATTTCCAGCCATGATTATTGTGTTAATCCTTTTAAAAAGTGCTCTTATTGTCCTAGGCAGATTGGCTCAGTGGATAGAGCATCAGCCTGCAGACTGAAAAGGTCCCAGGTTCGATTCCTGTCAAGGGCACATGCCTGGGTTGCGGGCTTGGTCCAAGGTGCCGGAGGCAGCCAATCAATGATTCCCTCTCATCTTTGATGTTTCTATCTTTCTCTTCCTCTCCCTTCCTCTCTGAAATCAATAAAAATGTATTTTAAGCCCTGACTGGTTTGGCTCAGTGGATAGAGCGTTGGCCTGCGGACTGAGGGGTCCCGGGTTTGATTCCAGTCAAGGGCATGTACCTTGGTTGTGGGCGCTGCCCCCGTAGTGGGTGTGCAGGAGGCAGCTGATCGATGTTTCTCTCTGATCGATGTTTCTAATTCTCTATCCCTCTCCTTTCCTCTCTGTAAGAAATCAATAAAATATATTTAAAAAATATATATATATTTTTAAAAAGTGCTCTTATTGATGTATTCTATTTTGTTGATAGTATATAATTAAACACTTTTAGCTTTTCATATTGCAAACAGATTCTTGTTGCAAATGGTCATAAATAATTGGAAAAACTTACTTTCTCAAGAACTTGTGAAATATTTAGGAAAGAGTTACTTTCCTTCAATGAGTGTCTGCTTGTCCAAATAGTGATATGTATGGCATCCAGAAATATTGAATTTTCTGAGCTAGTTTCTAAAGTTACATTTTTTACCTTCTCTATACCTTCTCTCTGACTTCCTCAAGCACGTGAAAGCAACTCTAAAATATTTTCTTGGGCTGTGGAATATATTGTTTTTTATTATGTAAATTAATATACAATTCTCTCGAATTTTAAAACATTTGAATGTAAATGAATGCAACAACAAGAAAACATACATCTGCTTATACTCCTTTTTGGTTGAGGATAAAAAGATTCTTTGGGATTTTAGTAGTTTGGATCATGTTACCATTGTGTAATACTGTGAACAAATTTCTGATTATTCGTATTCTGCCTAAGTTAGTGTTTTCTCTATTTTTAGACTCCAGGTCATTATTTTAGCCCTTTGTCTTCATTTATTTTTGTTGTTAAGGCCATAGAAACAAGTAATAATATAATTGACCCTTGAATACACAGACTTGAACTTCAAAGGCAGGTTCACTTATATGTAGATTTTTAAAAATAAATACAGTAAATATATTTTCTCTTATGATTTTCATAATAACTTTTTTCTCTAGCTTACATTATTGTAAGAATACTGGTATGGTATATACTACACATGACATATAAAATATGTGTTAATCGGCTATGTTTTTGGTAAAGCTTCCAGTCAACAGGAAGCTATTAGTAGTTAAGCTTTTGGGGAGTTAAAAGTTATGTGTGGGTCCTTGACTGTGCAGAGAGTCCTTTCCTCTAACCTCCTCATGGGTCAGGGGTCAACTGTAATGAGTCTGATCATGGAAACAGTAAACAGTGATTATGGCTTCCACCACCGGAAAGCCTTTTACTAATTGATTTATTTTTAACACTAAAGGCCCAGTGCATGAATTTGTGCACAGGTGGTGGGGTCCCTTGGCCTGGCCAGCGATTGGGGCCAATCGGTGCCATCTCACCCAGTCCTGATTGGGGCCAGCCGGCCAGGGGGAGAGACTGCAGAAGGTTGGCTGTGGGAGCACACTGACCCACCAGGGGGCAGCTCCTGCATTGAGTGTCTACCCCCTGGTGGTCAGTACGTCCTCATAGTGACTGATCCTTTGGTCAACTGGTTGTAACAGTTGCTTAGGCTTTTATATATATAACTAGAGGCCTGGTGCACAAAAATTTGTGTGCACCGGGCCTCTAGTGCACACCGGGTGGGGGGTCCCTCAGCCCGGCCTGTGCCCTCTCGCAGTCTGGGACCCCTCGGGAGACAGCAACCTGCTGGCTTAGGCCTGTTCCCGGGTGGCAGAGGGCAGGCCCAATCCCTAGGTGCAGCCCCTGGCCGGGCTCAGAGCAGGGCCTATTGGGGAGTTGGGGCCCCCCCCCTGTCATGCACAGAGCAGGGCGGATTGGGAGGTTGCAATGCCACCCTCAGTCACGCTCAGGGTAGGGCCGATTGGGGGGTTCGGGCACCGCCCCCTGTCACACTCAAGGCAGGGTGAATGGGGAGGTTGCGGCGCCACCCCCTGTCACGCACAGAGCAGGGCCCATCAGGGGTTGGGGAGCTCCCCCCTGTCACTCACAGTGTAGGGCCGATAGGGAAGTTGGGGCACCGCCCCCTGTCACACCCAGAGCAGGGTGGATCAGGGGGTTGGGGCACCGCACCCTGTCACACTTAGGGCAGGGCCGATGGGGAGGTTATGGCTCTACCCCGTCACACACAGAGCAGGGCCCGTGGGGGGCGGTTGGGGCGCTGCCCTCTATCACCCACAGAGCAGGGCCGATCAGGGGGTTGGGGCACCACCACTGTCACACTCAGGGCAGAGCCGATGGGGAGGTTATGGCTCTACCCCGTCACACACAGAGCAGGGCCTGTGGGGTGGGGGGCGGGCGTTGGGGCGCCGCACCCTGTCACACACAGAGCCACAGGGCCGATCAGGGGATTGGGGAGCTCCCCCCTATCAGGCACAGAGCAGGGCTGATCAGGGTGTTGGGGCGCCTTCCCCTGTCACGAACAGAGCAGGGCGGATAGGGAGATTGTGGCTCCACCCCCGTCACACACAGAGCCGCAGGACGATCAGGGGGTTTGGGCGCTGCCCCCTGTCATGCTGATCCCGGTGCCGGGAGGCCTCGCTGCTTCACTGATTACGGTGCTAGGGGGCCTCGCGGCTCTGCTGATCCCGGTGCTCGGAGGCATGTTACCCTTTTACTATTTAGGATAGAGGCCTGGTGCACGGGTGGGGGCCAGCTGGTTTGCCCTGAAGGGTGTCCTGGATCAGGGTCGGGGTCCCAACTGGGGTGCCTGGCCAGTCTGGTGAGGGGCTGAGGGCTGTTTTCAGGATGGCGGGTGACTGAAGCTCCCAACCGCTCCTTTTTTTCTTTTTCTTTTTTATTCTGGGCCAGCTTTAGCTCTGAGGCTTGGCTCTAGCTCTTAGGCCTTGGCTGCTGAAAGCAGGTATCTGGTTTGTTTGGGTTCTATAATCGAAACACTGTTTCAACTGCAGCTCTGAGATCCCGGCTGGCTGAAAGCAGGTTTCTGGGGTTTTGTTTAGCTTCTATATTTATAACAATGTTTCAAACTGCAAGCTCAGAGGCCGGCAGCGGCAGGCGGGGAATGTTGGAGTCCTCCGTCCCTGAAGCAAGCAAGCCTCATGTTCGCTTCAAGCTGCCTGGCTGCTGGCCACCATCTTGGCTGGCAGTTAATTTGCATATCGCCCTGATTAGCCAATGGGAAGGGTAGCATAGTGACACCAATTTGCATGTTTCTCTTTTATTAGTATAGATAGTTCTCTTTACATGAAAGAGCCCTTTTGCCTTAAGTATTGATATAAGTGACACAGTGGTTTTCTTTGTTTTACTTTGGATGCAAATGGGATAAGAAATGTGAATCGGAAGTAATAGGAGAAAAATAGCTATCTTTTCTGAGGGTATATTGACATTTTGTGCCAAAAACTACTGGTGCCCACAGTTGTTAATTGTGTCAGTCCTTTTGGATATAGATGTTTTCCTGAACACACCAGCCCCACAATAAGCCAGTAAATCTAAGTTTGACCTGCTTGTTATTATTGTGAGCCCTAGGTATGTCACAGGCTTCTCACCAAGCCAGGGTTATTAATCAAAGCTGACTCCCTTGTATTGATCAGACCTCAAATGGTTGGGTTCCATGTCACCCTGTTTATATATTGCTGTTTAATTTGCAGCCACCCTGCGTGCACTCTATCTAAGTGACAACGATTTTGAAATCCTGCCGCCAGATATTGGGAAGCTCACAAAGTTGCAGATAGTAAGTAATTTATCTAAATTCTGAGAAAATCAATTCACTTCTGCAGTCCCTGTAGGAGTAGAATCAAGTCAATTTGAGCAGGAGTAGGGTTTGTTCTGCAGGAATAAACCACTACTCTTGGTGATGTTTCTTGTTCATCTGTAGTCACTTGTAAATAAATTGAAAGGATTAAGGCTTAAAGAAGAGAGGGCATGGAAGAGGACAGAGTTTATGTTGAACGCCTCTTTAAGGGAATTTATGTGAAATTGTTTTGACAACTCCTTGTTTTCTTGTATTTAGCTCAGCCTTAGGGATAACGACCTGATCTCGCTGCCTAAGGAAATCGGGGAGCTTACTCAGCTTAAGGAGCTCCACATTCAGGGGAACCGCCTGACCGTTCTACCCCCAGAACTAGGTAAGGTTGCTGATGAATGAGCTTACTTCTGGATTTAATTAATACCAGTTACCCAAATGCAACAATTCTGAACAACCCTCCCTCCCTCTTGTTGGCCATACCCTTCACCGAGGCACCCAGTTCTGATCATTTACTGGCATTTGTCATCGACCAGCATTCAGCTGTGCCAGGTTTGGCCTGCCCTGGCTCTGCTTTCAGTGGCTGCCACTGCAGTGTCTCAGAGGTGGCTGATGAGAGGTGACCCAGCCCAGCTGCCTGCACCCTGCAGTGAAAAGAGCCCAGATGCGTGGCGATCCTCTTATCTATGGCTCTTCCTTTACTAGCTGGAGATGGGTTTTGGTTTTTTAATCAAACAAACACTCTTACTTTTTTTAATCCTGTATTTTTAAATTTTAATCTCTTGAAAACTTACTAAATAGTTGTGTTTCTTACAGCTGCTTGAATACCTTTCCCAGTCATGAATTTGGTTTCCTCCTGATTCCACCTCCAGAGGGAATTTGAAATGTGTTCTAGCTGGGAATTCCTCTGTCCTATCCCATTTCCCGTTGGCAGCTGAATCTTACTACTCTGCCTGGTCACTCAAGTGGCCCCTTTGGCCTCTGACCTTCCTCGGAAATAACATCCAAAGCTGTTCTTCTGTTACTAGGCTACGCTACTCTTCCAGAAAAAGGCTCATGAGTTCCCTTTGCTTATGCATACCCTCGGTATCCTCTCATTTCTTCTATACATCGAACTGCATTGTTTCTCAAACTAAGACTTTGCTTTTCTGCCCCCAAATACTATCATTTTAAAAAACACACTTAACCCAATGTAAGCCCACTCAGAGCAGGGGCTTCTATATTTGTTCTCCCCTGCTTACTATGTACATGGGTATGTGCTCAAGGAATATGTCCTGAATGATTAATGAAGTGAGACCCTCGGATAGGCTAGCAAGGTTTCGGAAAGGCCGTGAGCAGGCAGTCTGACTTCGGTTCAGAGCTGTGCTGTTCAGCCACGAGCCACATATCAGTGTTCAGTAGCCACGTGTGGAAAATGCAGATAGAGAACACTTCCATCAGCACAGGAAGTTCTGTTGGGCAGCGCTGGTCTAAAGGGAAAGCATTCACATGCTTATATGGAACAAATGGAAAGTTTTACCCCCACTTTTCCTATATCCTTGAGCTCCTTTGTTAGTGTAAAAGGTCTAGAGAGAGTTGTGCTGCTTTTCAGCACCTCCCCTTCTCTGAGTTAGAAGTAGCCCAGTCTCACTTTAGGAGCAGGCTACAGGATCAAGAAACTTTTTAAAAAATATATATTTTTATTGATTTCAGAGAGAGGAAGGGAGTGGGAGAGAGAAAGAAACATCAGTGATGAGAGAGAGAATCATTGATCGGCTGCCTCCTGCACACCCCACACTGGGGATCGAGCCCACAACCTAGGCATGTGTCCTTGACTGGAATTGAACTTTGACCTCCTGGTTCATGGGTAAAAGTTCAACCACGGAGCCACACTGGCCTGGCACAGATGTTTTAAGGCAGAAAACTTCTTTCAAAAGAAAGATTCTATACAGTGGTTGGTAACCACAGGTGTTAGCGTTGGTAATACCAGGCAAGCTTTTGCACAATAGGAGTACCTGCTCCCTCCCAACCTGTGAAATGAGAATTTCCCTGCAGGAGAACAGTTCTTGTCTAATTTGGTAAAGCTTACTTGGTGCATCCTTGATTAGTGTGATTAGGAGAAATGAAAAATAAAGTGTATTTTGTTGTTTTATCTTACTTCATTTGTCAAGCAGTGAGGCAGTGTAGGGCATTAGATTATTCAATTATTTCTATCAGATAATAATTTGTTAGAAAAAAATCTAGTTGAACCTACACATACGTATGTATTTATATCTTAAAATCTTACATTGCTTATCCTATTTAAATACTGCTTGTTATCATATTTGTCTAACATTTCTGTTAAGCTCTCTGATAACAACTTACATGTTTTTTACTCAGTAGTGGAATTAAGGAGAAAGTCTCCAAATAACTTTATTTTTTTGTGTGAGCCATATCTAGAAAAGCGTAATCTTAACATCTGCCTGGTGGCAGTTTTCCCTAATTATAGGTAAACACTTAGCTGGAAATAAATGATAAACCCCTGGGAGTTTCTGTTACAAATATAACCTCAAGATGAAGACAGATTTATTTTTACACTGATTTTTTTTTAAAGTCAAGTATAATAAATAGTGATATAATAATATCACTAGCCAGCATGTGTTCTCTCCTGTCATTGTCATAAGCACAGTAAGCTGACTTTTTAGAGGTGAAGAAACTGAGGCTTGGAGAAGATAGGTGACACGTTTGTAGGGACACAGTGAGTCACAGAGGTGAGATCTGAACCCTGACTGACTGTCCTCCAGGTCCACATTCCTAACCAATGTGCGGTCCTCCTCCCCATTTGTGCCAGTAGAAGGATTCCTAGAAAGCGGTTTCTGAGTGTGCACACGATGTGGCACTGCTCGCTTCCCCACGCTGTGGCAGGGGGACAGATGACACAGTATGGCCAGTCACGTGGCCGACTGGGCTGGTGTGCAAGCAGCAGGGCTAGGGTAAAACTGCAAAATGCTGATGAGATGGCCTCTGGGAAACAAATTGCTGTTCCCCTTTCCACTCCAAGCCAATTGCATTGTCGCTGTCGTTCTTTCCCCAGTAAACACCCAGCTACAGCAGGAGTGCCTGTCTGTGTGTTGGATGCACAATGTGCTCATATGGCTAAGGGCCAGTGCGGGCCTGATGTACTTGAACCTTCCTGTATCTGTCCCACCAGCATCCACTGGCTGCAGGTTTGCTCTGGGTGCATTTTAAAGTGTGGATAATGGTCTCTCCCCTATATGTTTATTTTTTATGTATCTGAAAAAGCAAGATTAGTGCTTTGGAGATTTCTGTGAAATTTCCTTTAAAAATAAGTTCAGAGTTTATTAACTGAAAACATGGTTGGTAAGAGTATTTGGGCCAAGCAAGGGAATCCAATTGGGCTCTGACCTGTCAGATATAAGAACATGCAGGGACACAGCAAAATAAAGTCAGGGGCTTGAATGGAGTTTAACATGTAATTTTATTACTTTCTTTTTGTTATGTAACCCTGAATAAGTTACTTTAACCGTTGTGTCAGATTTCTACCCAGTAACTCACTTGATTTGATGTTAGTCCAGTTTATCCATTGAAAATTAGATATAAATTGGGTCTATCATCTACCCATCCATTTATTCATTCATTTAGACATTTACTGAGTTCCTACTTTAGGCCAGGTCTTGTCTCTAAGGAACTTACTTTTTGGATAAAGTAAAATTCACATATTCAGCAGCTGTTTATTGAGTCCCGGCTTCATGTTTTATTTTCTGGGGTTGCAACAAGAGACGAAGCATGCCTTGTGGCATTCTAGTTGGGGAGGATGAATGGATGATGGGTGGATAGCATATCAGATACAAGTGCTCTAGGTAGAAAAATCAGCATGGGAGGGAATGTCCATATTGGGGTAGGGGAGTGTTGCTCTATTACAGAGTCAGCAGGGAAAGCCTCAATACTATGATGATGTCTTTTAATCAGAGACCTTAGGGAGGGAGCTTCTCTGGCTGAGGGAATAGCAAGTGCCAGGGAATGAGGTGGGCTTGTATGTTGAGGGGTAACAGCAAGATTAGTGTAGCTGGGACAGAGTGAGCAGAGGGGAGAGTTGGAAGATAAGAGCTTAGGTAGAAAGTGGGGACTACATCCTGTGGGAACTTCTGTGCAGTGTAAGGACTTTGGCCTTTACTCAGGGTGAGACAGTGCAGGAGCATGAATAATGGCCCAAGAGGCCCTCCTCCTATCACCAAAACCTGGGGTTACCTTGCATGGTAAAAGGACTGTACAGATGTGATTTAGAATCTAGAGATGGGGATATGATTCTGCATTACCCAGGTAAGCCCAGTAGAGCTATAGGGTCCTTAGAAGAGGGGAGCAGGATGATAAGAGACAGTACGAAGTAGATGTGATGACGGAATCACGAGGGTGTAGTCATGCATGGAAGGGGCCATGAGCCAAGAAATGCAGGCAGCCTTCAGAAGCTGAAGAAGCCAAGAGAATGGATTTCCCCCTGAAGCCTCCAGAGGAATGCCACCCTCTGCATTCATCCAGCTGGCAGTAACGGTCAGATTCTGGGCCTGTCTCTACGGCAGAACTGACAGGAATTGGTGACGATTTCAGTGAGGGGTGTAAGAATGAGGATTGCCTGTGAGGAGCTGGACCTGGGGAATGGAAAGGATGGAGAACATCATGGGAAGGGTAGATTAGGAGATGGGGAGAGGAGAGGAGTTAGTCATGGACAGAGTTTGGGTGTCTTAAGTCTGAGATCCTTTGGGGATTTTTAATCGAGAAGACAATTGGACATTAGAATCTGGAATTCATAGGAGAGGTCTGGATACATAGGTAACTTGGGGCATTATCAGCAGACTGCAACGCCACAGATTGGATGTGATTGCTTGGATGTGACTGTAGAGATTGGAAGATTGGTCCGTGCAGCACTGTGCTTCCTCAGCACTGAATCCAGAAGCGTCGGGTACCTGACGGCCAGGCTGGCTTCCAGGCAGGCATCTGTGCCAGGTCAGGGACTGTGGCTTCCCCTGGAGGCCCCACGACAGCTCAAGTGCTAGTGCAGTGGGACGCTTGTGTTTCATAGGAAAACTGCTTTTCCCAATGTGTGTAGTTAACTGTGCCAGCGAAGGAGTGAAGTAGACACAACTGACATTTCCTGAGTCTGCCTAAATCCAATGTCTCTTTTGGGACCAGTATTTTCAGCTCACAGCCAGTTTCTTCCTCTGAAAAAGCAGCAACACGCCTAACTGGAGTTTCACCCACTTTTAATTAGCTGAATGGAGAAAAGGCATTGGTAGGGCAGGAAGGAAAGGCAGGCATCCCCACCTCGCCTCAGAGTAGATGAGGCCCAGAATAGAGCCTAACGGTGATGTCAGAGCTGGTAACTCTCTGGGCAGTCCTCTGTTCCACTTCTCTATTTTCTTACACACGACAGTTGTCCTATGAGATGAAGATGTGAAATGTGTTTTGCCTGGTCTCTTCCTTAAGTTCTCCAGGGTTCAGTTGCTTGTTCTGGATGCAATAATTACTGGTTTTGTGGCTTCTGCACAGTCATGGGACCTCTTCTTCTGTAGGTGTTTGCCCTTGGAGAAGGAAATGGCATAGGTCGGCGAGGCATGCAGTGAAGCACGTGTTTGAGATATCAGTGCCTTATCTACCCGAGTTGGAGCAGTGCATGGGAGGGCTGTATACAATGCTACAGGCACCTGGGGCCAGCGGGCTAGTGGCCTACTCATGGTGCCAGTAGTCAATGGCAGCTTTTATTACAGAAATATGAGGAGCATATGCATTCTTTCTAGCTCTCAAGGGTGGAAACAAATATTAATCACATTCAGAGAGTAAGTGATGTCATGAATTGAGAATTTCCCTCCAGTTGTATTCTGTAGAATGAACAGAATTAATAAAGAGTAGATATACCAGTGTAAATTTCTTCCTATTATACTTCTTAATCCTTTTCTTTATGGTTGTTAAGAAGCTAAAGTACTTTCTCTTGGAAGCAAGCAAGAAGGAAATGAGTATTTTCTTTTTGGTCTTCAAATTTCTGATTTAAAACGTCTTATTGTCTCTTGTGTTATTGTCATTTTGTCAATTGATTCCCAGTTATCTTATCCAGGTGTTTAAACACAGGTTTTTTTGTGTGTTTTTTTAAAATTAAATTGATTGGGGTGACATTGGTCAACATGAAAATATAGGTTTCATGTGTGAGTTTCTATGTTACAAGATCTGTATATCCAGATGTTTTAACACATTTTAATGTATACAGTAGATTGTAGAGGTTTGACTCATCATGGAGGCTTGGGCTCAAACCTTACTCTTAACCCCAAGTTCATGCTCTGTGACTGTGGATAAGTTATATTACCTTGTCATAGTTGTCTCCTGTAGAATGAGAGTAGTAATAGCCCCTTCTCATAGTTTTTTTTTTTTTTTGTAGGATTAAAAGAATAATCTATGTAATCTTGCCTCATGCCAAGATTAAATAAAAATGCTCAGTAAATATTAAGTAAATGAACATGTACACTGGTGCATGTGTGTGTAGGTACATACACACAGGATGTTTATACTATTAGGCTGTATTTAGAGGCTGGCTTTCTGAAACTCCTGGGCTCTTCTAAAACAGTCTAAGCCTAGAGGTTGCTCAGAGTCCCACACTTTTGACAGGAGAGAAATGCAGTTAGTGGCTGAGCACCTGGTGAGAAAGATTGACCTGGAAGGTCCAAGAGCCAGTCTCTGTCACACACTTTGATTGGTCGGTTTATCACACAGATAAAAGGAAAGCTGTGAATTAGCTTCTTGTGTGAAAGCTGAGAAGACTCATTGGAGGTGACAGAAGAGCTAGGAATGGGAAGAGAGGGGGCAAGAAGAGAGTGAAGATCTGATGGGGAGCGGCTCCACATGGGGAATGCTCAGGGTGGACACAAAGTCCCAAAAGATGGGTTTCACTGCCATCCTTTCAATTCCATCATCACAGATTTAATGTTATTCTTTTAATTTCATAAATTATTGTCCTAGTCTAGTGATGGCGAACCTTTTGAGCTCGGCGTGTCAGCATTTTGAAAAACCCTAACTTAACTCTGGTGCTGTGTCATATATAGAAATTTTTTGATATTTGCAACCATAGTAAAACAAAGACTTATATTTTTGATATTTATTTTATATATATTTAAATGCCATTTAACAAAGAAAAATCAACCAAAAAAATGAGTTCGCGTGTCACCTCTGACATGCGTGTCATACGTTCGCCATCACTGTCCTAGTCTATGCTTTTTTGTGAGTTTTATATTGAGGCTGGGACCAGGTCAGCTGGTTCTTCTACCTTGAAAGTTCTGTAGTTACCTTCTGATTGGACCATTGGTTGCTTGCTTTATTTAGTGATTCCCTTCTTTACTTTTTGACATCCTTTGTGTGACCATGAACTTGTCCCTAAGTGTGGAATATGTCGTGCTTGCACTGATTAGACTCACTTGTTAAACCATGTTCAGATCTCCACAAGTGGCAGCTTTGCTTCCCAGTTGTTTAATTTGTCACTGTCTTACGTTACCTTTTGTGACAGTGCTCATTTCATTGACAATTCCGTTCTCCCAGAATTTCTCAGGATAATCACTGTTCTGAACTAATTGTTTTCATTTTTTAATATAACTGATGTGTGCATACACAGTCCTTTCATCATTTGTCTACATACTAGTAATTTGCTTCATGTTTAAAGCATACTATATAAATCCATTTTTTAAAAAATCTGTCTTATTTTGTTATAAATTACTAGAGGCCCGGTGCACAAAAATTTGTGCACTCGGGGGGGGAGGAGGGGTCCCTCAGCCTGGCCTGTGCCCTCTCGCAGTCTAGGACCCCTCGGGAGATAACGACCTGCTGGCTTAGGCCTGCTCCCAGGTGGCAGAGGGCAGGCCCAATCCCTAGGTGCAGCCCCTGGTCGGGCTCAGAGCAGGGCCAATTGGGGAGTTGGGGCGCCGCCCCCTGTCACACTCAAGGCAGGGTCGATGGGGAGGTTGTGGAGCAACCCCCTGTCACACACAGAGCAGGGCCCATCAGGGGGGTTGGAGCTCTGTACCCTGTCACGCACAGAGCAGGGCCCATCAGGGGGTTGGGGTGCTGCCCTCTATCACCCACAGAGCAGGGCGGATCAGGGGGTTGGGGCGCCGCCACTCTCACACTCAGGGCAGGGCCGAGGGGGAGGTTATGGCTCTACCCCGTCACACACAGAGCAGGGCCCGTGGGGGGGGGGGGAGCTCCCCCCTATCAGGCACAGAGCAGGGTGGATAGGGAGGTTGTGGCCCCACCCCCTGTCACACACAGAGCCGCAGGGCGATCAGGGGGTTTGGGCGCTGCCCCCGTCACGCTGATCCCGGTGCTGGGAGGCATATTACCCTTTTACTATATAGGATTGAGGCCTGGTGCATGGGTGGGGCCGGCTGGTTTGCCCTAAAGGGTGTCCTGGATCAGGGTGGGGGTCCCCACTGGGGTGCCTGGCCAGCCTGGGTGAGGGGCTGAGGGCTGTTTTCAGGCTGGGGGTGACTGAACTCCCAAACTCTCCTTTTTTCCTTTTTTTCCTTTTTTTTTTTTTTTTTAATTCTGGGCCAGCTTTAGCTTGAGGCTTGGCTCCAGCTCTTAGGCCTCCGGCTGAAAGTAGGTTTCTGGCCTTTGCTTACAATGTTGCCAATCTGCTGGCTGAAGTTGGGCGTATTTGTTACAATGTTTCTTAAACTGCCCGCTCAGAGGCCTGCAGCGGCAGGCGGGGAACGTTGGTTTCCTCCGTCACTGAGGCAAGCAAGCCTCATGTTAGTTTCAAGCTGCCTGGCTGCCGGCCGCCATCTTGGCTGACAGTTAATTTGCATATCTCGCTGATTAGCCAATGAAAAGGGTATCGGTCGTACGCCAATTACCATGTTTCTCTTTTATTAGATAGGATAACCATTAAAGATTCAGTGTGAAGTCTGAGTGTTCTGGAGTTGGGCAAGTTTAGCTACCACCTGAAATCTCTTAAGTCTTAAGAAAATAAATGTAATGGCAGTTATTAAGCACTTCCAGAATAAGCGGGCACAAAGGCCATAATAAGAAATTAAAAATGAGGTTTTATTAGCATGGATTCTCCATTTTAGACAATTACCTGCCATTACCCAAGGCATAGTTATTTACCAGGTGTAATGAGCATATTTGTAATAAAAGAAAACACGATAATTTCAAGAGAAACATCAAAAGTGCTTTATTCAAAGTAATGTCCATCTCTAGCTACACATTTCCCCCATCTTTCAGGTAATTTGTGGATACCGTCCCAAAAGAACTTTTCTTGTTTTGAGGCAAACCATTCAGAGACCCAATTTTCCACTTCTTTGTACGTTTTGAAGTGCTGCTCAGAAAGTGCGTGTGCCATCGATCAGACCAAGTGGTAATCTGAAGGAGCAAGGTCTGGTGAATATGGCGGGTGGGTTAATACTTTCCAGGTAACGTGTCTTTAACTTGTTTTGAAGTGTGTGATGGTGCATTATCATGAAGCAAAATTACTTTGCTGTGTCTTCTGGCCCATTCTTGTCATCTCACGATCAAAGTGTGGTTCAAATTGATTATTTGTTGTCAGTAGCGATCAGTATTAACGGTTTCACCTGGTTTTAGAAGCTCATAATATACCACACCTTCCTGATCCCACCAAACGCAGAGCATTATTTTCTTTCTGAAGCAATTTGGCCTTCCAGTCAATGTTGATGGTTGACCTGGATCAACCCATGATTTTGTGCATTTGGGATTCTCAAAATAAATCCATTTTTCATCGCCAGTCACAATTCGATGCAAAAAAGACTTTATTTTGTGCAGTTGAAGCAACATTTTACTGATGACTTTTTGGTTTTCCATTTATCTTTCGTTCAGTTGATGTGGCACCTATTTTTCCTTCCTTTAAAATCTTTCCCATTGCTTGTAAACGATCGGAAATTGTTTGCTGAGCAACGTTTAATCTTTCTGCAAGTTGTTTTTGACACGCATCTTCATCCAATAATGCTTGTAATTGTTGGTCTTCAAACTTTTTTGGTTGACCTGGACGTTCTTTGTCTTTCACATAGAAATCATCACTTTTAAAGCGTTTCAACCAGCGTTCACAAATATCTTGAGATGGAGCATGTTCACCGTAAGCTTCCTGAAGTATACGATAACTTTTTCTTCAAAATAAAGTAATGAATTAAAAGTTCCCACAAATGCCCTTTTTTTGGCACAAAATTCAACATTTTTAAGCGTAAAAATATCTTTGATGTTAACACCTTCAGAAAATTTGACATAAGAAGTTTTGAAGCTTGTTGTCAATACAGCAAAATAGCATACTTATCAAATTGCATATATATCAACATATGTGTAACTCTATCTATTGAAAAAATCCACATTATTAACCGGTATACCTGGTATTTATTATTTTATTTTTCAATTACAGTTTACATTCAATATTATTTTATATTAGTCTCAGGTGTTCAGCACCAAGCCATCTTTATATTTACCAGAATTGGTTTTCTCTGCGTAAATCCAGCTACTTGTGAAAGGTAGAGCTGGATCATGTTTATCTAATTAGGTTGAGAAGTAGCACTACTGAATTGGCCATCTTTTCTACTTTTTGTTTTTTGTTTTTTTGTTAATCCTCACTGGAGGATATTTTTTCCATTGATTTTTTTTTTTTTTTTTTTTTTTTAGAGTGGAAGGAATGGTGAGCGAGAGATAGACAGATAGAGAGAAACATCGATGTGAGAGAGACACACATGGACTGGTTGCATCCCACATGTGCCATGACCTAGGCTGGGAATCGAACCTGCAACCCCAGTACTTGCCCTAGATTGGGAGTTGAACCCATGACTGGCCAGGGCCTCCTTAGTTTTGTTGATGTGTCCATCTTAGTCTTGTGAATGAAGTCAAGATGTGGGCAGCATAGTTGAATGAAGTATGTGGCCTCTCCCAACTGGGGTACAATTTCTAGGTCACCAGAACTTCAACTGAGTCACTTTGATTGTTTACAATTCCTGGTAAAATGAAAAAGAAGAAATTACATAAGAGGTTATACAGTGTTTTGTATATATTTTTTTAAATTTAATAGTCAAAGTTTTAATATATAAAAATATGGCATGACATCCTCTTATTCACTGGACAATTATAGGTTTTATAAAATTCAGTTTGGAGTGCTACTGGCCATGTCAAAATAGTGGTGCACAAGTGTAAGATTATACAATAAACAGTCTCATCTCACGCTCTCTTCTAGCAAATGTCAACGATGTCCCTTAGAGCCTGGCCTGAGTGGCTCAGTGTTGAGTGTCAACCTGTGACCAGGAGGTCATGGTTAGATTCTGGTCAGGGCATATGTCTGGATTGTGGGCTTGATTCACAGCAAGGCGTGTGCAGGAGGCAGCTGGTCAATGATTTTCTCTCATCATTGATGTTTCTGTCTCTCTCTCCCTCTCCCTTCCTCTCTGAAATCAATAAAAATATATTTTAAAAAAATAGAGAATGTCGCCTTGAGACTCTTCTGAAAATGCTATTAGTCTAGCCCCCTTCCTCACATTATTGTTTCTTTTGCTCCTCTTACTGCATTAATTTCACTGGCCACTGTGTACAGTTGAGTTTTACTTTATTTCTGGACCCTGATTTTATTTCTGGACCCCGTCTTCTAATGTGGGAATCGCTGGCCCCAGGAGCCCAGCGGCCAGCTGGCAGGAAGCATTGGGTACATGTTTGTCCATAACAATCGCTCTCGCAGTTACTTGCCTCCTAGTTATTTCAGCATATTCTTTGCTTCTGTCTCTGCCTTTGAGAAGTAGGGACTGACTCTGGCTGAGATGCACCTGCCGGAGCCTTCAGAGAAAACTGCGGTCAGGCCTGGGTGTGGCGGAGGCGTCTGGCACAAGGTCTGCAGGGAGAAGTGGGTGCAGGTCCTCTGAGAGGAGCCAGGGCAGGGAGGAGGAGGAGAGGGGACAGGAGGTCCTGCAGTGGGAACTAGGAAATGACAGAGCACCTACAGTATTTGTAAGTTTACATTGTGTATGGGTTAGAAGTTCTATGGTTTTGTTTTTATTATTTTAGTTTTTCTGCATTGATATGAAGAAGCCAAAAGGATATATGGGGGAAAGGCTAATATTTGTGGAGCCCATAAGTTGTCCCATTAGGCATTGTTATATGTGTCTTCTCACTTAAATCTCAATAGCTGTGGGAGGGTGGGGCTTCTCATTTTATATGGAGGGAGCATGAGGCTCTGAGAGGTTGAGTAGCCTGCTGAGGTCCCACGGCTGGTTAGACTGGGACCTGGGACGCAGAACTCATGTCATGACCTGTGATAACGGTGCCAGATTAACTGAGGGAAGCACCATTTGCTGCTTTTGTTTTATGCTAGGTCAAAGTATAAATTAGTCTATATAAAGAAACAGCATTTTATGGAAAAAAGGCTCTCTGGATTAGAAATTAATGAAGATACATATTCCATAGACATAACTGTTATTCTGTGAAATGGTCGCAAAGTGCCGTGATATGTTAGGTTAAGAGAGCAGAAGGTAGTAATGGGATTATAAATTCTGCCACTTGTACAAAATTGAATTTGTCAATTGATAATGAATATTTTTGAAGCTACTTTTAAGCTAAATAGGATTATAAGTATCTCAATTTGTATTCAAAAGATTATCATTTACAAAATGGTTTCATAGACTTTATCTCAGTTCTATCAATGTGGGGAAGGAGAGTTCTTGGCCACTTTTTAAAGGTGGTGAAACCAGTGTTTAGGGAGATTGTGACTTGCCCAGAGCTACAGTATTGACATGGCTTGTTATTGACAGAATCAAATTTTAATTCAGATCTTTTGATTTCAAAAATTATTATTCCTTTTAGTAGGATATCCATAAATGTACAATACTGAGCCGGTAATGGCATCATTTATCTTTAGGTAACAGATTGCAGTCGTCCCAAATATCTTATTTTTTTTTTTCTTTAAAAAATAAAAAAAATGAGGGATAAGAAGTCTTTACCCAACTTTAAATTTTGACTTGAATTATATGACATGCTCTTACATTTTATTTCTGTGTTAACATTCCTTTTACCATACTTTACACAAAATTATATATCACTAGAGGCCCAGTTCATGGATTCATGCACCAATGGAGTCCCTCAGCCTGGCCTGTACCCTCTCGCAATCAGGGACCCCTCAGGGGATGTCGGGCTGCTGGTGCCAGTCATGAGCCCGGAGTCTGGCGCCCATCCGTCAGCTGAGCGGCACTTCCACTGTGGGAGCGCACTGACCACCAGGGGGCAGCTCCTGCGTTGAGCATCTGCCCCCTGGTGGTCAGTGCTTGTCATAGCGACCGGTTGTTCAGCCATTCATTCCCTTAGGCTTTTATATATATAGATTATTTGTCCCCATTCTTTTAGTTGATAATCAAAAACGACTCCCGTCAGGCCTCCTACATGATCTTTTTTAACAAGTTCCACTTTCTATATATTCATTTCAGTGAATTTTTAGCCCCGGAAAATGCTTTAAGTGTGGATTTAAAAAATGCTAAGTGAATTATATTTCTACCTGGTGAGTTATTGCCTTAAAGAGGGTAGGAAGATGCAGCACATAAAACGTTTCCATTCGGCGTGATGGATTTCAGGAAGCCCAGTGTCGGGTTAAGTGTGATTGAACATGCGCATCAATCTGTGTTAACACCTGCTGGTAAAGCATGCCTCCGTTGACAGTGGACCATCCTTTGATTTAATAGGACACTAAATGTATTCTTGCCCTCGGAGAAATGCCGGTGATATGAGATTCCAGATTTAATTTTTTTTATTCCAGAGGTATATCTGTAAATACAGTTTCTATCACTTGCATACATATATAATATCTTACATTTATGTAGCATCTCCCTCAAAGCATCTCCAATATATTATGCCTCAATAAAAGATAAGCAATATTATTCCGAGCCAGACTCAAGTGGAATTGCTTGTGTGAATGTGGGTTTCTTTTGGGGGCTGGGGCTGAGGAAAGGGTGACTGGGGGGATGATTTGTCAACACCAGAACTTAGGAAGAGACTCATGATAGTTATGCCTTATCATAACTCATCATGGATCAGCCATCCTGTTCATCTTTATTTAGACCTTTCCAGAATCGTTCACATTTTCAGTTGGGTATTAGTTCCATAGGCTGATCACTTACTGCACAAAAGCATCTAATGGTGCCATTTGTGCTTCTGTAAAGTTTTAGACAGTAGCCACATTCTAATATTAGTAAATAGGCCTTTGCTCATTCTCAACATATGTTTAATGATTTTAATGGGCCTCGCTACTCTCACTGATACTTTATATTTGCTGTTTTATAAAGAAAGACTCTTTTCCTTGGACAAGACTTACCATGTCTGATTCTGACCTGTGGCCCCATATACAGTGTTCCTATAATCTGTTGGGTTGGGGGAACAGGGATAAATAAAATAGACATAATCTCTGCCCTCATAAAGAGAATCTTTGAAAGAAACAAATCTCTAGAATGTCTGTTCTGTGTAAACCTTGAGTGTCCATCCTAAGAAGAAAAGAGTACGCCATCCTCTTCTCTCAACTGGGTGTCTGTAAGAGCCTCCTAACTGGTTTCCCTCCTTCCTACCTGGCTCCTTCCAATCCATTCTTCAAATAGCCAGCAAGGTGATTTTATAAAATCACAAATTGGATGAAGTCACTTCTGTGACTAGAACTCTTTTTTTTAAAAAAATCCTTACTGGAGGACATGCTAATTATGCTCATTGATTTTCGAGAAAGGGGAAGAGGGAAGAGGAGAGAGAGAGAGAGAGAGAGAGAGAGAGAGAGAGAGAGAGAGAGAGAGAGAGAGATGTGAGAGAGAAACATCAGTTGGTTGCCTTCCCATACTCTCCTCCCTGAGAGTCAAACCCACAACATTTCAGTGTATGGGATGACACTCCAACCAACCTGAGCCACCTGGCCAGGGCTGTGATTAGAATTCTTTAATGTGCTTTTGTGAGCTGTAAGAACCCTTATGACCAGGTCTCCATGTGTGTGTATGTGTTTTTGTTTGTTTGTTTGTTTGTTTGTTTGTTTTTATGCGTATCTTCCTCCTCATTCACTCATGGGCAACTCCCAGTGGCCTCCTCTCAGTTACTTGTGATCTTTGCTCTCTGCTTAGAATTCTTATCTACTGAATATTTGCAGAGCTGGCCAGATGCCAACTCACATGATTTTTTTCCCTCCATGAGCCCTTTCTTTGTCATTCTCAAGAGTCCCTTTCTGTTATTTTCTACTATGGCATTTTTAAAGAAGGCACAGCTCTTTTTTTTTTTTTTTTTTTAACAAATATTTGTTCATTACCAGCTGTGTGTGTCATGTACTCTTCTAAGTCCCTTGGGAGATATCAGTGTGTGTGGTGGGAAGGCAAGAAAGAAAGATCCCTGCCCTGATGCAGGTTTAGGTCTATAATCATCAGATAAAATTTTGTGTAAGATATGAGATCAGTTTTTTCCATATAAATAATTGCTTCAGCACCATTTATAGAAAAGAATTTCCTTTTCCTATTGAATTGCTTTAGTGCGTAGTCAAAAACTAATTTACTATATAAGTGTGGGTATAAAAACCCATTTACATATGTGTGGGTATGAAACCAATTTACTATACGTGTGGGTATATTTCTGGACTCTGTTCCATTTTTAAACCTTTATAGCAGGACCACACTGTCTTGGTGACTGCAGCTCCATAAGAAGTCTTGAAATCACATAGTGTATGTCCTCTAACTTTTTCAGAATTACTTCAGCTATTCTGTATCCGTAGACATGCTTATGTGTTTTAGAATCAGCCTGCGGGATGGTGATTGGGATTTGACAGCACTCACAGCTTCGAGGAACCTTGCCCTGGACATTCGCAGTTACTCAGCCAGACTCACGAGGTCCCCTGTGCCGTTTTCTGGTTCTCTTGCTTTCTCACTTTTCTTTTCCTACTATGCTCCCCACACACCCCGCTCCCTCAGTAGCCTCCAACTCTGACCTCTCTCCTTTCAGCTCCGTAATGCCACTGTACTGCTACATCTCCCACTTCCTCATGACTATCTGGAAAGGCTTCCAGGAGAGAGTAGGGTGATCATGGGGTTCCACTCAGCTCCCTTCTCTCAGGGATCATCATCCCATGCTGCCTATTGCCCCATAGCTACAAGCAGTTATATCATTTACTTTGTCCAGTTGCTTCATTTTTGCTAGAAGCAGATTAGAATTGTGAATTAATTTTTGAAAACTTTCAGTGTGGGCAGGTGTAATATAATTATTTTTCTGCCTCTTCCTTGCCCATTTATTTTTCATTTTTTATTTTTTTGTTAATCCTCACCTGAGGATATTTTTTCCCATTGATTTCTTGGGAAAGTGGAGGAGAGATGGAAGGACAGAGAAAAACATGGATGTGAGGGAAACACATTGATTGGTTGCCTCCTGCTCGCGCCCCAACCAGGGCCCCGGCCTGGGGAGGAGTCTGCAGCCAAGGCCCATGCCCTCGACCAGAATCAAACCCTGGGGCCCTTTGGTCCGAAGGCCGACGCTCTACCCACTGAGCCAAACCGGCCAGGGCCTTGCCCATTTATTTACACAGCTTCAAGAAATTATTTTTACTGTTTTTCCCTTCAGCCTTATTTAGTGGTTGGCGCCATAGCAGACAGAGACATGTTATCATGCATATCATCCTCCATGTTACTTACAATGGTCATTAAGACCACTTCCAGTCTCATTCTTGGTATTACCACATTTTTAACCCTCAGAATTTTTTCTTCATGTTTGTTGCTGTTTAAATTATCCCTTAATCCATTATTGCAGCTAAGATCACCTATATAAGTATCTCAGACTGGGTGGTTTAAACAACAAAAATATATTTCCTTACAGTTGTGGAGGTGAAGTTCCAGATCATAGTGTCAGTAGAACTGTCCCTTCTAAGGGCTTTGAGGAAAGGATCCGTTCTCCTTGGCTTGTAGACAGCCGTCTTCTCCTTTTATCTTCACATCATCTTCCCTCTGTGGGTGTCTGTGTCTTCATTTTCTCTTCTTATAAAGACACTGGTCATAGTGGAATAGTTCCCACCCTAATAACCTCATTTTGACTAGCTCACCTTTGTAAAAAGCTACCTCCAAATATAGTCACATTGAGGCACGGGGGGTTAGAACTTCAACATGAACATTTTGGGAAAGGACACAATTCAACCCATAATACTAACCATTTCTCTTATCTCTTTTTATTTATAAACCTTGATGTAGAGCTTGATGTTTCTTGATATTGTTTCATTGTTTAGATCGTAATTTATGACTTTAATTCTTTTTATTTTGCAACAGAAGGCCATGTTCCCTTATGCCATTATTTTTAATCTTTCCATGAATTACTGATCCCTTTGAGAAACCAAAGAAATCTCTAGAGCTACATTCCCTGAAATGCATATTTTTGCGTATAAAGTTTTGTTTATAATTTGGGGAATTTTAAGATGTCCCCAAGTTCATTCATAGACCCTTCAATATAGAATTCCCACCCAAATACACTTAGTTTTAAACCCTGTGTTCTAGATTCTACTAGCTGAGTATCACGGTCATCATTTATGTGTACGTCCTAAATTATTTTCTGAATTACATGCAGATAAAGAGCAGTGTGAGCCTAGGACACAGGAAGGGATTGTTCATTAAGTTCTAGCCATCTAAAGAGAAATCCATCACTCACTTGATTGGTTCTCTTTTGAATCTAGTTCATAGGATAGAGTGGTAGATGGTCATATATAAACTTTAAAGAGGTGTTAGCTTTTCTCCCCTTGCATTTAAAAGGTTATATGCTACAGTGTGAGACAAATAAATCATGATTCAGTACAACAGCAGCATTGCATTCAGCTATATAAATTGCCAGTGAAACACTAAATCTGTCACTTGTGTGTGTTCTGACCACTTAACAATTGGGATAGTGTTGGAAAGGAGGGCTGACTGAGAACAAAAGAAGCAAATATAGTGGCAGATGCAATTAGCAAGATCAATGGTTGGTGTTAAAGGTTCATTGTTTGGTCATTTCGTGTGACCCAAGTAAAAACAATTGCTATACAAAAGCCTTCCCTAGCTATAATTTTCTGTAAAACAATGCAGAAAAGTGAATTGCACAACTTTACAACATCTTGGAGAATGTTATTTCTCAGCTTACTGTGTTCCTAGGACAATGATCAAAAGATCAGCCTTGTTCTTTGGTTCATTCTTTTAATTGATAGTGCAGAACTGTGTACTCAGTATCCTTTCCTTTTAATTGATTTTTTTAACTTCAGCTGTTCACATAGTTCTTTCACAAAAATCTTGTCTGTGTTTGCATCCTTCATAACAGTTCTTTGAACCTCAACTTACCACTTTTTTTTCCTTCAGACTAGCAGATTTTGCACTGTCAAATGATAACCTTAGGATGACTACATGGACTGCAGCAAACACCACTGAATAACATTGAGTTTTCTGTGTTAATAAGATTTTTTTATAACTTTGCCTTTCATTGAATTACTGCTTCCCACCCCAAATACACTTGATCAGTTTTTATAAGTGAATAAATTTGAAAATTTCAGTAATAATAATAAATAATAAATACCATTTATCAGTGTTTATATCTTCTAAATAAAATATTTATTTGAAGTAACACCACTTTATCGGTATACAAATATTGAAGTGGTGTTACAGTTTTACCCGTCTTACAGGTGAGGAAAGCGAAGCTTAGCAAAGGTAGTGACTTGCTGAAGTTACACAGGCAGAATCTTTATCTGTCAGACTCCGTGCTTTTAACCATTAACTCATTTTCTGGAACAGGTTAGGAATCTATTAAATGTTTATAGAATGAATATTATCTAATATCTTTGCAGGTTTTGTGAAAGACACAAAGTTCTCTTGTAACAGAGCTATTGACCAAAATGAAATCTGAAGAATAATTAAGGAACTGTTTAGTTGGGACACCAAATGTAATTGCAGTATGATTGCAGGCTGCGCAAAAATTATCATGGCTTCAGATAGTCAGAAAAGACTTCAGTTAGGGCTGCTTTAATAGAAATGACACATACTAGGTGGCTTACATAACACATTTATTTCTTTTTAAAAAATATTTTATTGATTTTTTACAGAGAGGAAGGGAGAGGGATAGAGAGTTAGAAACATCGATGAGAGAGAAACATCCATCAGCTGCCTCCTGCACACCCCTACTGGGGATGTGCCAACAACCCAGGTACATGCCCTTGACCGGAATCGAACCTGGGACCCTTCAGTCCGCAGGCCAATGCTCCATCCATTGAGCCAAACCGGTTAGCGCAACACATTTATTGCTTAAAGTTCTGGAGGCTGGGAAGTCCAAGATCAAGATGTCAGTTAATTCAGTTCCTGGTGAGGACCCTCTTCCTAGTTTGTAGGCAGATGCCTTCTTCCTGTGTCCTCATGTGGCAGAGAGATCATCTCTCTCTCCAGTCTATTCTTCTAAGGGCACTAATCCCACTCATGAGGGCTCTACCCCGTGAGTTACTCAACTCTCAAAGCCCCATCTCCTAATACCATGACATTGGTGGGTAGGGCTTCAATTACAAACAGTCCGTTTACTAGTATAGCAAGCAGAGCTGAGACTTTGGTTGGCCTTCAGCAAGTCAACAACAAGAAAAAGAAAAGGGAAGGCAATGGTATATATTAAATTTCATGACTTACATACAATTTAATTTATTATGCCATCGTCCCCATTTCCTTGTAAATCTTCCTTTGGCACTCATCAAAACATCTACCTTTCATTCAGTTAGGTATTCTGTGACTGGTTGGAACCTTTGAGTATCTCCATGGTGAAACCTGCTCCTACTGTTCTTCCTCATTTAGCCCAGTTGCTTTTTCAGTGTCTATGAGATCATGGATCACTTAAAGAAGCTGATGAAAGCTATGGATCCTCTCTTGAAAAGAATGTATAATCATGATCTTTGGACCTGATGTTAAAAATCCCTGCCTTGGCTCCATAATATCAATTTATCTTAACTGACCTTAAAGGTGTTGGCAGAGCTCCTTTATATACCTCAGTGTGAAAAAATTAGCAAGAAAAGATGTTCTACAAGAGAAGATTGATGGCCAACCATATGAAAAATGGGTCAACTTGATTAGCAATTAAGCAAATGCAAATTAAAACAAGATGTCATTTTTAGTGTACCAACTAACAAAGATTTTAGAAAATTATTCAAATGATGTGAAGGTTTGGTGAAATGGACATTTTTATACAATGCTGTTGGGTTGTAAATTAGTGGTTGATTAGACTGTATTTGAACCATATATATCCAGTTCTGTGAAAACTTTCCACCTTTTGTGGCATGTTCCTTTCTGGGAATCTGTCATCAAGAAGTCATCAAGAACTCTGACAAAAGTTTGTACGACTATGTTTTGTTTTGTTTTTTTCAGCAGTATTTATAATAGTGAAATTTTAAAACCACCTTTAAGTCAAATGATACAAGAATGGATAAATAAACTGGTAAGTTATGGAATATAAAATGACATGAGAATACTTAGCATGTTATTAGGTTGAATTTACAGTGTGAGTCTAATTATAGAGAATATTTATATAGCTACAGAAAATGAATTAATCAGAACATTATTGATTTATGTTTTTTTATGTTGGGATTCCAGATGATCTTTTATCTACTTGTTTGTTTTTTCCCCTCCAAATTTCTATGAAGTATTTTTGTTAGTTTTATAGAGTCTATCAAGTTATCTCTTCTTGCATAACAAACTACCCCAACACCTAGTGGCCTAAAATAAAGCCATCTTATTTGCTCACAATTCTGTTGGTCAGAACTGTGTCAGCTGAAATTTATCGACTCTGCAGTGGGTTTGGAGTCAGCTGGGGGCTGGCTGGTGGCTGATGATCCAGGTTGGTTTCACTCACATCACTCCCATGTCTGGTGACTGGCAGCTCTCAGCCAGGGCTCAGCAGTGCCCTTCCATGTGACTTTCCTCTTCTGGAAGGGTAGTTTGGGTTCATTCACGTGGTATGAGCTCAGGTGCACAAGCACTTTGTAAGTCTCCGCTTGCTCACATTTGCTAAGGTCCACAAGTCACATGACTAAACCCAGAATCCATGTGCAAGGAACTAATGGCTGGTTGCAGGGAGATGGCTGCCATCTTCACAAGCAATCTTTGACATAAACAATGAAATAAATGCCATAAAAATTTTTAAAAGAAACCCCTGACTAACCTGAAGTCCTGACTTTACAACCTCGGGAGTCTTTATCATTTAGAGACATTGACTGTATTTTTTTCTTTCCTGTGGTTATGATGAGTAAGAAAGTAACGGGCATATAGTTAATTTTCCTCTAGCTTTCTTGCCTTCATCTCCCTACCACTCCATTCCCCAGCCAGGGTAGCCAAGAGCTCTGGCTTATCCATTATTTTTTCTTTCTCTCTTTTAAAAAAATATGTTTTTATTTATTTATTTATTTTTATAGAGAAAGGAAAGGAAAGGGAGAAAGAAACATTGATGAGAGAGAATCATTGATTGCTGCCTCTGCACACCCCCTATTGGGGATCAAACCCACAATCTGGGCATGTGCCCTGACTGGGAATTGAACTGTCTACCTCTTGATGCATGGGAGGACATTCAACCAACTGAGTCACACCAGCTGGGCAATTTTTCTTTCTCTTTAACTAAAACTTTCTACCATGCACAGAAGAAGAATCAATAGCAAGAATGACACAGAGGTTAATGGAAATTTAACAGAAGAATGCCCATTTGATGGGTTTGGTAAGGAAGTATATTTTTATAATGTGGCTAATAATGTTTTATAGCCTTCTGTGAAAAAGTGTATTTGAAAATTTTCTGTGCTGAGATAAAAATGTATATATAATGTTACCCTTACTTTATGTAACAGAAGGTAACAATTTTCATAGACATTTATGAATAGTGCAATAGAACTTGAAATGTTTCCTACATTGAAGAAGGTGACCTTGCGACTAGCTGAAAGAGAGAATGTAGTTAAGCACCCAGAATGCTCTTGTTTAGTAGTTTCCCATTGCTGCTGTAATAGGTTAGTATTGCTTAGTAGCTTAAAACAGCACCAATTTGTTCTCTGACTGTTCTGGGGTCAGAAGTCACTAGATTAAAATCACAGTATTTGGCAGAGCTGGTTCCTTCAGGAGGCTCCAGGGAAGAATCTGTTTCCTTGCCTTTTTCAGCTCTAGTGATTCTGCATACCTGGGCCTTGCTTCTCCTTCCTCTGTTCTGTCATCACATTGCCTTCTCTCAACACTAGTTCCTCCCACACTCCTCATAGAAGATCTGCTTTGATGAGATCAAGCCCACCCAGGTAGTCTCCCTTCTGAGGATCCTTCATCACATTTGCAAAATTCCTTTTGCCATGTAAGCTGATATTCACAGGTTTCAGAGATTGGGATATGAACATATTGGGGAATTGGGGGAGCACTATTTAGCCTATCACTCATAGTAGTGCACACATGAGCTGGATAATGTGGTCACATTTGTGAAAATAATTTATTTTAAAGCCCCCTTAAAATTTTGGTGGTCCCACATCTCATACTCTAGGATCATGAAGCTGGCTGGTTTTGTGGTTCCTCTTGACTTCGGATTCTAATTCCACTCAAATTTAGGCCTGGGTTTGATGAAGAGCGTAGGTGTATGTATGACTGATTTTCATGATTCATATAGGGGAGAAATGAAGTCTATATTGCCTACTTCCTTCATTCTATATATTGATATTATGATTAATGGTTTTTGACCTAGAACTGTTTTAAATAGGAATCTTTTATGATGTATTTTGACAGCAGTAATGTCATGCTTTTAGCTGTTCTAACAAGAGTGAATTATGGGGACTCCTAGCTTAATATTTCCTACCTGAGTAATCAACCAAAGATGGCATGGCTGGAAATATCACTAAAATGTCAAGCACAAATCCTCTAAAATAATCTCATTCAGAGGACTTGAATCTTCTTTACTTGCAGTTTTGAAATATCAAATGTGTTAAAGACAGGGAGCCCTAAGTTATTTCTTTCTTTTTCAGCGATGGCAGATGGATGTTGAATTAGGTCCAGTTTTTAGTTTTTCTTCTGATAATTTTTTAAGTGTGCGGTGGTGTTTTGGATCGTTATCAGTATATCGAGTGTGCTCCTCCTCCAGTCCCCCACAGCTCCCACAGCCTGGCACCAGCGTGGTTGCCTTGGTACCTGTTCCTGAAGGCTGTCTGCAGTGAAATTGGGTTGTTTAAATAGCACAACTTGTCAGCTAAAAGTAGAAGTCATTAGCACGACATCGTTTGGCTAGTGGTGTTTTGAATACTGTTTTGCATTTTTTCTTATTTTATCATTTCACTTTAATGTTTACTCATACCACTGCTGGTAATTTCAGGGCCCAGCTCACAGTATGGATTTGGAGTGAAGAATGCAAAAGTTCTCCTTAAGAGTCTCATGAAATTTGTGCCAGAACAGCGCTTGTGTTAGATGTTTTGTATATTTTGAGATTCAGACTTTGAAATTCCAGCTCCATTTTTACCTTGTGTGATCAGTAATACTTAGATGTTTGTAGCTGTAATCCACAATTGAACAGCCTTCTGCTGTTGAAAAATGATTTCTAAATTTCTTGCTAACTTCTGTTTGAATTTAATTGGCCTTCATTGTGATTGTGAATTTGCCAGAAACACATATTTTCTCAGTAAAGATAATGCTTATTTTTGTTTAATATAAAAATTGAATTGGGTGCTATGGGAGGACTTTTCTCCATTCTAGTTATCTACTCCACATAATTATTACAAAAGATGCAGCCAGTCGGAACATCTTTACTCTTCCCACCCAGGTGATCGACTTTGCATGGACGGCTGCTGTCACTGCAGGTGAGAGGGTAGCAACCTGCTCCTTAATTGGTGGACACCTCGGTGGAAACTACCAAACAGCAGCCTGTGTTGGGAGGGATGTGCATTAATTAATTGCTTGAAAGTCTTCCCTCGTTAACTCTAGGTAAATTGTTAGAGAATATATTCTGGAGTTTGGATTGTTGGTTTTGATAACATGAAAAAAGTTGTCATCAGAGTATGCCATTTTGCTTGTAAAATAGTCAGATCATATACAGTTTCTTTCCTTAGGGAGATCCCATTTTGTCATTAGGGTTCTGATCTTCCTTGGACATCATGGCGTGGGTACAGATTGTAGAGAACGAGGTCTGTGTTTTAGGCACAGTAAAATTTGTGGCGAATGGAGGGTGGTGGGTAAAGGAGAAGGGATACCACGTTTTGGTTTGGAAAAATGTATTGTATTGTTATATAGTAATTTATATTCATTATTTTAAAGAACTAAAACCTTCATAAAGCTCAAAAACTTACCTCAAAGTCCACCAACTTGAAATGACAATTACTATGTTTTGGTGGCCGTTATTCATGATATGTGGCACAAACAGAAGGGTGAGTCAAAAGGCAGAAAAGCAAATATTGATAAATAAAAAAACATAATATTTTTTAAAATATTAAGTTTTATTTGAATTTAAGAAATGAAATTACTAAAGTTTTACTACTTGAGATCAAGAATATTAAGGTATTAATTTATTAATGCTTACTAATATTGAATTTTATATTTAATATATAAATAAATATATGAATATTTAATATTATTTATAAGATCACTCTAAAAATAAAAATTATGGACAACATTGAGGTATTTTATACATAGATATACATTTATATGTATGCTACATATGCCTTATACATAAATATATATAACCAAATTTTAAAACTACATTTTTCAAAATAGTTTGATGGCTTTTTGATTTATTGTTTAATTAGCTGGATTTAATTGTCAAATTGTTTTTCAAAGAGGTTATTTTATGTCCTGAGTTCTTGCATATTTGAGAATATGTGCCCTTTCTTATTTGATAGATAATTTGGGTATAAAAGTCTTAAATAAACTTTTCTTTTTCTAGAACTTTATAAACATTGTCTTTTGACATTGAATCTTGCTAGGGAGACATCAGAGGTCAGCTTAATTTTTCTACATACTGGGTGACTTGTTTTTTCTACTAGGGTGCCTATAGGATTACTTAATTTATTTCCTCTCTCCTTCTCCTTTTTTCTTTCCCTCTCTCTTCCCCTCTATACTAGTAGTTATTAAAGTGTAATACATATACATAAAAATTCATACAACATTAGCTTATAGCTCAGTGCATTGTCAACGTGAAAAAACTCAAGCTGCAGCTGCACAGGTCAAAAATAGAATACCACCAGTCTCAGAGCTCCTCCCCACTAATCAGTGGGCCTCTCTTTCTGCCCCAAGGTAACCATTCTCTTAACTTCTAATATGATTACTTAGTTTTTATTTTTTTGAATTTTATGTAAATGAAACCATTTGGTATATATTCTGTCTTCTTTCTCTTGACATTATATTTTGAGATTTATCTATATAGTTGCCTTTAGCTGTATTTCACTCATTGTCATTGCTTCCATTATATGACTTAGCTATGCATCAGCCCCATTTCTCATTTGAGCTATGTATTTGCTTGAACAACATCCCTCTCACTTCAGTCCTTGCCATTGGGGCCATCAGTGGAATGTAAGCTCTCAGGGTGCTGATGCAGCACCATCACTTTCCCTCAGACAGTGACTTACCCTGTAGCTTACCCTACAGCTCCTCTTCTGTTGTTTGCTGTGGAACAGGGTTTCTCTGGGGATAGTCACTGCTTCTGTTTTCTTCTGGTAAGCCTGCACCTTTAAACATCAGTGCTTCAACCAAAGATTCATTTGATTGGGTTGTTTAAAAATTGGGGTATAATTGACAAAGAACATTAGCTTCAGCATAATGATTTGATATTTGTATAGATTGTGAAATGATCACTACAATAAGTCTAGTTAACAGCCTTCACTACACTTAAAAACTTTCTTTTCTTGTGATGAGGACATTTAACATTTACACTCTTAGCAACATTCAAATATACAATATAGTATCATTAACTATATTCTCCATGCTGTAATTACTGTCTTTATTGCCCTTTGTCTTTGGAATAGAGGCATTCTAACAGGTATAAGGTGATACCTCATTGTGGTTTTGATTTGCATTTGCCTGATGACGGGTTCTCTAGGACTGTTCTAAAAATTGACATTGTGCCCTAACCGGTTTGGCTCAGTGGATAGTGTCGGCCTGTGGACTGAAAGGTCCCAGGTTCTATTCCAGTCAAGGGCATGTACCTTGGTTGAGGGCACATTCCCAGTAGGAGGTGTGCAGGAGGCAGCTGATCGATGTTTCTCTCTCATCGATGTTTCTAACTCTCTATCCTTCTCCTTTCCTCTCTGTAAAAAAATCAATAAAATATGTATTTTAAAAAATAAAAATTGAAATTGTGTCTGAATTCTGAGGAGCTATATGTCATTTACAAATGTTCTCCCTCTTTTTAGGCTAAATTTCTCTGAAGTCAGCTACTATTCATTATTATTTATGATATGAGACCGTGACTTTTTACTTGTTTCATTTAAGAAATCATTCTCTCCCTTCTCCTAGTGGGTTTTAAGGCAGGGAGACTATAGAAAAAACATGCTTTTATTCCATCCTATTTAACTATGACTCATAACTTACCTTATGAATAAGTACTTTTAAAATCTAACATCAATAGTACAAACTTACCAATATGGAAGACTAGTTCAGGTTCCTTTCGGTGCCATCTCGGTCTGCATTCTTTCCGCTTCCTCACCCCAGCAGGGTACCTGCTCCCTTCTGTGTCCATCTCTTTACAGGCCAGTCTCTCTTCTGTCCTGTGTCAGCCCTGACACCTGACATCCTATCTGAAGCTTCCCATTCTTCTTTGAGGCTGGTGATCTCAGAAGCGTGCTTTAACCAGAGTGGGTAAATTATATTTAGAATCAAGCTTTATGTTCCTTGATAGGTTTTTAATATCAGGGAATGGAGAATTATTGTATGCTGCCTTTGAGTAGGAGCTAAATATTATTCATCATCGGGAAGCATCTGAAAACTGCCATTGGCGCTCCCGCGCCTGTGCGTCCTTGGATTGTATTGAGATGCTTTTTGTTCTGTTGTGTATAATTTGGTGCCAATGTGGCGGCCTCCTGAAGATGGAGCTGTAACTTTTACGAAGGAGAAGTCTTTTTTTCAAGAATATACACAGCTTAAAGATTTAAAGTGACAACAACATTTTTGAGGAAATATTTTATTTAAAGGATGAAAAAATCGTGTATATTGTATAAGTGAAATTTAACCTTTATATCTGATTGCATCCTTCTTTTCCCAACCCACCAAAGCAGTACCCCTAGTTGAAAATGCCAATACAAATAATGAAGTCAGATTGCCATGCCCTTTACTCCCCTGCTTAAATTGTCAATTAATAAAACAAATTGTGTATTTTATATAAAGATATAGTAGTTTGAGATATTTTCAAATAGTGGGCTCTTTGATAGCTTGACTTTCTCTGACCTCTCTTGTCTGGGATATTGCGTGTTTGGCCCCTCTGTAAATGTTATATGGACCCATTTCTTAAAGATGTTTAACTTTAATTGTGAATCGGTTTACTCATGAGTTCTAACTCCATATCCTCAACCTAGCTACCCCTCGTGACTGCTGTTCAGGCTGTATGCCTCGCTGCCTGGTGGCTCTCTCCACTTTGGCATTCCACAGGAACATCACATCGAACGTGCCTGTCATTGTGCTCTTTGCTGTTCTTCCTGAATTCTGGGTTGAAGTTGGTGACACCATCCTTCATGCATTTGTTAGGTAAAAGCCCCAGTGTCAGTTCTTACATTTTTTCAAATCAGTTTTCTAGATCAGAAGTTCTCATCTTTACCTTTTTCGTTATAATAGTGTAGAAATGGTAGCAGTAATGAAGTATTTGTCTCGTGTACTTGCTGTGTGCTAGGCACTGTTCTAAAAGTCTTATACATTTATTAAACATTTTAATCCCTCAGTAGCACTGTGAGGTAAACACAATCATCATCTTGCAGACGAGGCAGCTGGCACACACGCAGGATTCGTGACTTGTACAAAGTCTGTGTTAGTAAGTGTTGCATCTGGGTTGTGAATGGAAATGTATAGAAATGGACAAGGAACACCAGAGCATTGTTTTCCCATTGCAATTACAGGCACACTAGCTGTTTCCCGCCCATTTCTCACCCAAGTGTATGAGCATGTTGACATTAGAGAGTTAGTCCTGGACCTAGCCTGATTTATAAAAGACATTTTATAAATCATTCAGCTATCATTGGGAACAAATTGCTTGGGAAGCAGCTCGAGGCCACGAATGAGTGCCTGTGTAGCAAAGACTGCCCCTCTGTACAGGGTGACTAAAGTGCTCATCAGAAAACAGCGTCTGACCCGCTGATGTCAGGCTTTGCCCCTTTCCTGGTTTCATAGCATGTGTAAGGCCCATGCTCCTTAGTGTGGCTGACGAGGCTGCTGCTGATCTAGCCCCTGCCTGCCAACCTGGGCTCATCTCCCATGCTTCCCAGTTCTCACTATCATTTGCTTTTTGCCTGTAGAACTGTCTCCCTCTTTCTGGAGATTCCACTAAGGCCGGGGTTAAGTATCACCTCCCCTAGACAGCCATTCGTAACTTCGGCAGCCATCTCCATTCTGGCTCCAGTGCCTATTATGTTCTGATTATTTGTGCTATTTATCCACTTGAACCACTAAGCCATGAGCACCTTAGGGACAGTTTCTTCTTGGTCTTTGTGACACAGGCTGTACTAAACAAATGTTTATGAATGAATGAGTACCTTGATTAATTAGAACCAGATATGTAGGGCAGACTTTCTCCTTCTCCAGTTACTCAGCTATTAAGAAAATAAAAGAGCCCTGGCTGGTGTGGCTCAGTTGGAGCATTGTCCTGTATACCAAAGGGTTGTGGGTTCCGTTTCTGGTCAGGTCACATACCTAGGGTGCAGGTTCGATCCCCTGTCGGGGCACTTAACAGAAGGCAATCAATCGATGTTATCTTTCACATCGATTTTCTCTCTTTCCTCCTCCATCTCCCTTCCCTTCTTTCTAAAGTCAATAAGCACGTCCTCGGGTTAGGATTAAAAAAAAAGAAAAGAAAAATAGTAGCTGTTTTTAAAGAGGTGATTAAGCTAAAATCAGGCCCTTAGGGTGGGTCCTGATTTAGTTTGCCTGGTGTCCTTATAAAAAGAGCAAATGTGTACATACCGAGAGACACCAGGGCTGCGCTCCCACAGGGAAAAGCATGAGAAGACACAATGAGAAGGCGGCCATCCACCAGACCATGAAGAGAGACTGAGGAGAAACCAGATCTGCTGGTACCTTGATCTTAGACTTCTAGCCTCTAGAACTGTGAGATAACACTGGTAAATTTCTGCTGTTTAAGCCAGTGGTCTCCAACTGGTGGTCTGTGAGGTCTGCAAGGTTGGTGACCACTGGTTTAAGCCACCTAGTCTGTGACTTTTAAAAAAAAAATTATTTTTATTGTTGAGAGTATTATAGATGTCTCCCATATTTTCCCTCTTTGCCCCCCTCTACCTGGCTCCTGCCCCATTGCAGGCCTGTGGTAGTCCTAGCAAACTAATACAGTGGCATAGAAACAACTTCTAAAAACCAGTGTGATATTTGGATATGTATGTACGTGTGTGTGTGCACACGTGTAGGCATGAAAGAGAGTTGCAGTCCTTGAAATAATTTATTTTCTATCTAGTAGAATTACTACTAGTATGAGAAACTCCTCCAGTATGTGAGAAAATGTTTAGCAAGAATAGAAGTAAAGATAATTTTCTGCTTACCCTGTATTATCTATAAAATTAATAGGACTTTTTAATTATACAAATTGTTTTCTATTATAAAATAGTCAAAGATTACCTATGTAATTTGATCACTATCTGTAGTGATTTAATGATTTTCTGCATTTCTATTTGAAACTTTATTTGGTATTTCTATTTGTAGATATCTTCCTAAAATATATATTTATTTGCTATTCAGGAAATTTTATATGCTGCATTATATACTTTATATTATCATAGGATTGTGCACTATTGAGCCAGGTGTCCTGACCCCAGCACACATCAAAGTCTATTTGCCATTATCAGTCTTATTTATTTATGTATTTATTTATTTATAAGGGAAGAAAAGGGAGTCAAAATGGGTTAGAGTTGGGCGGAAGGAAGAGAATGAGCAGTCAAATGGGTCCTTTCTGACAGTTGACCATGTCCTGTAGAAAGGAACATGCCTTAGTGTGAATCTCAGCTCTATTATTTTGTGGCTCTGTGGCCTTTGGAATTCTCTCTGAACCTCATTTTCCTTAACTGTGAGGCACCCCCCTCAGTTTGCAGATGCCTTTGCAGCCTGAAATTATATGCATACAGTAAAGCATCTAGTCTGGTCTCTGGTACATAAATGTAATAAAAGAATTTTTGCCATTTTTGAATTATTAGATTATCACTTAAGCCAAAAAAAAAAGTGTATCTTTTTTATCCTCGGATGAAATGGAGTTGCACTTATAAACAAACACTAATAGTCATCTAGTTTGACTCACCTTAGAGTGCTGTGACAGTGCTTTCAGCCTCGTTTCTGTGTCCTTCCACGCCCAGTTCACTCATCTCTGTTGTGTCATAACTGTCGGTTGAGACGGCAAAGGGGGCATTTCAGAATCTGTGGTAGGGGTGGGTAAGGGTAGATAAACTAGTGTACAGTTGTTTTTAAAACCCTTTCCCTTGGGATCATGTGAAAGACACCTTTAGAGGGATCGAATTTCATCCCAGTCAAGAAGTACATCCCTATTGTGTGCAAGACACCAGGGAAAAAGGATGAGTAAGAGAAAATGCCCATCCTGCTTACTAAGCTGAAGCTCGGTTGTTGTGGAGGACAGACACAGCAGTCAGTGCTGCCCCGGGGAGCAAGGAGAACACCAGAAAAGGGCATTTGAAGTAGTGCCAAGCACAGAACACGACCGTCATGGCCTCTGTGTCCGTGGAGCTTATGGTGAAGCTATAGAAACAAACCAAAGAAAAAAATAAATTCAACAAAATAATTATAGAATGTAGTAAGTACTACAAAATAAACCCGTGCTGTGATATTCCAAGATGCGAGGGATCAGGTTTCAGTGGGGAAGTCAAGGCAGGCTTCTCTGAAGAGGTGACATAGAATGACATTATCTTGTGTGAGGAACTGCAGGGGAGTGGGCATTTGGGTAAGTTCAGAAGCAAGAAAGGCCCTGGTGAGTTTGGGTCATCACAGGTAATTCACACATTGTCTGGGAAAGTGAGTTTGGTTGTCCTGTGCTTAATAGTTCATGAAGTATAATTGTTTCAGTATTGAAGCCATGGTTCTGACCACTGTGAAGAGTCTAGTTTGTTTATTGCAGACTTCACTTATTATTTTACATTTACATCATTGACTAGGAGACCTGGCTCTTGATGAAGCCATATAGGACACCATTTTATATAATAAAAGGCTAATATGCAAATTGTCCCCTTGGGAGTTTGACCGACTAGGAGTTTGACTGCTCGCTATGACGTGCGCTGACCACCAGGGGGCAGTGTGGAATGAAGGAAGGCCCTGACTGGCAGCCAGAAGGCCCTGATTGGCCCTGATGGCCAGCCAGGCCTAGGGACCCTACCCGTGCATGAATTTCATGCACCAGGCCTCTAGTTTGTTTATATTTGTTGATGTCCAATTACTACTCCCAAATTTTCTCTTGTGAACATCTCTCTAGTTCTCCAGATTATGAAGATTAAATAAAGTGACGTATATAAATAATTTATTTACGAAAGATTGTTATTTTGTAAATTGAAAATTCATTGAACACTCATAAATTCTGGTAACAGTGTTTATGATAATAAGGAATATCAGGATAGTCTGAAATTTGGGGACTGACAACACTTAAACCAGTAGCAATGAGAAGAGTTGTTTAGAGGTGCCAGTGCCTGGAGCCACACCAAAGCTTGGCTAATTTGAGCTCTGTTTTTTTTAAGTAAATAAATTGAGCTTCTGAAACAACTTTACACATTGAAGATGATTTTGTATTTGTTGATTTTTTTTCCCTTGAGTAGAATAGCATAGTACTTTCCTTTTTTGTTGTGTGTTAACTGTGACAGTATTTCATATTTTTAACCCAAGCTAGTTGGCTTTCCAAAAATACAAGGAACAAATTCATGATGTAATCCTCCTCACCCGAATCCCAGAGCGTGGTTAAGCTCCATTTTCTCTCTGTTATTTATAGGTAACGCTGTTTCATATGTGAGGGAGGACTGATGAATTGTCTAAGTAGATCCTAGGGAAGCTGGGTAGACTTGTTTCTCTGAGCAACATAGTTATTTTGCTTTGATTTTTCTTAAGCCTTATTAATGTTTTTAAACATATTAATTTATGTCTTTGGCCTGTTTCTTAACTCCGGATTAGCACTAGAGAATAAGATACTATTGTCTATATTAGTTTGAGGTAGTTACTGGCCTTTTATCACTTATACCAAAAAAAGTACATAGTCTTCTATAAAAGTAAGAACATCAAATTTTTTTCTACATTTTCCCCACGACATTCTTTCTGCTATAATGTGTAGTGTTTGCTTTTATTGTATTTCTGCAGTAGGGTGTGTGGATGTGGGTGTGTATGTGTGTATTTATACACATAAAAATACTACTTTCAGGTAAAAAATTTTTTCTTTCCATTGTCTCTTCTCAGGTCTTACTGTTAAACTTGAAAATAAGTTTTATCAAAATATATTAAAATAGCTTGCTAATACATAACCTAAAAAAACATTTGGCACTTTATTAATGTGAATAATTTTGAATTTAATGGAAATTAAGTTAACAATTTTTGCAGTTTTTTCATGGAGACTTAGCATTTGTGTCACTCAGAATTCTTAATTATCTTACTACATATTTTATGTGACATAATATCCGCACTCTTACCACCTATAGCCTCTTCAGAGAGCATAGCACATGGCACCAAAGTAATAAAAATATAAGCTCTAGAGTGGGAAGCAAAGCCGAAACAAGCCGTTTTTACATATAACTTAAGTTTAGGTTCTGTGTAGTAGGTTGATCCCTTACTTAACCTTTAATAAAATTGGATTCAAGGGTATTTATATATAAATAAAAAATAAAGTTAATTTTGTTTCATACTTCCATGTGAGCAAGTGCCTAGTAATGCATTACAATGACATTTAAACTTCAGTATTACTCCTATTGGTTGAAAAAATGGCATACTTTTGTAGAAGGATTGGCATTAAAAAGGTAAGTTGTCATTTGGGAAGGTTATTAAGATGATTATTAAGTTTATGTGCTCATATTCACACTGATTGAATCAGTCTGCATTTATCTGACATTTTATCGCCTATGAAGTTAGCTAAGAAGTTGTTTCCTTTTTTTACATAATTTGGAAGTTAAAATTAGATAAAAAATCTGGATATGTTGAACACTTTATCCCCACAACCCCTACAAAGGAGCAAGTTTTTGAAGATAGAGAACACAAATAAGAGGTTAAAACAGAGTAAGCGTCTTCCGTGTCAATTAAACATGGAACAGGCTTACCTGATACTTTCAGGCGGCCCGGCTCCTCCCTTTGATGCTGATGCTTCTTCCGGGAGCCTCTTCAGCCCTCCGCACCCGTTTTGGAGAGGGGCCTCTCCCTCCTCCCTCCTCCCTCCTCCTTGGGGGTGGAGCAGTTCTTCTTTCAGTGCCCTTTTCCCTGCACAGGGGACAAGGTGTCTTCTGCACTTTGGGTGGCCCTTTTCAGGACACTCTTGGCTCCAGTGGTCTGGGCTCCCACAGGAGCAACGTGCGCCCTTTCCTAACAACTTCTGGGGAGAGAGACCCGTGGGTGGTCCCTGAGGGGACCCTTCCGCTCCGCTCGCGAAGCAGCTGCCAAAGGATTGGCTCGCTGCTTCGTCTTCTTCAACCTTCTCTTGACTGTGGAAGACCCAGAAAGCCACAGCGAGTGATTCCTTCACGAGGTCTGGGCGCCTAGTGCCAGTCGCTGGCGTTTCCTCCAGATATTGGAGGTGGATTGATTAACAATGTACATGGCTAGCACTGTCTCCACTCCAGGCGAATCCAGATCTGTGCCGCTATATTTGTGGACGGCCTCTGTTAGACGAGTGAGAAAGAGAGGGGTTTTCATCTGGGAGCTGAGTAATTGCTCTTACTTTGCCATAATTGACAGCCTCCATACTTCTTTTCATGCCTCCTAAAAGGCAGAAAATCATACGGTCTCTACAAGCCAGTTCTCGTTGCCCCGGTTGATTAGGGTCAATCTAGGATATGGCAGTCATTTCTACGAGAAACCTGTTTGGCTGAGCTCAGTGTAAAGAAGCTGCGTATTCCTGGTTGGCCTCCCAAAATGGAGTCTTTCCTCAGGTTGGCAGCTTTGGGAGTTGAAGGGCCATGAAGTCCTTCCAGGTTATATCGTAAGTCAGAGTTATCACCTGAAACTCCCCTATAAATCTCACACATTCTTCTGAGAACCTACCTAGCGTGCCCTGCAGTCTCTTAAATCTGACAGAGAGCAGGGAATATGAATTCAGGTGATCCCATCCGGCCCTCCTGACCTCCTGTGGGGTGCAGAGAAGGTTTGATTCCAGACCTCCAGTAGAGGCATCTGGACAATGTGAGGGCCTGGGGGTGAATTAGTGAGTGGGGGTTGCATGTAGGCCATTGTGGAGACAAATTTACCCATTGTCTTCGAGGAGAGAGAATTTCCTTCCCTGCAAAAAGAGGGAGGTGTTTGGGGACACGGGTGTCCCCAGTTTTCCCTAGCTCCCTGGTGGCATCGCCAGGGCCTAGGATGATGCACACCCCCCCACTGCCAGTCTCAGTGCCTGGAGACCTGAGTCTCGCCTTCCCACACAAAGGGCGGAGACCTTCTCCAAGCGCATGGCAAGCTTTATGCCCCACAATAATGCCAGAAGTCCCTGGGTGCAGACCTTGGGAACAGGCATCCTTGAGATTCCCAGATCTCCAAAGATCCCATTTTCCCTGTTCTAAGATTGCCCTCAGTAGGGAGAGACTGGCCAGGGCCACGAGGGCTTCTGGCGCGTCGTGAGGCCCCCTCCGGAATCTGGATAAACATCTCAGTGTCCCATATCTTACAAGATGTCCCTTGTTCTGTCCCCTCCCCGAGGTGCTCAGAAACTGAGACCCCATGGCATGATAGGAGGTGTAGTATTAAACGTGCAATAAGAGCAAAGTCTGGCTGGGAGGCTTTGCTAGCTAGGATGAAGAGATGTCTTCGCTTAAAGCAGTTGTGCCAGGTTGCCAGATCGGTGCTGGAAGAGGATGGAAAGAAGCAAGGCACATGGATCAGTAAGGGCCCTACCGAAACTGCTTGACCTACACCCTTGGAAGGGTGCAAGTGCAGCAGGTGCCTGGGCCCTGGGGAGGCGATGGTTGGCCCAAACTCCTGGCAGGAGGTGGTGGCGGCTGGCCCAAGTCCCAGGGAGGGGGCTCCATGCTGTGCCCCAGTGGCCTGTGCAGAGATGAAGCCTTGGGAAGGGGGGTAGTTCTGGGTCCTAGCTGGAGCAGGGAGACTGGGAAAAGGAGTGCATCTCTGTATCTCCAGCCACTGGAGGAAACTGCTGGGAGGGGCATATACAACAAAAAGGATATAAACTGCAACTCTGTCATGACCGCCTGCAAAAATCAGGAATGTGGGACCCCCACATAAGGTGTAAAATGGAACTAAAATACCAGTCAGCCAGGCAGCAGAGGCAAAGCAAGGAGAGTGAGATGACATTAGGAAAAAATTGGTTAGAGCACCCTAGTGTCTTCAAGTAATTCTATCAGGGGATTGCCTCAGGGTTTGGGCTCTGAGTTTTGCTTGTGAACTTTGTGTTCCTTGGTGAACAGTGAATGAGTTTGTCTTGATCCTGGCAGGCAGCCTTATGCATCTGGCTTATCTCCTTACCAGGTTATCCTCTCACAAAGAGACTTCTTTATTTGGTGGCAGGTGCCCTAAGGGCATTTAAATGCCTGACCATGCCCACCATCAGTTTGTGGCTTGAAATTACCTAAGGCTAAATGTGGAAAAAGGAGACAGAGAGGCAGGGGGAAATGGAGGTGGGGACGGGGATACAGGGGATGAGCCTCCAGCTCCATGAGGAGCAAGGCCCCAGATCTTACCACACGCAGCTGCTTCTCCCTCCTGGCTGGCTCACGAGTCCGTTGCTGGTGAATGTGATAGGTTCTTTTGTGGTGACTTGAGAAAAGAATTCCAAAGTACTTGGATAACTTTAGATGTAATGGTAGGATTTTATTGTGAACTAGGGGCCCGGTGCACGAAATTCGTGCACTTTGTGTGTCGGGGGGCGGGGAGTGTCCCTCAGCCCAGCCTGCCCCCTCTCACATACTGGGAGCCCTCAGGCGTTGACCCCATCACATACTGGGAGCCTCAGGCGTTGACCCCCATCACCCTCCAATCGCAGGATCGGCCCCTTGCCCAGGCCGGACGCTTCTGGCCTAGGCATCCGGCCCGGGCAGCGGGGACCTGCAGTGGCAGCGGGGGGCGCCGCGATTGCTCGGGCTCCGCCCCTGCCCCTGCAGGATGCCTCTGGCTGAGGCGTCTGGCCCGGGCAGCGGGGACCCACAGCTGCAGCGGCCCCGGGATCGTGGGCTTCGCTTTAGGCCCAGGCAAGGGGCCCCTAGCTCCCGGGACTGCCAGCTTCGACGGTGCCCAGCTCCCATCGCTGGCTCCACCCCTACTTCCTGCTATCACTGGGCAGGGCGGAAAAGGCACCTGATTCTCCAATCATGGCTGGGGGGCAGGGCAAAGGTGGCCCCAGGGCCGCCTTTGCCCTGCCCCCCAGCTCCCCCCTGGGTTTCTGATCACTGTCAGTGGCAGGGGGCTTCTTCCTGCTTTCCCTTTCGCCTCCCTGCATTGTGCCTACATATGCAAATTAATCGCCATCTTGTTGACAGTTAACTGCCAATCTTAGTTGGCAGTTAATTTGCATATAGCCCTGATTAGCCAATGAAAAGGGTATCGTCGTACACAATTACCATTTTTCTCTTTTATTAGTGTTGATTAAGGGGAATTAATACACCCTCTGGGACCTAGAGGGTGGGCAGGCTCTAAAAGCACTGCCCTGAGACTCCTGTTAATCCTCCATTTATCTTCTTGTAAAGGTAAAGGATAAAGAACCATTCAAATTATCCAACCTGAATTCCTAACCTTTCCCTGCCTGGATTGGGCCCTCTTCCCATTGATTTCTGTTGGCCTTTCATGTCCTCTATCCAATCTGATTACCTTTCCAGTTGTTCCTGGCTAGGCCCTGCCCCTCTGTTTCCTTGCACCTGTCCAAAAGTTCCATTTTTCATTGAATCTCTAATGCCCAGGAGCCCCGCAGAGGAATTTCCTCCACTCCCTGGGCACCCCTGGGAGACCAGCAGTCCCCTGGAGTGTGTGAACACATCTGTTTACCAGGAACGTAGATGGAATTCTGCTCTTTTATCAGTTTATTAAAATTACTTAGTTCCCTTTTGCTTTGTTCCTTATATTAATAACTAGAGGCCTGTTGCACGAAGATTCACGCAATAGGCCTTCCTTCCCCTGGCTGCCAGCACCGGTTATCCTCTGGCACCCGGGACCCAGGCCTTTCGTCTGGCCACAGCGGAGAAGCCAAGCCTCTCCAGTCTTCAGTCTTCAGTCGTCTTCAGTCTTCGCTCAGGCTAGAGTCTTCAGTCTTCGCTCCGTGCCTGTGTATGCAAATTTACCCACCATCTTTGTTGGGTTAATTTGCATACTCACTCTGATTGGCTGGTGGATGTAGCAGAGTGATGGCCAATTTACATATTTCTCTTTTTTAGTGTAGACTAGCTATCTTCCTTATATCAATAACTAGCTACCTTTGCTGACAATACCTGTGTCTGTGCATGTGGAATATCAAAGTGTATATTTGGGTGAAAAGGGAGGAGTCTAAGGTCTGCTTGGTTAGACACCTCTTCATGTGGTGCTGATATCATCGTGTGATGGGAGGTGACAGAAGATAGGGTGAGGTGGGGCATAATTCCCTTACCTCCCGTTTCTAGAGTTCCCCAAAAGCAGCATTTGAAAACTGTCAGAAACGTGTGAGACCTTTCAGAAGTGCTTATAATTAGCCATGCACGGACAGTTTGAAACAGGAATCATGGCTGTTTCTTTGCAATAGTGTAGAGGTTCCCATTTTTAAAAATAAACCACTCCTGCCCCCAACATTCACATCCTGGCCCTGGCATCGCCCTTAACCTGCCCCTGACAGCTTGTCTGTAGTGCCCTACCCAGCCAGACTCAAACCTATCCTGCTTTTTCCTGTGATCAAAATTCCCCCTGGGTAATTTCAGTTCTCATAATCATGTAGTGATTTTCCTAAACAGTTCTAACTAAATGAAGTTTTATTCTTTTAAAAATAATGATTTGTTGAATGTATAATTACATGAGATTCTATTCTTTTTAAAAACTGTATAAAAAGTAATTTATATATTTTTAATTTAATTAGTTTTAATTTAAACAAAATAATTCCTAGACTGGGTGGTGTTTTGACTTGAATAGGAAAGTGCATGTCTATATTACTGCAACCTGTTAAAAATATTCACAGTCATGATAATGAAAGTGTTATCACCCTAACTTGCTTTTCTGCCAGGGTATTTTAATTTAAAAAGAAAATTCCTGGAGGCAACTGAGGCTTTGGGCTCTAAGAAAATGGTTCTGATGGTAGAAGTCTGGGCTCTGTTGAGTGATGGGGGAGGGGAGAAATGCTTCAATAGTATTCTTTAAACCATGACATATTATTGACTCTTTCAACACTATCTCAATACCTTTTCACACTCGAGGAAATGTGTGTCATGTATCCGAAAGACCCAGGGCTTTGGATGAGCCACATAAATTGTCCTTTGAATCCCACTACTTATGTGACCTTGTGTGTGGGTTTTAGCCTTCCTGAATGTTAGTTGTTGTTTTTTCTTTTTTTAAATGAGATATTAATAATCCTTCCCGTGAAAGATTGTTGTGGCTTCTTGGAATAATGTAAAGCCCCTGACAGCTCCTAAATGACATCTGTACTTTAATACATGTTCTACAAATAATAGTAATTATGACGATGATGATGGTGGTAATGGGAAGTATTCATTGGTTTGTGGGTTTATTCTTCATACCTTTAATAGAATTGCTAGGAATATTGAAAAATTCAGATATTTTTGGCCTTGAGTTTGTAAAAATATGCAACATCTGTAAAGCAGAATAGAACAAAGTATTCCTGTATATGTTGAACTTAAACAGCTATGGTGAAGGCTGGTTGGATCCTATAAGAAGTGATATTCTTTGAATATACTTTTATGTTGCATTTATCAGTGACTTCTCCTTCGGGTCTTTAGTTTAATGGATGACTGATATTTTCTTGGTGCTGATATTTCCAGCATCGCAGGTGGTCAGAAAGATGTCCTGAACTCAGTCCCTGTGAACTGGGAACTTGAGTGGAGTGGGGGTTAGAGTGAGGAAGTGTACTCTGGGGACCAACCGTAAGGGATGCTCTAGACTGCTGCTGTTCATAAATCTTTCAGTCTTCTAGGAAATGAAATTAGTTCCTAGTTCTGCTTTTGATCATGGACCTTTGAGACGCTTATGAAGGTGCGGGGGGATAGAGGGGACTTTCCACAGAAAAGTGCCACCTTGCAAAATATTGTTTATTCAGTTTCAGGAGATTATTAATTTCTTGAGCAATCCCTGTTTTGGGCAACTTATTGTCAAATGTATATTATCTCTCCTTTGCATATCTCATTTCAAAGGATAATGAATAATGTAAAGAATAGTATATATTTATAGTGATTTCCAGATTACAGAACTAGTATATACGCTTTTGTCCACCATCCTGTCATTTAGTACTATTATCCCTGTTAGGTCCACACCCAAAGGAGCCAGCCCAAGAGACACTGAGTGTTTAAGAAAATTTATTGCATTCTTTCAGTGGGCTGAGACCAGTGTGGTGGTGTCAGCCCAAGGGGGGTGGTTAGGTTCTCTTACATATGGTAAAAGTATGCAATGTAGGTCAGTGTGTGGGTGCATGAGTTAGTCAGGGGGAGAGGAATTCTTATCTTGGCCATCTCCCCCAAGCTATGGGAAAAGCTTATCTATAATAATAAAAGACTAATATGCAAATAGACGAACGGTGAAACAACCGAACAACCGGTCACTATGACGTGCACTGACCACCAGGGGGTGTGCGCGGAACATGGCAGGCATCAGCCATGGCGGGATGGTGGAGCAAGTGAGCGGTGGCACCAGACCAAGGTGGGGTGCTGGTGGCTGTCATCGGGGCAAGCCTCTGGTGGTTACTGAAAATTCTTTGCTCCCCGTGTGCTGTGGTCCCGCTGGGCGCTTACACCTGCTGCTGGCGCTGGAGCCAGGCAGGAGCACGGAGGATGGGCCGAGACCTGCCCCTGTGCCCACCATACCCTTGCTTTCCTTTCAAGGTGCACGAATTCATGCACTGGACCCCTAGTAATAATATATATTTCAGAAAACATGTCCAAGCAGGGGAGGTTAGGGGTAGGTAGTTCGCCCTAACAATCCCTACTTTGGCCAATGAAGAAGCTGAAGCTCAGGTATTTACCCAAAGTCTCTTGGTCAAAGTCCATGAATGTACTCGTGATGAGGAACCAGGTCTCTGGCCAGATCCACTGGGATTTCTCCTTATTTGATATCATTACATAAATAGAGGAAATCTGCAAGCAAAAATATGATGACCTCCCATATTTAGAAGAATGGTTGGGAAATCCTACATGAATATCAGATTTAAAACAGGAATTATTTAATATCCATAGAAGGAGACTTGCAAGAGAAAGTGACTGCGGTGGTATGTGTTGGGGGTGCCCAGTGCTCTGTTGCTGGGTCATCATGGGACACAGATACCAATGGCCAAGGAGAACATCCCAGGGAAACTATGTAAAACACTATTTTTCCTCATTGGTAAATAGGTTTTTGGTCCCTTTCATATCAACATGCACATTAAGTCGGATGCTGTTTTTGTTGGAGCCATTTGGCGGGGTAGTTTTGTGTGTGTTTTTTAATCTTTTTTATTGAACTCATACTCTCCCTGCCTAAATCAAAAGAGTAACAGTTCATTTAAGTATGTTTCATAAAGCAGCAATGCATTGTAATTGTTAAATGAACAAAATGCCCATTTTAAAAAATGTGATGCCAGAAAGCTATAAGCAGACACTTGCCAGAATGACAGTGTAGCCTCGCATTCCCCACAGAATAAATTTGAGAGCTGTCATGAGACCCCCAGCTCACTGTGGTTGCATTGATGATGCGCAGACAGAAGCATCCTCAGACGTAGGCTTTCAGTTCTGTTAGGGCTTCATAGACTGTCTTCCGTAAAGCATGGCTTTCATTGCAGTAGGATGCCGTTTCTAACAACATGCACTGCTTTGTACTAATTAGTGCATGCCATGTATCTCGGATTTTTTTTTTTAATCCTCACCAGGAGATATGTTTTACTGATTTTAGAGAGAAGGGAAAGGAGAGAGAGAGACAGACAGACAGAGAGAGAAACATCGGTCTGTTGTCTCTTGTAAGCACCCAGACTGGGGATCAAACCCACAACCTTTTGGTGCATGGGACAACACTCCAACCAACGGAGCCACACCGGCCAGGTCTTGAATTTGTTTGTTTGTTTGTTTGTTTGTTTTCTCTCAGTGTACTTTATTCTTTTTTTAATTATAAAAAATAGCCCATACGTGTAATCACATGAAATTTTCAAAAGAGAAAATTATGTTTACCTCTCATTCTGCTGGTCCAAATTCCTTTTCCACCCAAATTTCCCCTCTTTGAGGAAACCACCATTTACAATTAGATATGTATCCTTACTGTCTTTCTCTTCTTCACATGGGTATTTCTTCATACACATATATGGGATTTCTTTCTTCTGTATTTTTTTCCAAAAATTAAATCATAGCAAACTTAGTCTTTAAAAAAATCTTTGTTTTTTTTTAATTAAGTGGAAAAACAAAAGCTCTCTTTTTAAGTCTGTATAGGCAAATAAATTTATTTCATTCATTTTAATTACTGAATAACATTTTGTTGTAAGGCTATAGCAGATATAATTCAGCTTCTCACCTGTTGTTGAACATTCTGGTTGTTTCCACGGTTTTATTATTGCAAACATTTACTATTAGCATCATTTTGTAAGCCTTATGGTCATTTTCCACTCCGTAAAGTATGTTGTTAAAGAAATGAAAAAGTAGGAACCTCCCATCTTCAGCTATTTTCTGTAATAATGCACTTCCATAATTAGTAACCTGTTACCTAGTAATAAGAATTATAGAGATTCTCTTTATATCTGAGGCAGCTGCAAACGTAGCTTTTATTTTGTGCGGGAGTCATTAGTGGTTAGCTTCTGTGTGGACTCACTGCAGAGCAGAGGTGATCTTTCAGCTGTCAGAACGTCCCATCTAGACCCCTTCAAGGGTGAATGATTCCTGGGTTGGGGCAAATCTAGTAATCTAATGATGGACTGCCCACTCAACCAGGGTTTGCTGGTTTTACCTTCTTAGGCCGTGGCCTTACATTTTTATGAGTGAGAGAGCCTGGCTTGTAGAGAGAATTAATTTTAAAAGAGCTCTGTGATATTTTAGAATTAGGAAGGAAGGAACTCCTGCTTTGATGATATGAAAAATTTGCCCTGACACCATTAATTGCTTAATATGTGATCAGTAATGTTACTGGCCATATGTTTCAGGATTTTTGAATACTCAGGGAAAATTCTTAATCATGTGGTTATGAAAACAACCAGTTTCTATAAGTGAAAATGAGCATGCTTATTAATGCAATTGCCTAGTGCATTCAGTCACATTTATAACTCCCAAGGAGAATGATTGTTTTGCATGATTTAGTATTTACAAAATTACAGTCGCACGGCAAAGCTTACTGTATTTGAAGCATATGTGGTCCTTTTGCAGGTAATAAAATGGAAAATCCAATTTGCAATTGCAGAATAAGCCTCTGAGTGATATATGATCTTCATAGTAGCATCGGTCAGAGGGTCATCGCTAATCACGGCGCTGGCTGGCTTCCCCTGTGGCCGGGCCATCCTGCTGAAGAGTGCGCAGGGGGAATCTCTGTTTGGGAGGCAGCCAGCGTGGCTGTAGATGCACCACTTTCTAGCTTATTAGATCCTCTTTGTCACAGTGCTTAATCCTGCTGCCTGATCCTTGTTAGAACAGCGCCGGAGCGCCGCTCAGGCTTCTAATAAAGGAGATGGGTGAGGGCTCCTAACTAGACGCGCTGAAGCGTGCAGCCGTTCGGGCGATTGCAGCCCGACTGACAGTGGGGTGAGATGCTTCCTGCATGTTATTACTTGAAAGGGAACTTACCTCCGACAGCTGACAGATGAGCTTTGCTGAGGCAAGGGTAACTTGTTGCTAGGCCAATATGAGACGGGTGTCATCTTTTCACACAGTATAATGGTCTAGCTTTACTCTAATTATATTAACCCTCTTCTGAAATGGCTGCATTCCAGGCTGGTGCTGAGTGAGGCAGGAAAGCCAGAGACAAATAGCTGGCTGGGAGGATTACAGCTGCACAGAAGCAGGTATTGTGTTCTCCACCAGTGACATTAAGTGGAAAAACAAAATAAGCATGCCCTATTACGGCAAGCCGGTGATAACTCTGAAGAGGCAGAGCTTGGTTAGGCTCACACGGTTTCCATCTCTGTCATCTGGAATAGTCTGCTTCAAGGTTTGCTATGGACATTAAACATAGTTTTCATGGCTCTTTGTTAAAAAGAAAACACTGTCAACGACAAAGCTATTGTTTTGGGGTTTTTTCTTCCCCCAGTGAACCCGAATCATTCTTTTCCATTAGGCTCCCTATTTCTGGTCACTGTGAGAAACCCCTGTGAATGTGATTATGTAGCATTGTTTGAGACTAAACTAAACAGCTGGAGTTACAGATGCGTTGTAAGTGATGCCATTGAAAATGCTCATGAAGAGCCTGTGGGTCTCTCTGTGTACCCTGACTTTTCAGACATCAGTATAAGACTCCTTTTGCCTTGAAGGGAGTGTGTCCAGCTCACATCCCGTGTTTCCCGCCTGCTCCAGGAGTTAGCAGGAGTCATTAGCAACCCCTACGCGCCTCCTCTGTCTCCATTGACAGCACTTTAATAGAGACATTGCTAGGGATTGACAGATCTCCGGGGGTTAGAGGCATCAGACAAAAGGGCCCCAAGATCGTGGCTGACCTTTCTTGGCATTATTCCCCTAGCTCTGTCTTCCATGTGTTGCAATCAGGGAGCATAGAATTGAGTACATCATTTTTAGAGGATTATTACTCAAAAGGCTGCAGGCTTAGTCAGACGCTATTAATAAGTTAACAAGAGGCTGTGTACATTCCAAAGTGGGTATGTAGGTAGTTGGTAGAATGCAGGCTCTCCTTTTCCATAGGAATATGCACCTGTACCTTAAATTCAAGGATAATTAAAACCTGCATCGCTCATAACAGCTGTACTTTTGGATTATTGGGCCTGAGTGGGAAAGAAGAGTCCTCTTTCTCTCTCTCACTGTCTGTTCCCTGGAAGTCATCCCTGGACAGATGTGGACTAGCTGAGGCTTGTCTGTAGGGTCCTTCCCAGAGTGTTTCCCTGGTCCTGTTGCTCTCAGCAGAGCCAGGACCCTGAATATGCAGCATTGTGAGGAATGCTCTGTGTTCCAAATGTAGCTGTCTTCCCTCTTTCCTCTCTTCTTCCCCAGAGTAAAACAATCTGATTCCCGTGTCCCCATCTGAAATAGATGTTAAGAGGAAAGCCATCCATTTGGGTTAAATCATGGTAATGTGTGAATGATGCGAGTTCCAGATGCATGTGCAGCTGATCCGATTCTACCTATTAGAAATTTAGACTGTGTTTCTCATTAGGATGACTGACTTTGGGGGGTAAGGAGCAAAGGTGTTTAGGTCACAGGTAGTCACCAACAAGGAGATCCTCTTTGCTTAGGAATTAGTTAATTTCTTTATGCAATTTATGCTTTTCATGGCCTCTTTTCTTTTTTTCACTTTGAATTGCATATATTTTCCCAAAGGTCTTAGTAATTTTTCATAGTTGATTCCATTCTGATGTCAGTGAGCAGGGTTTAGAAGCAGAAAGATGATCATATGTAAGCATAAGTTGTTAATTAGATGAATGTTTTAAGAGAGATGTGCTCATCTCTAGAGCCTCCACGCCCAACTTATTAGTGAATTGCTGCAGCGCACTTACTGTCACCTGGTACTCAGCCCTCCTCAGTGACCATGCTTCCTGAGAAGAGTGGGCAACATAGACACTGTGCATGTAAAACAGGACACTTTAGAAAGAAACTTAAATGGAAGACTTTTCCAGAAATTTCTATTATATTCATTCTTAGGAAAAGTGGAAATGGGAAAAAAAAGAATAGGAGAATGAATGATATGGAAGAGAGGACATAGACTATAGCAGTTAAGATCCAAGAGGAAATAAGAATTATACAGAAATTTAAGCAGATCGGTTTTATTCTAAAAACCCCCTCCCCAAGTAAAGATAAAAACTAAAAAGATTGCTGAAACCGGTTTGGCTCAGTGGATAGAGCGTCGGCCTGGGGACTGAAAGGTCCCAGGTTCGATTCCGGTCAAGGGCATGAACCTGGGTTGTGGGCACATCCCCAGTGGGAGATGTGCAGGAGGCAGCTGATCGATGTTTCTCGCTCATCGATGTTTCTAACTCTCTATCTCTCTCCCTTCCTCTCTGTGAAAAATCAATAAAATATATTTTAAAAAAAACAACAACAAAAAAAACTAAAAAGATAAAAGGCAAGGTCACACCCAGGTAAGATACCCAACTAAACAGACTCAGTGCAACTCTTGGATTTTCATTTGCCCTAGGCAGTTTTCTGATTCATGGTTTAGAGAATAAAGCCCATTAATCTCCCAAATGATTAAATATCTGACTAATGATGTTTAACCATTAAGATGAGGAAATTGACATTATTGACAATCTTGGAGAGAACTGTATCTGCTTATTTTTGTACTTAACACCAACAGATTCTAAGTAGCTTTGGAAACATCATGATGAATTGCTCCCTCTTGATATTTAGTAGTATCTGTTTTCTTTAAAAGCATTTTATGAAATTATAATCACTTTTATATTGGTCTTTTCTTCATATTTTTGAGTAGTTACAAGTTCATATAACAAAAAGAATATGGATTCAAAGAATCAGTTCTTTTGTTTTAAGGAGAAATATATCATCATCCTCATAAAAATATTAATTTGTTTTCATTTCTAAAGATCAGATCGCCTAGGAAATTTTGTGCTTCATGGTATACTTGCACCCTAGAATGTGTTTTCGTTATCCTGAATTGTCAAAATTATAACAAAGTTATGACAAAATTTGCAGTAGTGCCCCATAATAGGACAAATAATGTTACTTTGGTTGTGTCCTGTGAAGAATAATTGCTGGATTTCTGTGTTTAAAAAGCCTTAGTCTGTGGATCAGGAGTCTGAAAAAGACTTCCTCAGTAGGACTTTTAGGGAAAGGCCTTTGGTGAGGCTGGTGTCAAGTAAAACCACATATATCTCTGCTGCTTAGCTTCTCTGTCCTTGTCCCTTTCATAAGCAGGCAAGTTATCGGAAGCTCATTCACACACTGTCTTTTCCATGTTTCAGTATACCAATAAATAAGTAAAATAGTCGATTGATCATCAACAGATGGTGGCACTTACTGGCTTTTTGATGTTACTTCATTAACTCATCTTTGGTTGATCTAGATGTAACCCGATAGTTTCACAAGACTTTATAGAAAGAATATGAGATTTGCAGTTAGGAGTCAGGTTCACATCCCCACTGTCATTTTCTGATCTTGTTACACAGTTTCCCAATGTTTCTATTTATTCACCTGTAAAGTGATGTTAATAAGTGGACTCAGGGATTGCTGGAGAATCAAATGAGATGCTTTGAATGTATACACTGATGAGGACTATACAAATGTGAGTTTCTGTCATAACCATGTTAACGAAATCCATTTGGTGCTGATTGTGAGATTTTCTTATGGTACCTGAGAAATGTAATAATAATTTTACGTGGGCAATAGTTTTATCTCTCTTCATTCATATTGTTCTTTGGCTGATGAAAAACGGTGATGTTGATCGGATGGGTCTAGATCAGATTGAACAAGCAGTGATTCACATTGTCAAGACAGAATTTCAGGAAGTTCTCATAGCACTTCTCTTCATTTTGGATGGGGTCATTTTAGTCTCTAGCAAATACGTAGGAAAAATAAAGCATATACTACCTATGTAAGAATTCCTTCCAGGTTTACCTTCTTCCTACTTCCTTCCCTCCACTCCCTCTCTCCCTCCTTCTTTCCTTTGTTCTTCATTTCTTGGTCTATGGTACTAATTACTTGTGTATCAGTGATGAGTTGGGGTAAGAAATTTTAAAAATAAATCAAGTGAACCAAAAGGTACTTAGGATTGTGCTGTGGTTACTGCACAGGACTTCTTAGTCCTGATCCATGTAGGATGAAAGGACCTTCATCTTTTTTTCTTCTCCATCTTTTTCAGGAAACTTGGATCTGACTGGTCAGAAGCAGGTATTCAAAGCAGAGAACAATCCTTGGGTTACCCCAATTGCTGACCAGTTCCAGCTTGGCGTGTCCCACGTTTTTGAATATATCCGTTCAGAGACGTATAAGTAGTAAGTAGACTAGTTGTTTTCCAAAATAGTACACTCTGGTTTTATAGTATTTGTAATTATGTGATTTTAAGACTATCATGTGACATTGTCGTCTTGGTGGCAGTTAGTTCATAGCATTTTTACATGTTTTATTAATAACCACATGTAGTAATTATCTTGTAGTGATAGATTATTTTAATTGGTTTTATCAAAGGAAATTTATACCAAGTTTGTTTAGAAAATTTAAGTTATTAGTTGAATATTCATGACACTAAGGAAATTGGTCAGACACATTAAGATCAGAACATAATTTTTTTCTCCTTTGAATGCAAAGAATAACAGCTATTATGAACAAAATTGTTAAGCAGTTTGTTTATAACTGAGTAGAGAATACTAGAACACACCATTCTATTCTAGAGAAGCTTCCACTCTGGTGAGATGGTATTATTTCTAAGAGAAAAAGGAAGGAAGAGCAGAAAAAGAGGAGGAGGAGTCAGCTAGCTCAAGTCACAGCATCAGAATCCCTCAACTCTTCACCTCAGGTCAAAGGAGATTGTGAGGAGCCCGCCCTAAAACCCAGCTGGTTTTACCCTTTTTCCCCAGTGTGTCCTGGTTGGAAGGAACTCTCTTGGCACCATCTGCTCTGTTACATCTTCTGTCATTATTTCCCCTCATCCCACCTCCACCCCATGTTGAGATAATCATTTATCCTATGCTTCAGTGGCCCCCTAATGCTGAAATCTAGTCACCCCTAGTTTTAAGCAAATGCAAAAGACATAAAAATCCACAGTCAAATTTAATCTATTTTGACTTTGTTACCAACATTTGAGAATTTAACATCCCAAATATTAGAGAAAAATTACAGGATCATTGAAGGTCACGTTCAGGTGGGAGTCTCTCTCTCTCTTTTTTTTTTTATTTTATATAAGAAAAATGCCCCACACTCAATGTGGACCATGGGGCAGTGCTGACTGACAGGGCAGGCTTCCTATTTATAAATGGCCAGCTGTGGTCCTGTAGCCTCTTCCCCGGACACCATGCTCCTGGTCACAGGAGCTAGGGCTTAGTTCACTCATATTTCCTATTTGACAGAATCACAGAGAAGATGAGCTCTGAAGAACAATGACATTAAAACTAAATAGACTAAAATTGCCAAAATGATAGCATATCTTCATAAATGGAAGAAGCTTAAATCATGGTTTAGACTTTTTATGACATTGACAATATATTTTAAGACTTACCATTAGAGTAAAATGAGAGAAGTATAGGATGTGTGTTATGTTTCACAAGCCACAAGTTATGTGTAATATATAGATATATAGTTTCTTTAAATATGAATATAGCTCATCCTTGGAAATTGGTTTAATTAGTTATGAATATGTGTGAAAATGTAATTGCAAATTAGAAGATTATTGTTCATTTTATTCCTCTTAAATTGTTAATCATTGCCATCATTGGTTTGAGGTAGAGGTTTAATTTTTGTTAGTAAATGGGAGCCTACTTCTAATTGGTTTGTAGGGAATCGTTTTAGAAAATCATTGTATATATTTTAACTTATAACAAAGTACACAAATGAGCTCCTGTTAAACCAGAATTGGGGGAAATACTGTTTATTATTTTGGTTAACCATTTTTTTTTTATTTTACCATACTTTAATTTATAATTTACAGAGAATTAAAATATATTGCACATAAAATGCTTCTAATTTCATTTTAAAAGATTAAGTTGTGAATTTGTTAATTTTATATTACCTCAGTCATTATTGGACAATTAGTCACTATTAGATGACTAATTCTATTTATTGATGATGATTAGGATTCTGGATGAATGAGAGGCATGTTTCTTTGATTGAGTTAATTGGTATGTTATTTGACAGGGACTATATGACACAGCATTTTAATCAATAACCAATTTGATGTATGTATATTCTTATCTCTATTACTGGTATCCTACATTTGGGAATTGGAGTAATCCAAGCAATTTGCCTATTAGCATGCCTTTCTGTATTTGATTTCCTCATGAAGAATTATATTATCTTTTATACAGTTAAATCTGTATTAAAAAGCTTAAATAAGCTTAGGAGAGTCATTGTCCCATTTTTAGGAGGACCAGTTTGTACCCCGCTCACTGCTTTTAGAGGAGTCTGTGAGCCTCTGCTGGGAGAAAACACTTGTGGTGAACTCAAGGGCTGGTCTTTGGAGCCCGGAGAGATCATCTCTTCTCTCCTTGGGAAGGAGAATGTTGACCACTTCCTACCACTTCCTGCATTTCAGTCCTTTGGTTCTTCACCCATTCTTCCGTAGTTATTTTCACTCCTTTATCAAATGTACCAGCCAAACACGTGGACTAGTAACTAAGACACTAATCAGAATCTTAGTCTTTTAAAAATACTTGTATAAAAATACCACTATTATGTTTCCCTGATTTTTAAATTTAAGCTCGTCTTTTATATGAATATAGTATGTATACAGCTATTAATGTATATTAATTACCTTGATTTTTAAAATTCAAGTTTTTTTAAATAAATAAAAAAAGTGTATTGTCATGTAACTAGAACCCAACTGAAGTTTTTAATGTTCTTAAGCAGCCACTTCATAATTAGAGGACTTAAAAAGTTGTACTTGTAGTGACCTTCAAAAAGGTAATGTATTCATTATACTCATAATTTTCTTAAAAAAGCAAATTTTACATTCAGTACCTTAGTCATAACTCTAGTCTAAACCTTGTGGTTTCCAATCTTCACTTCTTTGTCTTTATAAAACCATAAACACCTCCATCCAATAAAATTTCCTTTTTTATTATGTAGATCTTCAGATTATATGATAGCATATTTTAAATTTTGTCTGGGCATTGAAAATACTAGTGAATCTCCTTCCTTTAAATTTTTTTTTTTTCTGACAAATTGACCCATCCTATATAATAAAAGGGTAATACGCAAATTGACCCTAATGGTGGAATGATCAGAACGACCTCTTGACCAGTCTCTATGAGGTGCACTGACCACCTTTGGTCCCTTTTCCTGGCTGGCAGGCTCCGATCGCCCAATGGTGAATGGGGAGCCAGGGGTGGGTGGCGCCGGGGGGTGGGGCCTCTAATTAGTTAAATAAAAGTAGTAAAGAACTTACTAGCATGTTTCATTTTTGTTCCTGTCTGTTGTTGACTTTCACAGTGACCTTCGTTTTCTAAGCATATCCTCAGAGGCTTTCTGAGTCTAGAGTAGCAACAATCAGAGAAGATGGATTATGTGATTTCCAGGTTCTAATGGACTCCAAGAGGAGATGTGGACATCTGAAACAAAACAGTGAAGTTAGTGTTGAAGAAAAGTTTAAACACTGTGAGGTGATTGAACTTGATGTGGAGGTGAACTTGTGTAGTTAAGCTAGAGGACATGTGGGTAGGAGTGGCTGGGAGCATGTTGTGGTATAGTTCCTTAGGAGTTGGTTCTTTGGAGTACATTTTGGGCATTCATCATAATATCCTCGTCATTTCTCAAGTGGAGATTACTCTGCTCATTTATCGTACTATCAGCCAAGGGAACATACTGGCTGGAGTCACAGCATTGCCCATTCATTATGAGTTACTCCCTCTGTTAAAGCAAAATAACTTGCTTGGTTGGGTGGTTGAGGGCCAACCTCTGCAAGCACATTACTGTTTTCAGGCTGTTGTAGAGTAATACAGACACCTCTTAACTCATTATTTGATAGTCCTCATCTCTCTATGACCTCTTTTATTTCTGTGCAGCACAATTATGATAGAATAGTCACCACGTGTTAAGTTTTCAGAAGATAGATTTTTTCCCCCTAGGAGGAGAAGTCAGATTGGAGTCAGGATCCTTGACGAGATTCTTTGTGAAGGGGAGTAACTCACACTTTTCTCATTTCTGTCAAGGAAGGTGGATACAAGCCACAAGCCATTGTGCAAGCTGACAAGTTAACTCTTAACAAAAGGAGAGGTTTGACAAATGTTAGGCTGAAAACGTGTCGGTGGATGAGGCATTTGGAAAACAGGAATCCTCATGAAGGCTGCAATTTGTGAAGCATGGCAGTCCTATTTCCAGGGCAGCCTAACTCAGCAAGCCTCTCTGTCATCTTCCTGTCTGTGACTTCCTTTCTCCCTAGAGAGGGGCCACGCTCACTTGTTGTTTTGTTTTGATTTTTAGTCTTAAATGAAGACTGGCTATACTATTATTCATGTTAGTTAATAGAAACATTTTAACAAAGCAATGTTTGGTGAATGGTGAGCAATGATGAGAAAAATGCTGGCAATTTCTCTTCACTAGCAATCTAGCAAAATAAATCATCCTGTTTGATTTGTAAGGAAGGATACTTTTTGGTTATTGTTTCTCAAATTGTTTTACTTGTAGTATTAAGACTAAGTAATGTTTTCTTTTTTCTGTATTGTGTGCAAACCTATTAGAAGTTATTATGGACATAAATGGGCTTTATTAAACAGCTGCTGTATCCTCTAATGGCTTCTGAGACAGTGGCCTAGAAGATCCTTAAAATAACAGATTTATCTGGTCTACCAAAAGGCTGGAGCATTTCAACCTAATTGGTGATCCCATTCATTTTACGACAGCCCTTTGCAGAAGAGATTTTGTCTCACAAAACTGTGTAAACCTTATTATTTTCTGGTGAAGTATGAATGGCTGCACAGAGCTAGCAGATGGTTTTTATAAATATCACAGAAAAATGGAGGAGAGGGTTAAACTGCCAGGGCCTTTCTAGCAGAGAGGGAATTTTATATAGTAAAAAAATTTTAACTAGTAAGCAGAACAATGTAGACTTTTCTTTATCTGCACTACATCTGAAAATAGTTCAAATTAAGCCAAAGAAAAACAATATTTCTTTATGGTAACATGAAAATGAAGAACCAATTTTGTTCCTACAGCTTTTGACATAGAAATTGTTTTTATATTTATAAGTTGACTATGTATTGTGTTCCTGGTTATTTATATTTCCTTTATATTTCCTATACATATATTTTGGTTCCTTTTTTATGCTAACAAATGTTTATCATATTTTTTCTATAATACAAATTGTGATTAAAACTTGATATCTCTGGACCTATTTGTATGCAAATATATTGCGTATAACTAACATTGCTAAGAAGTGTCTAAGAGAAAAGGTAAACCCATAAAATGTTATACTAGTATTTTGGGTAGTATTGTGTCATATTCCTTATTTCATGTTTACTTAAATGGTAAAATTACATAGCATTCCTTTTCTCCAGATAGTATATTACCAGTGCACAGAGTTGAAGAATGCTTATTTCGCTATTGAATAGATATGTCAGGATGTAATAGCAACTGTTGACCTATGATGTAGTCACTCAACTATTTCTCAGTGACGCCATGAGCTATTAATTGCCCTGGTAAATTAATATCTCTCCTCTTCAGGTAACAGGAAGGAAACAGACTATTTGAGGAAGAGTACATAACAATTTTCTACCTCTTTCAAGATTTTTTAGATTTAAAAGGATTTCTGCTTTTTAACTTGTTTAGCACTATTATTCAGAGATAATTGGTATTTTTCTTTTTTCTGTATGCATTTTCACAATTTTATTTTGATACATAAAGATTTTTGCAAGCTTTCACAGCTTTACTATCTATAATTTTATAGCTCATACAGAATGCTTCAGTTTTTAAAGGGAAGGTGCTTCCCATTTGGCATTTCCATTGGATTCTGAGGGAGTTACAGTAGGGAACCTCCACCCACCCCTCCACCTTCCCCCACACCAGACCTACTGTTAATGGAGGGGACGGTCCTCATCTCTCCTGGTTGCTTAGATTTCTTGCAATATCACAAGAAAAAATAATTTTCTGAGACTCACATGGGAGAACGAGTGAATTAAATCCCCGAGTTCCCAAGGTTTCCTTTCCTTCAGCCCGGCGATAGAACAAGTGCAGCAGGGGCTTCAGCAGAGCTAAAATGAGAGTCAGTGTCCAGCGTTTCTTTTCAGTGTTGGAGCCGGGTGCAGTCCAGCGTCAGGCTAGCTTAGCTTGTGTTTCCAGTTGCAGTTCATTTGCCCATTGCATGTGGTGTCTGCAGGGCCTCATGGCTGTGAAGAACCCAGGGGCAGATGCAGGGAAGCCACAAGTGAGCCACAAGCCCAGGAGTCACCAGAATCATGAGCCAAGGGTGCCAAGAGAGTTCATTCCTTTGTTTAGGGGCTTATATATTCCCAAATTTTCATGCACTTGCAGTGGCCATGCCCATTCTGGCTAATGCTTTCTGTTCCCAGGTGTGATTGACAAGCATGCATCTGTCTCCCCTCTGTCCAGTCCTTTTCCCAGTGTTTTGCAGGGAATAGGCCAGTGGTTCCCTGGGGAATGTAAAGTTGAAGCTCTCTGGTGCAGCTGCCGAAACGGCATACCTATAAAGCCCCCCTTTGTTCCTTTCCCATTATTAATAACTAGCTAATTGCAGTGGTATCACTAGGAAGGTCAAAGGTGAACCCTGTTAGGGTTTAAAAATCAGTTTCAGGTGGCTAGCTTGTATTCCTGAGAAACCTCAGGAACCTCGTCTAAGAAACCTCATCTTATGTATATTGTGGAATGTTTTTCGCTCTGATGTACATTAGATATAAATCCAGACTTGGAAAAGGTTCACCTCACATATCTGTGTGCGTTCTCTGGCCCTCTAATGTGGTCACGCCTCCGACTCTGTGCTGGCCTGTGAGCTCTGCAGGGACCTGGAGGATCAGGCTGGACCAATGAGCAAGAGCCATGTCAGCCTTTCTTCATCCTACTTCACTGACTAGTGTGCGTATCATTAGAGTTCTGAATAAATTCGGAGGGGCAAAAGGGAGACAGACCAGCGGCTGCAGCAGGGGGAGAAGAGTTTACTCTGAACCTTGCACCACAAAAGGCTTTCACTTAGGACTTTAAAGAGCGTGATCTCTCTGTCCCCCTCTGTCCTTATCTCCACCTCACCTGTCTGTTGATTGTAATGCCTGTACTCAGCATGTTTTGTGCAGCCCTGTGGTACAGTGTGACATATTGCAGTATCACTTTAGGGTAAATAGAATATCGTTTGTCCCACTTAACAAAAGGAAAAGTGTTGGGTTACTTCCTCTTCCAGAGAAGCTATTTTGAGTTCCATTTTTAAATGCTACTTATTTGATGTAATTATATTGAACTATTGAATATTGACCTATTCAATGAGATGAAATTGTTTAGCCCTACATATTGATAACCTTTATTAACTCCCAGTAATCTTCAAAAATTCAATGCTTGATGCTTTCTCTCCAGCTAAGATGAGTTATTGCCAGCATTTGATTTTTTTATTTGAGAAATAAATTAATAACTGGCGCTTTTATAATCAAACAAAACTCTGTGATTTCTATTCTCTACAAAGTAATATCTTGTTTTATTATGTGCTGACTTTTTATTGAGCTCTGGTCTCTTATTCTGGTCGGGCATTGTTGTTGGGTAGGCAAATTCTGTTTACTAGTGAATGTGCTTAAATACTCTCTAAGGCTTGGCCCCCCAGCATACGCTTGGCATTCTGAGTTGTATGTTTTTCCAAAACATGCAGTTCAACGATGTTTCATTTTAGGAACACACTGTATGCGCTGTTGTTCTTGGGAGAGGGGTAGGTAATGTTACTTCAATCTTATTACAAGAATTGACCATGTTAAAGCAAGCTGGTTAGAATTTGAAGGCCCCTTGGGAATGGAAAGCACCTAACACAATCCCCTGCTTCGTCCTAGTTAGCTAGAAAATTCAAGAAGGGAGGGTCACCCACCATGGACCTGACGTTGTTTTGTTCACAAAATCCTTATGGAGGGAATCAGCAGTGTGGATGGTCTTGTGATGGGATCCCCACTGGGAGGCGTGGACTGTCCCTCTGACTTTGTGTCCTTAGTGGTAGCTGCTGGTGCCTTGCCCTGTAAAATGTGGAGTCAGGATTTTCTGTCTCATCTTGGAGTTCTAATAACCACATCTGGAGCCCTTTATAACTTTGGCTTAATTTTCCTACCTTGTCTCAGTAGAACTCAAGACTACTAATAACAGGGCACAGAGTTCTCTTCGCATGTAATTAAAGCTGTTTGCTTCCCCAGAGGAGATGGGGACATCAGAAATGGGGTGCGTATTTCCATGTGGTATACATGGCATAAAGATGCAGGGCTGCGCTCTGCTTGAAACTGTGCAGGAGAAGAGTGGAAGTAAGGCTGTTCTTAAAGGGCTGGCATAGGGATAGCTTCCAGTCCCAGTTCTGTCAGTGCCAAGTGACCTCGTCTCACCCACGCTCAGCTTCGCCATCTTGAGGGCAGGAGGTTCAAGCTAGATCATCTTAGAGTCGCCCCAGCAATGGTTTCTAATTCTGAGGTCTTTATTTTTCTGGGAAACATGATGTATGGTGTATATCAATTCATTATTTTTTAAATTTAGTTTAATTCTTGAATTTTCTCCCATCTGGATTTACTTTATTGATTTTTTCTTTTAAAGGGAATGGAAGATGATGATGACCCTGAATATAAATTGTTACAGGAAAATGGTATAAGATAAAATTATCAGATCAACCCTTTTATTCTATGTTTTATGGAATACCTAATATATGTTTGGCAGTAACTTAATAGTACACATGAATTCCTGACACTTTCGATTCTTCAGACTTATTAATCAGTGTAGTCAGCACTGGAGCAATTTTATGAGACTTTCCAGTCATCAAAAATTTATTATCAGATAAATCAAAGAAACAACAAGCATCTTAATAGGGTAGAGAAAGTGGCATGTAAAGGATCGTTTAAGACTATGCCTTTTGTCAGTTGTGTGTTATATTTACAACCAATGTCAGAGAACTTACTCATAATTTCGTGCAAAGAGTCAGTGGTGTGATAGTTATCTTCTTACGTAAAATCTTCTGTTTTCTTCAGTAGAATAGTGTAGACTCTGAATGCTAAATATACAGACGGTAGGAAACATCATGTTCTAATGTTAAACTTACAGTATTTATTTTAAAACGGTGTCTACATGTTCTTCAGAATTTTATTATAGTAGTCCTCCAAAGTTAAGAATTATCAAACTCAGTCCTTTCCTTTCAGACAAGATTGCTAAACTTGAACTCTTTGCTACGGCTTGGGAAATAGCAATATATATGCACATCCCCTTTCTTGTGGATGCGTACCCTGTGGACCTTCTAACAAATGTGAGGCCCGGGCTTATGTCTACCATATTCCTGGCCCAGTTTTGACAACTTTCTGACGGTATAATAAAGACTTATATCTTCATTGTGTGAGATTAGTTACTTGAGGAAAGTTTTTCCATCACCCTAACCCTGTCCTGATAGTACCAGGATCTCACTATCTGCCAGGACACAAGGATCATGGCAGTTAGCCAAGTGAGAGCTGAACTAGCTCCGTAGTGCCTGACCCAGATACACTGGGAGTGGACCCAGCAAGACAAGGCTGGGTTACTTCCCATCAAAGTTGCAGCCTATTTTCCACCTAAGATCTCCATAAGTGCTATGTTTTCTATCTGGTATGTTCCTTCTGCCCACATTTACCTATTGAATGTCCAGGTATTTACCAAGTGTCAAGTAAATATTGCATTCTCAGAGACCTTGTTTCTCAGGTCTCCATGTACTCTAGGTCCCTTTTAGCATCTTTCTGCAGAGCCTTTACTTTTTCTTCATAGCAATTTTAACAATAATAATGGCTGTCAGTTATTGAGTATTTACTGTGTGACTGACATTGTGCTAAACTCATATGTGCTGTTCATCAGTGTGTAACTCAGTATTTATTTCTGTGAATACTATTTCTGCTTGGGGGGGTGGTATTTAAATACATGTTTTCTTTCCCTTAGGAGACTGGAATCTTTTTGAAAGCAAGGCCCTCCTGGGCTTAGCATGGGGCATGCCCTCGTGTCATATGTAAATGACCCGTTTCATACAGAGGAGCCTCTGGCAGGTTGCCCTGATTTCTGAAAGAAAACTGTTCTGACATCCAGAATGGACCACAATATAGTTCTCTGTTTTTGCTGGTTCATAATAAACAATACTCGAAACATTAAAATGTGCTCTCAATAGAGCGTATGAAGTGAAGATTTTGTCTTCACAACAGTCTTTCATTGCTTGTATAGATCTCTATTTCCCACATTACTCTCATTAGAAATGAAACAGTTCCTTAGCTTCACAAAGAAATGAATTATGTATGAAAATGAGACTTTATATGAATATGCAGGCTCTGTGGTCATTTTGTGTGCCTCTCTTTGTCCATCCAGGGAGTGTTTCTTGGGTGTGTGGACTGTGTGGTTGTATTTGTAATGTTTAGTGTATTTCTGAGGAAGACACAGTAAGCTAGTACTGGTGATTATGTTTTGGAAGGAAATTGGATGGCTAGAGGCATGAAGGGGAGGGCACATTCTCTTTTATCCTTTGTATCTATTTAACATTCTATTTTGTACATGTATTCTCTAAGACAGCAGTTGCTAACCTTTCGGTCCCAACGGACCACCGGTTGGCCACCGCAACTCCAAAGGATTCCTTAAACCAGCGGTCGCCAACCTTTCGGACCTCTCGGACCACCAGTGGTCTGTGGACCACGGGTTGGTGACCACTGCTCTAAGAGATTATTTAAAAAGAAAAATTTAGTAACCAGTAGGGCCTATGGAGTTTAGAAGGAAGAACCACAAAAAATGTAGCTATATAATTAGTTTTGGCTCCTATTATGTCCCCTTTCCATTTGTTTGCCTAATGTAGGGGTGGGGAATGTCCCTCCCGAGGGCTAAGGCCCATGAAAGCATTTGGTGTGGCCCTGCCAAGGCATTAGGGGTGAATTAATTAAACGTTTGACCAAATATAGCAGCTAATTTTTAAGTTGATAATTTTGTATGGCCGGAGAATTACGTTATAAATATCCAAATGGGCCTTGGCAGAAAAAAATGGTTCCCTACCCCTGGCCTAGTGGAATCCATTCTTAAGGGTCTTTCTTTAACCAGGTACACCAGATACCTTCTACCAGTAAGTGATGTTGCCTCTTAAATGTGTCCCAAATTTTGGACAGGGACTGTCTGAATGAGAGTTTGAGAGGTTTCTCACGGGATGCATGGATCTTTCCTATTCTTGGCTTAAGCATTGTGAAATCTTCCATCATTTGTAAGACTTCTCAGGCTTTCCTATATCCTTGGACAAATATATAGTAATTGCTTTTTCTTCCGAATCCTACGTGAAATAGGAAAAGGTGGTCATTCACAAAGACCTAAGAAAGAGAATAGGAAAAATAAACAAGAAAACATACTTGTTCGTTGAGTTTCTTTATTGTAAGTGATTGAAAGGTAAGGTTTTCTGCACTAGAGAGGTCATGATGGTTGAAATAAGGAAAAACGAATCTTGGAAGAACTGATTGTGTATTAGAGGGTGAGACTGGGCTTCAACTTCCCATTTACAAGACATGGATATTTTGTTTTAATTATTTTTAAAATTTCTTTCTTTCTCTCATTTATTTCTTTATTTTTTGGCTGTATGCTAAGATAACGTGTGCAGTTTAGACTGTTTATGTGAGATTATGAGCATTTTAAATCTGTTTTTGTGCATACTCAATAGAAACTGCATGAGTGGTGATTTTTTTTTTTATAGTTTAATAACATGAGTGGTGATCTTTTAATAGTATGTGTCTTGTAACTAGCCAGTTTATTTTGGTACTAAATTCTAGATAATTCCTAAGGAATGTAAATTTTATCAATAAAAGTTTTTGTTTTGAAGTACTTAATTTTTTAAGTTTGTTTTTTTGAAGATGGCTTCTGCTTTATTTTTATAAGTTTAATTAACAAGATAGGTCAATAAGAAAAATACTGATCATCAAGCTGATGGAGTAAAAATAGCCTTTATTAATTTAAACTGAAATGTAGTTAGGTAAAGAAATAATGGCAGATGGGAAAGTGCTGCTTCAAGGCCACCATGTGCCTGCTCCTTACATTACTGATGATCCAGAGCAGCTGTTATTAGAAAACTTCAGAGCATACATGATAAAGTCAGCTACTCCCCATCCTTCCCTCCCTCAGTTTCCTCCGTTCATGTGCTAACGTCCAGGTGGGTTTATGTGTGTCACAGTTCCCTGTGTCACACCAAGGAGAGACTTGACAGTCACTGACTTCTTGCTGTGTCCCAGGACCCAGTGGGTTCCTTACAGGCTTTGGCTCCCACAGGCTGATGACTCCACAAAATGTAGGTGTTCACCCAGCTTTCAAATGAGAAAACCAGTCGCAAAACAAGTAAAATGACCAGTGGTGTAGCCTAGTGATGGAGCCAGAGATCAGAGTCCATCTGTCCTGCCTCTAACTTTCCTTGTTGCTTTTAAATAGTATCTAGGAGGAAAATGAGGAAATGCTGAGTTAATGATGATGTCCTCCACAGGAAGTTGGTGTATGGAACTTAGGGGTGCTTACATGTGATCATTTCACTTGTCTGTTCTTGAACTAAACTCAGCCTCCAGCGAGGCCATATCCGTATCCTAGAATTGAAGGCACAGGCAGCATTCAGGGGTGCTGAAACAATATTCTTGTAACCAGCTTTTCATTCCCACAAGTCTATCTTCCTGCATCCACCCTGATTCTGATTTAACAGCCTCTTATGGGGTGGCCTGGTCCAGCCAATACAAATTCATTTTCTTGCCAGCTACATACAGACTATGGTTCAACATTTGTGTATTCATCTATGGAGGGCTACATGTTTATATTGTTTTGTAGTTGGAATTCAAGCAATAAATACATATTCCAGGGTGTGACCTTTTCCTACCATCCTATCTAATAAAAGAGAAAAATGGTAATTGGCGTACGACGATACCCTTTTCATTGGCTAATCAGGGCTATATGCAAATTAACTGCCAACTAAGATTGGCAGTTAACTGCCAACAAGATGGCGGCTAATTTGCATATGTAGGCACAATGCAGGGAGGCGAAAGGGAAAGCAGGAAGAAGCCCCCTGCCACTGACAGTGATCGGAAACCCAGGGGGGAGCTAAGAGCTGGGGGGCAGGGCAAAGGCGGCCCTGGGGCCGCCTTTGCCCTGCCCCCCAGCCATGATCGGAGAATCAGGCGCCTTTTCCGCCCTGGCCATTGATAGCAGGAAGTAGGGGTGGAGCCAGCGATGGGAGCTGGGCACGGTTGAAGCTGGCAGTCCCAGGAGCTAGGGGTCCCTTGCCTGGGCCTAAAGCGGAGCCCACGATCGCGGGGCTGCTGCAGCTGCGGGTCCCTGCTGCCCGGGCCGGACGCCTCAGCCAGAGGCGTTAGGCCTGGGTAGGGGCAGAGCCTGCAACCGCGGGGAGCTGGGGGTCCCCTGCCCAGGCCTGACACCTCTGCCAGAGGCCTCAGGCCTGGTCAAGGGGCTGATCCGGTGATTGGTGATCGGAGGGTGATGAGGGTCAACTCCTCTGGCCGAGGCATCAGGCCTGGGCGGGGGGCGGAGCCGGGGATTGGGGGATATGATGGTCCCCTTGCCCAGGCCTGAAGCCTGGGTCAGAGGCGTCAGGCTTGGGTGGGGGTGGAGCAAGCGATCAGAGGGAGATGGGGGTCCCCTGCCCAGGCATGATTCCTGGGCCAGAGGCCTCAGGCCTGGGCAGGGGCCAGAGCCAGTGATCGGGGGGAGATGGGGGTCCCCTGTCCAAGCCTGACACCTCTGGCGGAGGCGTCAGGCCTGGGCAAGGGGCCGATCCTGCGATTGGAGGGTGATGGGGGTCAACGCCTGAGGGCTCCCAGTATGTGAGAGGGGGCAGACTGGGCTGAGGGACACTCCCCCCCACACATACACCCAGTGCACGAATTTCGTGCACCGGGCCCCTAGTACTTTATATTATTTATTGCTTTTGACATCATATGGACTCGTGGTCTCTCTCAGCTCATCTTGTCCCAATGACCAGTATCAGTCTTTCTCTGTGGTCTCTTCTTTGTGTTTTTGTTTTCTTTTCAGCTTCAGACTGAGGGTATAACTAATTTGCTCCAACAAAGAACTGACTCTTTTCCAAGGAGCCTTACTTATTTTGAGCAGCAGTAGCATTAAAATTCAAAATCTGAGGCCTAGAAGTGCATGTTTTCCAAAAGAGTACCAAGGGTAGAGTGATTCGGGTATGCCAACCACTTGAGTGAGAGCAAAAAATTAGCTATGTCCAAAGGAGCATGAATGCATTTTGATGCCTCCCGTTTCTTTATATCTTTGGTAAGTTTGTTTTGCCCTTACTCTCTTACTGGAATTTATTAATCCAGTTCCCCCTTTGCCAGTCTACACATGCTAAATCATTCATTTGTTTACATGACAAGCAATCCCACATTTGCATGTCTTCATTTTCTTCCTTACCTGACCCTAGATTCACGTGTTCTAGAATTGGCTAAGTGGGTAAGTTCAGAAATCTTGTCACTGCCTCCAGAATACTTGAAAATAAAAGGAAATAGTAACCCCCTTCCAGGTTTTATTTTAAAGAAACCAAGTTTGGGCCACTCAGTAATATAAAGGTGTAGGTCACCTAATATCTAGATAAAATCCTATGAGGTTAAGAGACAATGATAGCAAAGCAGGAAACCATACCCATACAGCCTTTGGAAGTTTTGTGCATTTCCTGGTCATTTTCTTGGGCACTAATGTGAGTCTTTTAACACCAATAGCTTTACTCTTGCACTCAAGTTATTGACTGGTTGATTGGTTTTTGGCTTTTTCCTCCATCTCATTCAAGTATTTGCTCAGATGTTTCTTCACAAAATACTCCCATATCACTCTGTCTGAAACAGCCCACCCCCCACCCGCCCCTACCCTCACTTTTCTTCTCACACTTCTCTGCCCCTTCTAGAATGGAGGTTCCTCCAGGAGCAGGGACTTTGCTGCGTGCACTGCTGTGTCCCCAAGAGCCACAAAATACGTGGGTTCCCAAAATACTTGATGAATGAGAGTGATTCTTTCAACCACATTGTAGCCTGCAATTTAAACATTTCTGCAAGAGGAAATTTTTTAAAACCTTCCATCACACATTCATTACACATTTTTAGTGTTTCCCTTTTTCTGCTCGTGCCTTGAGTTGCTGAGACTTCACAATATTATTAGCTGCTCCCATCACCATGAATGTTTCTGTGACGTTTCCAAGGCTCAGCCTTCGCCAGCCAGCGATTTCCCATCCAGCCTAGTAGCTCCGTTTAGCTAGACTTTGAGAGAAGCTGCATCCATGGAATTTTAGAGGATAATATGGAAAAATACCAGCACTGTGGGAGGGTATCTGACCTGGACTCAGCCTAGCTGCCTGTTTGGGTTTGATTTTGAATCAGCCAGGCCTCCAGCCTCTAGCACAGTGGTTCTCAACCTTGGCTGCACATTAGAATCACCTGGGAATCTTTTTAAACTCCTGATCCTCTGGAATGAGGCCCAGAAATCAGGATTTTAAAAAGATTCCCAGGTGATTCTAATGAGCAGCCAAAGTTGAGAACCACTGCTCTAGCAGATATCTCTCTCTGTGTGTGGAGCCCTGCACTGACTGCTGAGCACCTCAGGATGCAGGTGGCCCTTGTCCTCCCTTATGATGGTGGGAATGAGTCTATAAAAGGTGAATTGGCAGGCTATGGCTGTAGCAATTGCTTAGCAGTAAACAGCAAAGGAGAAGAATCGGAAGGGGAGGCAGTTCTTTCTCCCAGTCCTCAAAATGTGTTTTGTTAGCAAGTCAGAAAAACTGATCTCTCAACCCAAGAAGCTAATGTGAAAGGACACTTTAGGTATCCTTTGTACCCACTCAGTCCTGGGGAACCAGAGGACTCCTGGTCAGCTGCATTGAGGAGCCTTCACCTGCAGCAGGTGGAGTGTCATTACTTACCCCCCTCACCTGTGGCATGTGAAGTGCAGTCTGTCCTTTTGACTCGGGAGACGCCCAACAAAGGTGAGGCATGATGGTGTGCTTAAAGAAGTGTTTGGCTTATCCACACAGAATGGTCCTGTCAGTAACACCACTGCCAATTTTTTAGTAAATTCTTCAGAGTGTTAACGCAAAAAAAAAACCATTGAAACCTGCAAAGAATTTTTGTGAGTTTATTTGAGCCAAACTGTCGACATATGCCAGGAAGCAGAACCTCAAAGAGTTGAGATAATGCTCCGGAGAATGGCGGGGTTACATTTGTATTTATACATTGCAATCAGAGGAGGGACATAGGTGGGTTACATGAAATTCATTGGTGATAGATTAAAGAGGAGGGATAAAGCAAAGCAGGGGAAACCCCTGGGATTGGATAAAAAGTAAAATGATGGACACATACTTAGGTGGGTGAAGGACAATTAACATGATAATGAAGGAATCTGTGGTATCTGTCCTGGCGCCCAGCACATTTGGATGTGCCCCAGGGCCTCCAGAAAAAGGGAAGTTACAAGTTACTCAGATATTTCAAGGGTATGTTATCATAGATGCAAAAAGACAGATAGACTCAGTTAAGGTAAAGGTTGACCTTGTCAGTGAAGATACTGGCCTAGGACATAACTGCCCACCATAACTGCTTTTAAAGTTTAATTTCAGATCATCCTTTGTGGTTACTTTAGGTCTCTGAGTTTGCAAGACTGCCATGCAGGCCTCCCCTGAGCTTGTCAGGTCAGCATGTAGCCCCTTTTGTCCACAAGAGGTTGCATTAATTTTCTATATTTCAAACAAAAGTCCTCCTAGTCAAATTTTCATTGTTAACTGTGTTGAGGACAAAAAGATGGCATTTTACATATTTTTTCCTAAGAGTATAAATACTGTGAATTGGTTTTAATTATGTTTATCAGAGAGAGAGAGAGAGAGAGAGAGAGAGAGAGAGAGAGAGAGAGGCAGCTGCTTTATTTACATTATGCCAACATTCCTGCTTCTGAAAATCAGTGCAGCTGCCTCCTTTACAAGAGACCAGAGACTACTGCAGCCAGTGTCACCCAACTCTGGTCTCAGAGCCTTGCCAACACCTGGAGGCCAAAACTGCCAAAGGAACTTGGGGACCCTAGAGAAGCATTTCCCTGGGGCCAAGGGACTGCTGAACACCCCTGGGCAATGAAACAAATTGTAAATGTCTCCCAGGAAGAGAAGGCCTTCCCCTTGGAGAAAACGCTGGCTCCAGGAAGCAGGCAGGGTTCCCCTCCACAGTGTAAGCCGTCGGGTGTTCATTGATCTGCCTGATTTGAATCCCATTCTGTAGAGGGTTTTATATAGAGAGAGATGCATAATTATTTTGAGAGTCATTGTTACATATAATTAATAGTCTGTTGAGTGGGTATACCACAATTTGTTTATCCAGTTGCCTGTCGACAGACATTTGGGCTAGTTCCATTTGGGGCTATTATAAATTAAACATCTATGAACTTTTATTTTAATTCTTTGAACATGCACTGTCACTGTAAATACCTAGGAATGGAATGGTGAATCATATAGGAGGTATAGTTGTTCCACATCCTTAATTTTGTTAAATTTTATTTGTTATAATATGTTCTCAAATAGTTTTAATTTACATTTAGCTGATAAATAATGATGTTGAGCTTTTACCACTCCTATATCTTCTTTAGTGACATTTTTGTTCAAATCTATTTTATTGAATAATTTATTTTTTATTGTCTTGAGATTTTTAAATGTTCTGTATACAATCCTTTATCAGATGTATGCTTTGCAAAGCTTATCTCTCTGTGTGATTTGTCTTTTCATTTTCCTACCAGTGTCTTTTGAAGAATAAGTTTTTAATTTTGTTGAAGTTCATTTTATTAGTTTGTTCTTTTCTGGATTATGCTTTTGATATCATTTCTAGGTATTGTTTGCCTAATCCAAGTTTCTCAGAATTTCTCCTGTGTTCTTATCCAGAAGCTGTATAGTTTTGGGTTTTGAATTTAAATCTATGATGCATTTTGAGTTAATTTTTGTATATGGTATAAGGTATAGATCAAAGTTTATATATTTTGCTTATAGATATACAATTATTTTTGTACCACTTAACTGCAGGTTGGTTGATACTGTTGCTTAAATTTTCTATATCCATAGTGATTTTCTGTCTACTTGTTTTATTAGTTATTGAGAGAGGGATATTGCAGTCTCAGACTATAATTATGGATTTATCTATTTGTCTTTTTGATTCTATCAGTTTTTGCTTCATATTTTGAAGCTATATAGTTATATCCAGAAATATTGAAGCTTGTTTATGCCTTATTTATTAATTGACCTTTTCTTCATTATGAAGTGAAATTCCCTAACTCTAGTTTTTGGGCAGAAATATACTTTATCAAATATTAGTATAGCCACCTCATTTTTATTTGGATTAATGTTAACATGATACATATTATTTTCCATTCTTTTGCTTTTAATGTATTTGTACCTTCATATTTAAAGTGGGTTTCTTATAGGTTGCATAGTTTGGTCTTGCTTTTTCGTCTTATCTGACAACCTTTGTCTTTTAATTCGAGTATTTTGACCATTTACATTTACCGTGATTAGTGATATGGGTAGATTTTAATCCACTTACTTTATTTTTGCATTTGTTGCATCTGTGTTTTTTTCTTCTTTTGTGCCTTTTAGATTATGTATTCATTTAACATATCATTTTGTCTCCTTTGTTGGTTTGGTAGCTATAGTTTTTTATTCTCTAATTTTAATGTATTCATTGGGGTTTATAGTTTACATCTTTGATATTTCACAGTGATGCTATACCAACTCACATATAATGTAGCAACCTTAAAATGATGTATTGTCATTTCCATGGTTTCACACTTCTGTTGTCATACATTTATTTCTACTAATGTTATGAACTCCACATTACGTATTTACCATTTCTGTTTTAACAGTGAAATATCTTTACTAGAAATATAAATACAAATAAAGCATCTTATATATCTTGTTATGTATCTACTTCTTTTAGTGCTCGTCATTTCTTTGGGTAGATCCATATTTCTGTCTAGCATAACTTTTCTTATAGCAGAAGGGCTTCCTTGTCATGTAGCTCTGCCATGTATGAATTCTTTCTGATTTTATATATGTGCAAAACTCTTTATCCCACCTCTGTTTTTGAAAGATATTTTCACTGGATATAGACTCTTGGAGAGAGTTTTTATCTTTCCATACTTTAAACATTTTTTACCACTGTTTTCTCACTTGCATTGTTTCTGACAAGAAATTTGTCTTTGTTCCTCTGTCTTTGTTCCTCTGTCTGCAACCCTTTTCCCCGTGGCTGCCTCAGAGGTGTTCTCTTTACCTCAGGTTTGGAGCCTTTGCTGTAGTGTGCCTTGGTGTGGTTTCCGTGTGTGTGTGTGTGTGCAGTTTGTTGTCCTTCATCTGTGAGTTTTAAGTTTCCATTGAATCTGAAAGTCTTCAGACATTCTTCTAGATGTTTTTTCTGGTCTCCCCCAACTCCAAATCCCGCCTCTCTCTTCTCTGTGTGCCTGCTCCATCCTCTTGTAGTTGTTCCACAGCTTACTTGTGTTCTATTTATTTATTTTAATCCTTTTTTATCTCTGAGTTTTATTTTAGATCATTTCTGTTACTTTGTTTTGAAATTCACTAATCTTTTTATCTCATACATTTTTGTCTCATTATTATTTTGGGTATCTTTTATATCATCTAACAGGTTACTGATTAACTCCAGAGGAAAGGGAGATTTCAGGAGAGGGGCTCCAGCTCATTCTAGGTGTCCTAGGTGATGGTTACATGGTCATTCATTTTTAAACTCTTGTCAGTTAAATGAGCATGTATTTTTAATGCACTTTTTGGTAATGGTTGTATTTTCATAGTTTAAAAAATGTTTAAAAATACAGAGATTTGGTAGTATATTCTATTGAATTAAATTCCAGTGACTAAAGAACTGAAAAAATTAACTTTTTAGATAACATTATTAATAATATTATTTCTATTATTTTTTTAAATAATTGCATATAATAATATAGAGCAAATAGGTAATTTTGTTAATGCCACTAGGGACTAAGATTTTCAGCAAAAGAGAGAGGAAATAAAAATTAGAGAAATTAATTAAATCTAAAGTCTTGAATTTGAAAAGCAGTAAGAATTCATGATGTTTTTCCTTTTAAAAAAATGTTTTTTTGTTTTGCACCAAAGAGGCCTTGAAAAAGAATAACCAACACAGTAGCAATGAACACCCAGGTATACTGGAACATTTTTGTAAATACCATTTCCCCTAAGAAAACTTTGAAATCTTTAGGAAAATGACTAATTCCAGATCTCTATCAGGAGCTTGAAATATCTTGTCAATTCAGAAAGCAAGAAAGCTATCAAAGACTATGTCAGAGAACTCAGGGTGCCAACTTTAAAGAAGTATCATTGGCAAAAAGTGGGACAGTTTGGTGGTTATTAGTAAAAATAATAACTAAAATGTTAAAACACTTCCAACGTGCTTTTAGAAAGTTTCATTCAAAGAAACAAGGTGTAAAACTTCTTTTCAAATAATGAAATTTGAATACTGGATATTTGAAGACAATAAGGAATCATTAATTCTTTATGTGTGATCAAGTTTGTGGCTATATACTTAAATGTTTATGGAGGAATTAATACAATTTCTGGGATTTGCTTCAGAACAAACTAGTGGGGTTGGGGGAGGCAGGTAGAAGTGAAAATAAATGAAACAAGATATGCCCTGAATAGATAATTTGGGGAGCTGATGATGGGACATGAGGAGCTATATTGTTCTTTTGACTTGTGTATGAGTGAAATTTTCCAAAATAAAGTTTTAGAATATTTTAAATATAATGAGAAAAATAATAACATGTCTACTATGGAATTGTGAGGAAAAATGTCTGTAAAGTCATCACATTACTGGACCTTAAAAAAGAAAATAAAAATAGCTCAGATCCCATGCATTGCACCCCAGCGCCCCTACCCTGCCCCAAGCTACAAAAGATTCTTTCATTTCAGTCCTGCTTGGAGCTGAAATTCCCCGCGGAGCTATCCATGGTGCTGACCTGTATTGACCAAGGACACACTAGAACAGTGGTTCTCAACCTTCCTAATGCCGCGACCCTTTAATATAGTTCCTCATGTTGTGGTGACCCCCAACCATAAAATTATTTTCGTTGCTACCTCATAACTGTAATTTTTCTACTCTTATGAATCGTAATGTAAATATGTGATATGCAGGATGTATTTTCATTGTTACAAATTGAACATAATTAAAGCATAGTGATTAATCACAAAAACAATATGTAATTATATATTCAATATGTATTTTCCGATGGTCTTAGGCGACCCCTGTGAAAGGGTTGTTCGACCCCCAAAGGGGCTGCGACCCACAGGTTGAGAACCGCTGCACTAGGAGAAAGGGCAGGGTAGCATGAACAATAAGTTTGGTCTTATATACGCTGAATTTGAAGTTTCTGAATATCCCTAGAAGGATAGCTATCTAGTAGAAAAGAGGTTTTATAGGCCTAGGATTCATGAGGTCCATAAGTTCTCCCAGGGCTTTGACTAGTCACCAGCCTGCCAGCCCGTCATTGATGTGTAGCCCAAGATAGGTAGCAAAACACTTTTCTACTGCTTGGTTTTTTGCTTTGAAGAAGTAAGATATCATCTGATCAATTCATATCTATATGTATGCACCACTAGCTGAGTTGAGGAAGTTGTTTGTCAGAGATTAAGTGCCTATATTTTGGATCTTACCAGTGAATGAAAAGGAGTCTAGTTATATTGCTCTTTTGACTTGTGTATGAGTGAAATCTTCCAAGTATGGGGAAGATTGGGTAGACTCTGTGTCTTCTCCTTTTAGGTACCAAGCCAAATCTAGTCCTTGTGCTCTCCTCTTTAAAAAATATATCACAAAGCCCTAGCCAGTTTTTCTCAGTGGATAGAGTATTGGCGTGCAAACTGCAGGGTCCTGGGTTCGATTCTGGTTAAGGGCATGTGCCCAAGTTGTGGGTTCAATCCCCAGTGTGGGGTGTGCGGGAGGCAGCTGATCAATGATTCTCTCTCATCATTGATGTTTCTACCCTCTCTCCCTCTCTGTAATATATATATTTTAGAGGCCCAGTGCACGAATTTCTGCACCGGTGGAGTCCTTTGGGATCGGGCCGAAACTGGCAGTCTGACATCCCACAAGGGGTCCCGGATTGCGAGAGGGAAACACTACAAGGGAACTTGGAGTGCTGTTTCAGAGTGAGGAGACCTGGGTTTACATCACAGCTCCACAGTCTGGGTGGCCACAGTATTTAAGTGCTCTGAATCTGCCCATCTGTAACATTTGAAGGTCTGCAGGATTATGGGCCACACTCTGAATAATCCTGGTCTAAAGTTTGGTTAGTAAAAATAGGCACTGACAGCACCAGCACCTCTGAATTCTGAATTTTGTGTCACTGTTCATCTTAAACAGTAGAAATTTCAAAATACTTCCAGTTGACTAGAGGTTGAAGTAGTGAGGCTTGAACTCCTACAGAAAGCAATACACAGCTGTGTGGAAGGAAAAGTATATGCCTCTCAATGAGTTGAGAATATCTTACAGCCATAAATATATGAAATGTTAAACAGTTGTTTAATTTAAACTTGTGTTTGTCCATCTTTGTATACAGTAGGCCATTTGATAGGATACAGCTGCCCAGAATCATGCCAATGGATGATACTCCTGAAACAGAAAATCGACATTACAGTTGGAGACGTGTAAACCACCTTCAAAGGCAGAGAATGAGGTCACTGCAGTGTGATTTCTTTTATTTACAGATGTCAGAAAGTTAGTAATGAGGGAGATCAGAGCAAGAGGAGTCGGAAAGAGATAAAATGGGAATGTTCTTAAAATTTACCTCTAAGGACCTTTTGGCTGCATTTAGAACCATGGATAGGAGTAAAATGCTCAAATTTTATAGAATTCCAAATATCATAAAACCATAGAAATAAATCTAATTTTTCTCCTGATTTTTCTGATGATGAAATTGAGTCCCAAAATGGTTAAGTGATCTAAGATAATCTAACTAGTTAACTTCATATTGTGCTCACAGAACCTATTCAGATAGTGGTAAAAATGCATGTCCACTGTCTGACACACTTATCCTACCCAACATCTGTCCTCCCCTATAGCTTGGTTAATTCCCACTGTCCTGCAGATTTTAGGTCATTTCTCACTTTCTCTAAGTGGTCTACCCTCCCTGACCACTGTCCCCACACCTCATCAAGGTCAAATAATAGCAGAAATCAGCCACAGTTGTTTATTTAAACCTTATTTAATCATCATAGCAACTCTGAGGTAGTGGGTACTATCATATCACCATTTTATTGAAGGAGAAATTGAGGTACAAGAGGGTTAAATAACTTGCTCAGGGTTACAGTTAATATGTGGTAGAGCCAGGATTCAAGCTGCAAAATCTGAGTCAACTCACCACACTACTCTACCAGTTATCTACTATCTGCATACCTTGCATCTCTCTTAGCACTCACTGCTCTTAATGTTGTATTTATTTGTGAGGTCACGTAATACATTTCTTCCTACTAGATTGTAACCTTCAGGAGGCCTCAGATCATGTATCGTTTGATTTATCATTTTTGCTTCGCTCCCAAGTACCTAATGCCTAGCGGGCTCATTACATATCTTTTTTATATGTAAAACTGAGTTAATAATAGTATGTTTATGGTGCTATTTGTTATAGTTGTAGTGTCCTGTAGTGCCACTGCATAGAGTACTCTCATACAGTTGCACTGTTGTGAGAACTAAGTGAGAAAATGCACACAAAGTGCTCACTAGTTCAAGTCACTTGGTAAGTGCCCAGTAACTGCAGGGCTATGGTTGTAACAGTAGCGGCAACTTAAGACACAAAACAGAATCTCTACTCAAGTGCTTAGTGCTCTTAACTTTTTTACCTCACCCCTTTTTATCCCTATAATGAAAATAGTTAGAAAAGGGAATCTTAGAAAATATATCGCTTTCCAGAGCTGATTTCTTAATTAGATAGACAGATAAAGTACAAGTTTAATTCTTGGCGAGTGCTGATTTCATCCGTGAGTCTAAACCAGATCCCAAGTCTTTATGATCTAGTGTTGGTTACAGGTAACTTTCTGCACCAGTCTCTTGAGCCTGCACCATTAGCAAAGGCTAAAGTCAGTTCTCAAATCAACACATTATTTGGGAATAGTTGTCATGTCCTCATAACATTGACAGCAGATGAGTGCTTGTTTCTTCAGCCTTTGGTTCATCTTTTAGGTGCATTTATTTATCCATGTATTGCATATCTTCCTGTATATATTTTGGGTGGTGCGGATAGTATTTAATATTTCAGATCATATCCTTGCAGTTAGTTCAGCAGTATTATCTTTAGGGGTGAGATATGCATTTGGCAAGTGGTCAGCAATGTATTCTAGTGTGTAGAACCTAGCTGTAGAATAAAACTTGAGCTATAAATTAATCTATGCAGTAGTCACAGATAAATGGTGGAGAGATCAAAATTAATCTTAAAGCACAAGACAAAATGCAGATATCTTAGAATCCAAAATAGTAGTATTCATGATGATTAATTATTTAATTCCAAGGACAGACACATTATACCTAAAAAATATATTGCAGGTTCACACTGACTAGCTATTTTATATGGCAAATTACCAGCTTTGCATATTTATTAAAATTATTCATAACTGCATAGCTGCCTAGATGAACTGTTGAGTTCTTATTCCTTGATCCAGTATATTATCTTTCCCATTTTATCATGGCCCTGTAATAGAAATTTGTCTAAATTTTAGAGTGATCCATGGAATATTTTCAGTATCAGCATCTCCTAAATACATATTTTATCATTTTCACTTTGCCTAATGTGATCTTTTACATAGCTTTATGAGACATCATCTATCTCTATAACAAAACTACAGTTTTTTTTTCTTTAGGGAATAAATTTTAGACAAAAATCTTTATTTAACATTTGTTATTATAAGTCATTAATATTTAGGAATCAAAATATTCCTATTACCTAAAAATTTGGACAAGACATGAATTCTTTGGAATAGTAAAAAAAGAGTGGAAGTTCATGATCTTTATGTGGATTTTATGAAGAACTCATTGCTTTTGTATTATTCATTGAGTATCTGGCATGTCGCTGTGATCAGTATAACAGTGTAGTTGGCATGGTGAGTTCAAGAGCCAGACTGCCTTCAGTTGATACCTTATATTCACCACTTGCTATTGATTTTATTTAACTTTTGAGCATCAGTGATCTCATCTGTAAAATTGAATGACAATGCCTGCCTTAGAGGGCTATTAGAGAAGACTTTATGATATAAAGCAATAGAGTTCTTAGAACTGGGTAAGGCACACAGTAAGCACTCAGTGAATATCAATTAGGTGCTATAAATGTTAATCTATATATAAAAGGCTAATATGCTAACTGTCCTTCCACCCGTCCCACCAGTCACTATGACGCACACTGACCACCAGGGGGCAGACAATGCAGGAGCTACCGTGACGCACACTGGCCATTTACAAAGAAACGGCACCATGGGCCTGGTGCCCACAAAGCAACACTCAGCTTCCCCCAAGTGGGACACAGGCCCCGCCACAACCCCAGAGCCACAGCCCACCAAATCACAGCCAATGCTGCCAAGATCCCCGTGGCACAAAATGCGGCCCACAACCCAGCCCAGCCCGGAAACGGTCGCCAGCCCGGAAATGGTCACTGTAGGTGCCAGGTAATGATGTCACACAGCAACGCCTGGCTTCCTCTCCCTAGCACTAGCCTCCTTGCAGTTTCTTCAGCCCAGGAACACGACTTGCTTTATAGCCAGGTGGAATCATTTACACTTTAACCAAATGTCTGAAGCGTTTTCCCATACCTCATCTGATTTGATCCTCACAGAAGTCCTGGAGTAGGTAGATAGGAGACTCAGTGGAATCCTTTTTTTTTTTCCATTAGCCGGAAAACAGAGATTTAGAAAGCTTAGAAACTTGACCCAACTGAAAAGAAGTAAGAAATGGTGGATGTTGAAAATGACTTCAGGTTTTCTCACTGCGCAGAATATAGTCAAACACTGCTGCAGTTAAATATTTTACCCTTTGTTCTCCCTGCATGATCTACAATAATAATCTGCTTCGTGTTAATATTTACTGCTGTGTTGCTGACAGTTACCTGAAAGAGAAGTTGGGGTGCTTCACTGGGCTGGAAAAAGTTTAGCTAAATCAGAAAGCAGGTCTAATTAAGCAAGTTTATTCTATATCTATATAAGGCTAAGTTGACTTGTGCATGTGTGATACATATAAAGCTCTCGCTGGCGCCAATCACGCATGTGTTTCCATCTGTCACTGTTGATCATGAATTTGGTTGACACTTCTATTATAGAGAAAGGGCAAATAGCGATATTAAAATATTTCTTCTAATTAATTTCCTTTCAATGTGCATGAATCCATGCACTGGGCCACTAGTATATCAAAAAATGCCACAGAAGGTGTAGGTTGGGGTTTCAGCAAGAATACAAGGAAGAGATGTTTATCTCCAGTAACATGTCTCTAAACTGGTAAAAACTTAGGTCATTTTAAGAAAGAAGAATAGATGCAACTTTTAAAAATAGAATATTAATTATAAATAGTAGAATTCAGTCCTGGCTGGTTACTCAGTGGTTAGAGCATTGGCCCTCTGACTGAAGGGTCCTGGGTTTGATTCAGATCAAGGGCATGTACCCCAATTGCAGGCTTGTTCCCCGGCCCCAGTTGGGGCGTGTGTGGAAGGCAAACAATCAATGTGTCTCTTTTCACATTGCTGTTCTCTCTGCCTTTCCCCCTCCTTTCCACTCTCTCTAAAAAAATCAATGGGAAAAAAAATATCCTCAGATGATGACTAACCTTCCCCAAAATAGTAGTAATAATAATAATATAGAGTTCAAAAAATCTTAGATAATCTAGATTAATGCCCTCTTTGCACGGGTGGGAAGTGGGGTGGGAAGTGCAGCTCCAGAAAATTTACCGTAAGTGACCTCCCAGGATTACTCAGCCAGTAGCCAGGACCACAGACTCACCACTCCTCACTCAAATTCTAGTTCTCTGTCTATTTTAAAATACCGACTTAACACAAGAAAGATTCACTGAACCCCTACTGGATGTGGTCATTGTTTAAAGACCAAAGCGTATGACACCTTCACTATATAGCACTTACCTGCTCTTCTTGGTTTGGGGTCCTAGTGACTATTAATCCTCTAGGAGTATTTCATGCAGAAAATGGTTCAATCAGTGAGTTTGAGCAGCTCCATCCGGATGCCTCAGTGGGACTGCAGCTGTGGGTCTGGGGAGGGTACAGAAAGGGGAATGTTTTTGAAGTCTAGGATTTCCCTTGAGATCTCATAAACTCCTGAAATTAAAATGAGTCATTTCTTCCTTATAAAATAGAGTCATGTGTTCAAAGAGATGCATTAGATGTTTCTGAGCTATAGTTTAATGGGTTCTATAAAATACTCAATACAGGTCAGAGTTTGTACCATAAACAGTGTTCATGGAGGTATATTTAACCCCCGTCTCTGTGGTTTGCAGAGTGTATAGTAATTGAACTCTTCTTTGAAAATGGCCCTGACCCATCACCTCCTTAAACGACCCACTGCCACCTGGACGCTCTCTTTCTTAGCAGTACTAACCCACTGTCTCTGGGGCCAGCCTTTTACCAAAGGGGAAAATGAAAACAAGGTGATTTCATCTTGTTAACAGCATGGGCTTAGGAGCCTGCCTTTGGGCTGGACTACATTTTGTATGTGTTGTTGAAGTGAAAAGATTGTCGTCACACCAATTTGTGGGTGGACTCCTGTATTTTGATAGAGACCATGTGTGAAAATAGGAAAGACTAAGGGGTGACCTTTGTAAAGGGACAACACAAGTAGTTGTTCTGCTCAGCAAGTGGCGATTTTTATGACCTTTCTGGTTGTCAGCACAGCCTCCCAGCTGGCCAGCCTCCTGCACTGTACAATGGCAGAGCTAATAATGGGCCTGCCCTGCTCTGCAGAGCCGCGCGGAGGCTTAATTGGAGAATATTTTTAACCCATTATCAAGAGCATTAGGAGGAAATGTTCAAAGAGTCTGGTTACAGCTCTTTCCATTTAAGAAAGTAGATATATCCAAACAAGCAAATTATAACCTTAAATAGTAACCCATCTTTATTTTCAATTCATTCATCTTTGCAAAATAAATAGTCTTCTGTCTGATGCATGAAAAGGAGCAGAACAAACGGGAATGTTAGATTCTTCCTCCTTGCGTACATGCACACATAGCCTGAGCCCCACCCACGTTTAAAACAGGATGACTTTGGACCATCCTGAACACATTTTCAGAACAGCAGTGAGCATGTCTGACAGGCTGGCCATGACACAGATCTGGCTGAAAGATATTTAAAGGTGTACAGGCCACGTGAAGTGTAAGCAACAGTCTGAGGAACATGAATGGACTTTTCTTTACGTCATTATTTCTGTCTCTTTTCTATTTTTATACTGAACAAATATGTTTTCATCCTTTCAAACTTAAGGGGTTGCTGAGAGATGTCCCCAAAATCATTGACATCACCATAGCCAACATGTCAATCATGGATTATAGTTAAATTTAATATTATCTTGAACTTCTAAGCGTGATTATTTTTTGCTTGACTTCTTTGATTATTTTGTCTTGTAGTCTTAAAATATAGTTTCCAATTTTTTCTTTAAATAAAATAAATCCTTATGAGTTGGTTTATGAACTATCAGAGAATGTCTAACTAATTGAAATTTGGAAGCTCCTTTGATCTAAATGCATAGCATTTTAACAGCACTTTCATTGATTGATTCCTATATTCTGGGATTTAAAAAAAATGTATATCAAGTCACCAAAAATACACTTCTCAAGCTGTGACTGAAATTAGCCACAATTAAAACACCCACCAGTCTACTAAGAGTTAAAATGGGTTAGATTATGTACATGAAGGACAGTCAAAAAGTGGCAGTATAATTTTGTTAGGAAAGTGAACATACAAACATCTTTGTGGGATCAATAAGAAGCTACCTTGTATATTTAACAAAAATATAAGGTAACATCTTTTTCAAATATATAATAGGAGGTTCATAAGAATTTCTAGTCTTTCATTATATCAGAAATTCATTCAAAAAATTCCCTGATGTTTCTCAGGAGAAATGCTATAGATAACAAGGGCACATTGGGTAAAATGGTCAGTGAAAATGCTTTGTCCTAAACTTGTAAAAATAGGAATGTCAATGTGATAAATGTGTTAGATTATAACAGATTTATGGGTGTTGCAGAATGCTTTTAGTCTAAACTTTGTAATTTACAGAAAAGCTATCATTTCAAAGTTTTTCCTGCCTGTTTGCATGGTTAACTAATTTTAACCATCTCTAAAAGTCACTTTAAAAAAGAAAAAAAGCAACCATGGCGGTGGGGTGTATGGACAAAACAACAAAGAAATTATAGTTTATGGTTTTCTCAACATGAATGATAGGTGTAGACTAAATCAAAGGAACATGCCTATTATAAATATTGTTGAACGTGTAGGGGAGGAAGGCAAATCCCAAAGGGACAAAACGTCTGCAGTGATGTGAAACCAAAGGGTGTGGTAGAGACCAGGATTGCCACATGCACTCCGGTGTGAGGAGTCAGCCCTTCACAGCCATGACTAGCCCTGGGCTCTGGGGAAGGTTGGAGGACCAGACATGAAACATTCTCACAAAGCTGGAGTGTTCACAGAGGCTGCACTCTCAGTGAAAGTCAGAACTGGAAAAAAGTTAGCTCACCAAGCAAAGGAACAGATGAGGAGGAGGTCTGTCTTTGCTATTGCTCTAGGGGAGGAAAAATAATAATCATATTTCCTGAGATTTTGCTATTGTTTAAGTTTATTTTTGGATGAATGTGTGGCATAAATTTATAATTCTTGCAGAGCCATGTAAACCCTAGCCTAAACACATTTAAATAAGTGGTTCCAGATCAGTGGGACCCCGTCACTTAGTGGAGAGATAAGCATGAATCCTCTTTTAAGGGACACATTAGCATCCAGTTCCCTTAGATTCCTACAGATTCAGCTTATATGAAGCTACCATAAAAATTATCTAACACTCAACAGAAACAATTATCAAATAGGGAATAACATAAATCAAATTTTACAAGCATCAGTAGAGACAATAAACATTTAGATCTCCTATGCCTTATGGCACTTGGATGCTGAATACTGAAGATAAAACAAATGCATGTGAAATATATAAAGAAAAAAATTGAGCAAGGAATAAAACACCATGAAAAGTGATCAGAAAGATATGAAAGAGAACCAGATAGAATGATAAGAAATGAAAAATATAATCATTACAATTAAACATTCAATAGATAAGTTAAATGGAGGCTTACACACAACTGAAGACAGAATTAATGGACTTGAAGATCAAGAAAAACTTACCCAAAATGAAACACACAGAGACAGAGGAGATGAAAAATAGTAAAGAGAGAGTAAGACATAGGGTTATTTAAATGAAAAGGTCTAATTTGTATAAATAAAAACAATTTTTAAAATTTTTATTTTAATGAATTAGCTTGTTACAGTTTTATGACTGCTGTTTGAAGATGAGATTCCTGGGTCAGAGCAATGGACTCTTAGTACTCAGCACAGTGAGCAGCATGAGCTTTATGGCGAAGCCAGTTCGTCCTGATCTCCAGGCCCCACGGGTGTTGCAGAGTGCCCGGTGGGCCCTGGGTGTGCACAGTTACAGTCACATCTAAAGGCGCCTGAGCTTGGGCAGATAGTCTTTGAGAAGAGACTGTAAGCAGATACGCTCTTTTCTTGGAGAGAGGCATCATCTTTATTCTCTAGGACAGTAAACAAATCTGCCCTCTGTCCACGGAACCTCCACCTCTATCTTCTAAGGCTCTTCCCTGTACAGCTATCCTTGAGTAGTTATCCCAGAACTAAAGCTGTCAGTACCCCTGCTCACAAAATATGCAGAAGTATGAGAGTCCTGTGGGAAATTACTTATCAGTAATGCCGAGGCAATTTGTTTAAAGTATAAAGACAGAATTTTCCAAAAATGTTGAAAGATTGGAATTCTCTTTAGTAGGAGCACACTCTACACTAAGCAACATAAACATTTAGACACTAGAGGCCCAGTGCACGAATTCGTGCATGGGTGGGGTCTCTCAGGGTGACCTGCGGGGATCGGGCCCCAGCTCATGCCCTCAAGCTCACAGCCCCAGCTTGCACCCCCAGCGTTGCAGCCCCACAGCCCCGCCTGGTACCCCGCTGTGGCCTGGTGCTACCCCCTCACCTGTTCTACCATCCTGCCTACGGGGCAATCTATCAGGCCTGGTCCTCCCGCCTGGCTCCCTCAGTACCACTGGTCGCCATCGGCGGGGCGATTAGGCCCTGCTTGTGCTTGCATTGGCCTGGTGCCACCCGCTCACCTGCTCCACCGCCCTGCTGCAGTCCCACTCTCATCGGGGCCCATTGGGGCCGGCAGCGCCTACACTGCCGCCCACTCCCAGCGCCGCATCGCGGATGCCCGCCATGTTCTGTGCCGCCCCGTGGTGGTCAGTGCACGTCATAGCGAGCAGTCGAACTCCCGGTGGGATATGTATCCAAAGGCAAAAGAGGAGACATTAAAAGCAACCACAGAGAAAAGACATTTCAAATTGAGAAGCTAGTTCTATAATTATTTGGAGAAGTAAAGGGCCAAAATTAACCAAGACATTCCTAGGAAGAACCAGAGTAGGAGAGAAGGGGGTGCCTTATTTTCTAGAGACCAAGGTCTATGATAAATCTATAGTAATTAACACAGTGTGTTATTAGGTTATTAGTGTAGGTATAGACAGAGAGCCCAATGGAACAGAATTGAATGCCCAAACATAATCCCATGCATATGTGCAAGCTTGACTTATGACAGATCAATGGGAAGATAAACTATTCAATAAATAAGGCAGTTATAATATTGTAACTGTGGAGGAAACAAATGCGACCTGATGGTGACATATATACAAATAATCATTTCCAGGTAGATTAAATATTTGAATCTTTAAATTACCAACAGAAGTTTCAAAGAGAAAGGAAAACTATAAAGCTTTTAACGAACAAGCACAACATCAAAAAGGAAAAAGTAAGAGGATATCTTTATGACCCCAAGCTCTTCGGGAGCTGAAGGAAGAACTGGCTGTAAAGGTGATGTTGCTAAATCGTCTCCAGCTGTATGTGCAGATCCAGGTCTGTCAAACTGTACCACACACATCCTGAGAGTAACTATTTATGGAGATGAGGCTGAAAATGTACGACCTAAGCCAAAGCCAGAGCATGGCGAATTTGTCATAGTTATTTACCAAAGAATGACCTACTGAAGAGATCTGATGCTCTGGTAGTTGAAGAACACCTTCCAGTGAACATGAGAGTCTATCCCTGTGCTCTGGCATGGAAACATGCAAACACAAAGCCATTTGAAGGGTCCTTCCCGAAATTTGAAGGCCAAAGGCAGTGGTCATAAAGTTTTGTAAGTGAGAAACCACCAGGCCTCTTTTGATAAGACTTTGCATTCAGCTTAGTTTAATGTAGATTTGAAATAAGTGTGTTTTTTAATATAGTTTTATTTATTTCAGAGAGGAAGGGAGAGGGAGAGAATATAGAAATAGCAATGATGAGAGAGAATCATTGATTGGCAGGCTCCTGCATACCCCCTACTGGGGATTGAGTCCACAACCTGGGCATGTGCCCTTGACCAGATCAAACCTGGGACCCTTCAGTCTGCTGGCTGACGCTCCATTCACTGAACCAAACCAGCTAGGGCTTGAAATAAGGTTTTTATAAAATAAAAGCTACTCGGGATATAAAACAATAAAATAAATTAGGAAGGATTTTTTTACTCCAAACACAAAAAAGACACAAACAATGAAGGAAAAAATATGATAAATTCTACTACATTAAAATAATTTTTGATTTATCAAAGAATCACATTAACAAATTGAAAAGACAAGCCATGAATGGGAGGAATTATCTGCAACACTTATATCTGACAACGGATTTAACACAGATAAAGAAATTATATGAATCAAATAAAAGGTAAAAGCTATGAACAAGCAATTCAAAGAAAGAACATAAATGGCTATTATTCATGAAAAATGATCAACCTCATTATTAATTAGAGACTACAAGTTAAAACCACAATGATGCCATTTTACAGCAGGTTGGTAAAATTGAAATTTGGAATACTACTATTTGTGGGCAAGGATGTGGGCCCACAGGAATTTTCATGTTCTCGCAGTCGAGTTCATTCAAAAACCCAAGTAGATCATCTACCTTATCTTTTGTTGTGTCATACATAATGAGAAAAATAATTTAACAAATTGTTATTCTGTGTTTTTTAACCACCACCAAGTTATCTTTTAAACTAGAATATTCTCTGATCAAAATTTAAACCTTTAGACTAACTTGATTTATAATTTCAAGGGGAAGGAAATATCTTCAGAGGAAGATCCACAACAGACCTGATGACACCAGTTTGTTTGTTTTTTAAATCTCAAACTCCAAGGTTAGATAATTCAAAAGAGAACATCTATATATATAAAAGCCCAGCAACCAGAACGATGGGTGGCTATGACGTGCACTATGGCAGCCAACCAGCCTGATCTGGGCCCCAATCGGCCTCTCCCCCCACCCCCCCGCCAGCCCAGCCCCCAATCAGCCCCCAACACCCTCATCAGGATGGGGCTGGCTGGCCAACCTCCCATGGTCCCTCCCCCCACCGGCCTGGCCCGATGGGGCCCCATCTGGGCAGGCCGGCTGGACCCCATTCGTGCACCGGGCCTCTAGTTAAAGAATAATCTTCTAAAATATATTGTGGTTTTATTTCTAGTGTAATTAAATCTGATAACTTGGCTTACCAAATGAAAACTCAAGCTATACAGTGATTCATATAAAGGAATAGGCACTAAAATTCCTTGTGTTTGAGGTGAAGAGAAACTATGCCACAAAACCAACCAGAAGAATAGGATCAAGTTGGGTCTCGTCCTGAGCAATGGGGAAAGGTTATAGGACCTGATGACCATGGGTACAAGAGCTGTCTGTAGGATGACCTGGCAGCCGAAGACAGTTGTGGGAGAGGGGAAACAGAATTTCCTGAACTCTTAGTTTATGCAAACACAATTTTTTTAAAATTATTTTTTTATTGATTTTTAAAGAGAGAGGAAAGGAGAGGAGTAGAGAGGTAGAAACATCAATGAGAGAAAAACACCATCAATTGGCTATTTCCTGCATGCCCCCTACCCACAACCCAGGCATGTGCCCTGAACAGGAATCGAACTGGTAACTTCTTGATTTATGGGTTGATACTCAACTACTGAGCCACACCAGCTGGATGCAAACACACAATTTTAATATGTAATTATAAAATCTAGCCTGGAATTGTTCATTTTTTTGAGGTATGATAAAGATTTTAAGGTAATCTTTTAAAATGTCACCAAATTCCCCAGAAAACTAAAATCTAACTTAGAATAATGACATTGACTATTGCCTAATTCTTCAAATTTTTAGTTTTCAAATAACTTTTGTTATCTAATGAGGTATACGTATACATACTCTTTGTATTTAATAGCCTGTTTATTAACAGTTCTTAATGTTTGAATTAAACTAGATACTCAAGTTAGTTACCAGATTAGGCAGATAAGCTACAAGAAGTACTAGAAGTTACATTTTGGGGCGGGGGGTGGGGGGAGGAGGGACTTCCCAGCGTGGATTTGAATACTTATCAAAGTGCGTGACAGTAGACTAGGACTGAATCGTTCAATATTTCTGCCTGGAAGTCACATAACCTCCATGAGAGATTAATGTGGTTGCTGTCGTACTCTGTGTCCTCCATCAGCTAAGTATGTGCACTTGTCATTCATAACTTTGTTTTTGGCTTTTACACTAACAGGAAAATCTCTTAAGAATAAAGAAGAGATTTTTCTGAGCATGTAAAGCTATACTATATTTGCATATTTCTAGGATTTAAAGGGAAATGTGTTTTTTCTTGGAACATTATTTATCTAGTTCTTCTGCTTATACCAGTATGATACCGAAAAACTTATATTTCTGCCTTTCCTTTTTTTTTTCTGCTGATAGTCAATTTTGTTGATTAAAAAGTACCAGAAATAAAGGGAATTTGTTTTATTATATGACGTATTTCCAAATAATTTTCAGTAAAATGTTTGACTTTTGATAAAGCTATTTTTCTCTTCGAATTACATAATGGATGCATAGAACTACATTGTAAGCCAGTTCTGTTAGGTCAGGTAAGTCATTCCAGTTTTACCTCCATAAGTGCAAATGCTTGACTGGGCATCTCCTGGTGTACTAGTACACTTGGTTGGTCAAGGACGCATGAAACTACCTAACATCACTTGTTTAAATACATTGATTTGTATAAAACAACCCCTACAGCCACAAGCTAAAAGTTGAACAGAAGTAGAGTTCTTTAGCTGGTGTTCACTTTATTTTGCATATGAAGTAATAATTTTCTTAACAAACAAAAACTTAACCTCATTTATAATAACAACGGTTGGGAATAGCAAGGTGCTCCACAATATATAATTGAGTAAATAATTGTTCAACAATATGATCAAAAGCAATCAGCCATTTAAAGTTGTGTTGTAAAAAAAAAAGAAAGAAAGAAAGTTGTTTTGTGTAAGACTGTCTAATGATTTGGAGAATTTTCATAACATTATAAATTTTAAAAGCAGACTGTATTCTAGTACCTCTTAGCAAATTTGTATTTTAAAAATAGGTTTAAGTGATACACCTTAAGTATTAATAGAAATGTTCTCAAGTGGCAGGATTGTGTGTCATTTTTGTTCTTTTCTTTATGCTTTCTATTTCTAATTTTTCTCCAATTATATGCAACTTTATAATTATTTTCACTAACAACATGTACATGTTTGTAAAAATTTCATGATTAAAAATGTGCTGAGGAAAAAAGGAACCTCATACTCTATTTTTATTATCACAGCAATATTCAAAATAATTATAGAATTCTCAGTTTATATGCATTATATATATGCAAAATTACACATAATGTAATTATGTAACTATTGAATACATATACCACATATTCTGCTAAGCCTTTATATAACTTTTTTTATTGATTCCTCAGAATAATCTGAGGTTGACAGAAAATATAATCATCCCCACTTTATAGATCAGCAAAATGAGGCTTTGGCTAAGTTCTTTGCCTTCAGTAATGTAGCTCCTTTGAACAAGTCCAAGTCACAAGTCTGTGCTTTTCATTATTATTATTTTTTTTTAAAGAGAGAGAGGAAAGGAAAAGGAAAGGAAGAGGGAGAGGGGGAGGGAAGAGAGGGGAGAGGAAAGGGTCAGGGGAGGGAGAGAGAGACATTGATGTGAGAGAGAAGCATCGATTGGCTGCCTTCAGCATGCACCCCAAATTGGGATCAAACCCATGATGCAGGCATGTGCCACAACTGGGAATTGAACCTGAGACCTTTTGGTGCACAGCACGACACTCCAACCAACTGAGCCACATGGGCCAGGGCACAAGTCCATGCTTTTAATCACCACGCTTTTCTTATACCTTTTGTGTTATTATGTATTAGCAGTGGTTTTGCCTTGATCATCCCATTTCTTGTTTTTCATTCCTCATTGTGGAAAAAGATACAAATTTCATTTGAGAGGAAATTATCAGTATTGTCACCACTGGATTGAAACAGGTGGTTCACATTTATATTATATCCTCAAGAATTTCCTAAGCTTTAGGTTGAATTTTGCACATTTTACCAAGTAATATAAAATATATTTTTGATATTCTAGCTTTTTAAAATATATACTTATATATAGTTGGTCAAAATGCATTTTTCTGTTGAGGAAGCAAAGGCCAATGTGGGTTGTATCAATGATTGTGATTATGAAATCCACACTAATGGATTTCCTTCATTATGTGTGTGTATGTGTTTAATTGAGGAGTAAGCACAGTGAGCCAAATATGCAAACTCTGTGTGTTTCGAGGTCACCCTGACCCTCCTAGGCTGCACAGTTGGAGCTCCTGGAAGCTGTATGGAAAGAACATATTAATGCAGGATCCTGCTTCTGTGTTTAGGAACCCGGGTGGTCTAAGTGAGAACATGGCTTCAGGCACCAGCCAAGGTACCCATTAGCTCTGGTGTCACATTTGGGCCTCGGTCAACTTCTGTGAAATCCGTTTGGGCGTACCATTTCCCCCACTTTTTATAACTTTCAGAAAGTACATCTCAGTTAAGTAATTCACAGATAATGCCGTCTTGTGGTATTATCTTCTTTCTGCTCTTCTGAAATCAACTACAATTAACTTCAATCAAATCATAATAGAAATTGTACTAAAATAATAAAATTATACTTAATATTTTTAGTCAAAGAGCCCTTTGGGCTGTAAGTATTTAGCTGATACACATTTGCATGCCCAAGTACACCGTGTGGCAGCTTTTTAAACCAGTGCATGGATGAATGTTTCAGAAAAAGAAGTCCTTGATTGTTTCAGTTCATGCACTCAGTTTCCAGAACTTTAACACCCACCAGTCCTGTGTGGTGGTGAGGTGGGGAAGTTTTATCACCACTGTGGGAAGCTCATAGTGGTCTGTATTTTATACGTCTCACACACACACACACACACACACACACACACACACACACACACAGAGTTATGCACACAGTATTGTTTTGTGAGAATAATTACGAGTCGATCTGTTTGCATCCTGGCCTTTTCCTAATTGTGTGTCCTTAGGCATATCTCTGAACTATTCTGTATATTTCACAACCTTTACATGGGGGTACTGTGAGTAGCCTGCTATAAGGCAGAAGCTTGTTTATGAAAAATAGCTAATATATGTCAGAGGTCTTCAAATATGAGCCATTACTCCTTTTCTTTTCTCACTTGCCCCCATGAGCACTAAATATTTAAGCCTTTGTAAATATTTTTTTCCAATGGTGACTCAAAGTTTAATGATTTTTCTCTGCTCTGCTCCTTTTTTTCCCTAGATGTACTCTCTTCTCCCTTTTACATTTTCCTATTTTAAAGAATGCTATATAAAAAATTAACCGAGATTCTTAATTTTGCATCTAATGCCTTACAATTAGCACATATTTTTGTGTTTTAAAAAATTTAAAATGTAATTGCATATATAATGTACAGACCATAGGGGTATAGTTCCCTGTTTTGACAAATGAATATATTTGTACTAGAAGCCTGATGCACGAATTCGTGCATGGGTGGGGTCCCTTGGTGGCTTGCAGGATCCAGCCCTAGCTCATGCCCTCAGCCTTGCAGCCCTGCCTGGCATGTCGCGGTGGCCTGGTGTCACCCCCTCACCTGCTCCATCATCCGTCTGTGGAGTGATCAATTGTGGCTGGACGCCCCCCCCCACCCCCCCTCAGTGCATGGGAACCGTGTGGCAGCCCCGCCCCCTGCCGCTGCCGTTGGTTGCCGTTTGCGGGATGATCGGCAGGGCAATTGGGCCCCGCTCGCACCTGCCTTGGCCTGGCGCTGCCCGCTCACCTGCTCCACCATCCTGCCACAGTCCTGCTCTAGTTAGGGCCCATCGGGGCCGGTAGTGCCTCCACTGCTGCCCACTGCCAGCACTGCATCACCAACACCCGCCATGTTCTGCGCCACCCCCTGGTGGTCAGCGCACATCATAGTGAGCGGTCAAACTCCTGGTCGAACAATTTGCATATTAGGCTTTTAAAATACAGGATAACCAACATGCTGGTCAAAGTACAGTAGTGCCGTCATCTTTAGTTCCACTTTCTGTGGTTTTGCTTTCCATGGTTTCAGTTACTCATGGCCAGCTGTGATCTGAAAATATGTGTCTCAATTGGTTGGGCATGGTTTGTGTACTGAAAGGTTGCCAGTTTGATTCCAGGTCAAGGCACATGCCCAGGTTGCGGGCTTGATACCCCAGTGGGAGGTCTGCAGGAGGTGGATGATTAATGTTTCACTCTCACCTCGATGTTTCTCTCTCTCTAAAAATCAATTAAAAATCTTTAAAGAAATAGAAATAAGCAGCTTATTATAAGTTTTAAATTGCATGCAGCTCTGAGTAGTATGATAAAATCTGGCTCCTTTTCACTTCATCCCACTCATGAGTATATGAATCATCTCTGTCCAGCATCCACAATGTATATGTCCCCTCATTAGACGCTTAGTAGCAGTTGGTTATCACGTCAGTGGTTGCAGTATCACAGGGCTTGTGTTCAGGTAGTCCTTATTTACTTAATAATGCCTCAAAGCCCAACAGTAGTGATGCTGGCAATTTGGATATATCAAAAAGAAGCTGTAAACTTTTCCATTGAAGTGAAAAGGTATGTATGTATGTATGTATGTATGTATGTATGTATGTATGTATGGGGAACAACATAGTAGGGTTCGGTACTACCTGAGATTTCAGGCATCCACTGATGGGTCTTGGGACACAACTTCTGTGGATAAGGGGGTGTAATGCTGTGGAACATTGACATCATCCCTGAAAGTTTATCTGTGTTTGGATATGGCTTATTTCGCCAGGTTCTTATTTGGTTTCATTGCCTTGGGCCAGGTGAATCACCCACCGCTTCACAATGTCAGTGCCCCTCATAGCTTCGGAACAGACATGTCTGAAGTAGCCCCTTGTGCTGCTGACATGCTTTTTGAATGGGAGGAAGTTCGCTTGCTTTCTCTATATGAATTTTCCTGTCATTTTGCCTGTCTCTCTTCCCACTCGTACTGGCAAATGTATTTTGTGGTTTAGCACCACTGAGAGCCAGCTTCCAAAGAGGCCATTGAGGGTCATGAAGGGTTCCATATAAGAAATGTTTTAGTATCGTCTCTGAAATTGATCTTACATCATCTGACCCCTGCTATTACTCAGAATTTATATATTTTGGGGATACATAAATGCTTTATCCCCTTAAAAAATGTGGTAACATAGTAAAAGTGTAGGTTACTGTTAATGTTAGGAAACTCAACTCAATAGCAAACCGTTCCTGTGCAGTGGAAATAAACATTTTTATTATTGGCTTCATTTTGTTTCCCTCTTGTGATTCTTGATTAGGTCAAAATTCTTCATTTGTATTTTCAATCAATTATTTATGATTTGGAAAAACACCTTCCTTAGATAAAAATGATATCCATAAATAAAATTTTCTAAGTACTATTAAAAGTTGCCAGTCATCATTCTATTTTTATTCTTTGAATTACTAGCTAACCTAATACCTTTAGAGTAATATTTCAAATGAGCATTGCTTATTGAAACTGTTTTGTACAGTACAGTGTGTTTTTCCACCTTCCCTGTATATTTACACCTCTCCGATTCTACTTTATGAGCAGCAAACACATACTTGTCACTATTTGCTGTAAATTGAAGCTTTTAATAACTATGTCTGTTCTACAACATTTGTCAGCTTTTAATATTTTGTCAGTAGCATATAAAAATAGCAGGGAAACTCAGTGGCAGTGACACTGAGAATTTATTTGCTTATGCTACAGGAAGGTAAAAAATACATAATCTTGAAGGGTGAGCATTTGGCATTTTCCCTTCAAATAATGCAAATTAGAACTGGCTCTTCCTCTAATAAATTTTAAATGAAAAGTTAGCAAAATAAATGAATAAGTTTCGTCACTAAACACCGAACACTTTTTTTAACCTGGAAAAAAACACACCAGAACATCTTTTAACCAGAAAGAAGAGAATAAAGAGGTGATTTCAGGTCATTGATTCAATCATATATGCCTTGTTTGACACAAGCTTGAAAAACTGGTTTTATAAATGCATAAAAAGAAACATGATAGCTCAGTAGTAAAAGCTTTGATGCATATAGCATTTAAATTTTTAAACTATTTTGTAGTAAAAATTCATGTGCAGAGGATTGTCTTGTATATGTTATAATAAAAAATTAATTTACCTAATAAAGATGATTTGAGTAAATCAAATCTAAATAAATTTCATAGCCCACATTTTTGTTCGTAGATTGCATGTGTCAGTTATAAATATTAAAAACATGAATGAAATATATATTGTGAAAAATCCACAGCTTTCTCTTTTTAGATAAAAAGAAAAAGTTTTTCATTATTCCTTATTGTTGCTAATTTCTAGCTTGTTAATTTGAAGTCAGTTCTTGTTATTATGCCTTTCTTTTCTGTGCCTATCTACTTGTGAAACAGTCTCTTCCCAAAAGAAACCTTTATCATTATCTTTATCAATAATAACATTTATGCAGTACCTACTATGTGCCATATTTGATAGACATTGACAATAGGTCAATAGTATTTTGAGTAGGAGGAAAAGTGTTGTTAAAATCAGGCCTAGCTGTACTACTGTACATCTTCATTTAAACCTCTATTGTACAGAAAGGTGATTAATGAGACTCTATGGGCCTGCTTATTCCTGTCAGCCTTGTGACAGGCCTGCAAATATGAGGAATTTAAAAAATAACCTCAGTGAGCTAAGGAGCTCTCTGCTTTTACAGAATGGACATGTCTGTATATTTTTACTTTAGTTTCATATTAGCATTATTCATTACTACAGATTGAGCGTGATGGAAAAGGTAAATTAATTATTGTCAAAATTAATCAGATAATTGCATACTTGTAATTTTGCAGAGGACTCTACAAGTGCCCGGTGAGAAATGTCTTGTCCTAAGTTATCGTTTGGGGGGAATGGAAGTTTGAAATGGCAGGATGTGTAATTGGTTTGTGTGTGTGTGTGTTTTAAACCTAAGTCCTAGAATAGAGTTAAATGCTATAAAAGTTTTTGACAATGGCAAGTTGGGAACTTATCTTTGTGTTTGTGCTTGTTCATAATTCCCAATAAATGTCCTTATGTCTCTTATAAACCTTCAACCAAGATTAAGGAGTGATTTCCAGTGAGACGGGGATGTGAGTCAAACATTAATGATTTGTGAAGATAGTGGTATTCTTTTCTGCAAAAGATTTTCATACTGAATTCAGTGAAGAATTCAGTTGTTGTTGTCTACTTCCCTATAAAGAACTTAATAGGGAAGACAGGAGCCTATAATCTCACTTTGTTATTTTCAAGATACTGGTAACAAAGCCTTTGATTTAGTTTTTCCTTTTGTGCTTCTCCTGAGTAAGAAAGTTAAATTTTTTGGTTTGTTTTGTCTCCTTTATTAGCTCTGATTTTAAATACCTCTTGGGATTTAAAAAGCTGTGTCTTGGATTCTTCCTAGTACATTTCTTTTTAATTCTGATAAGATTCTTCTCCCCTTTGAATGTGCTTTTTCTTTTTAATTTTGTTAATTGATTTGGATAAATAAGTTATTCCACTTGTTTGGGTATTGAAGAAATAAGATGCATATCTCGCAGAGGGAGAGTAATTTAATGCTCAGTTTTCACACATGCTGAATATTGTGTCTTGGTGATTCACAAGGGCCACCTTTAATCTGCATTTTGTTTAGGTGTTTGGCTTGCTTATGAGTAAATGTGAGTTAAAACCTTTTGAAGTAAAAGCTTGCAGATGGTTCAAAAAATAAATTAAAAATGAAGATGAGTTTGTTTAAATCTTTGAGCAAGTCTATATGGTTCTCATGGCATATTTTAAAGAAATATTTAAATGGATTTTTCTTAACTGTTTAAAAGTCTCAGAACAGAACCTCATTTTACAGGACACTTAGTAGAAAGAAAAAGAGGAATATACTACAGAAAAGTCTTTCTCTGTAAATAAATGAAATCCAAAAGTCACCTGCCTTAACTAACGCTTTTAAACTTTGTGACTTGGGCAAATTTAACATTTGTTGCCCCACTATTTCCTATTTTTGATAGGTTAGTAATTAAACAGTATTTTGCTTTTTGAAGTAATTATGGAAACTCTTGTTATAAATCTTCTGTACATATTTCAGGTACATTTAATTCTCTATAAACCATTGCTTTTAAGTATAAGATGAATGATTGGATTTTTCTATTCAATTTAATAAAAAATGAATATTTGTTGTTTTAGCCATCTCATTCCCCCCTCTCTCACTATTGTCTTCTTTATGCTTCCTCCGGCAAGTTCTAAACTTGACTAATTGGATTGCAGCTTCTCCTGAAAGTAGCTACGTTCAGAAGCTCCTAACAAGCTTTGACGTCTCCTCACAGGCATATGAGGGAGAAAACCAACAAGCAGTATATCCAGAGAGTCAGCACATTAGTGAGCATCAGAGAAATCACATTAGCTGACCTTGATAGTTTCAACTATGTTTGAACTGCTTCAGTTTCCCCAAAGTGATCAGTCTGAGAAACTGAAGAAAAAAAGTGATTCAGAGAGACCTCATTCTGAGGTAAGCACTAAGCTTAGTGACCACCCCAATTCCTCCTTATGTGCCAAAGAATGGCCAGATGCCATAGAGCTCACGTGTTGTTGGTTTTTTAATGGTTTTCTTGAAATATAACTGACAAACCATACACTCTATCAGAGGGTACAGTTCAGTGACCTGTAGTATGTTCTTCCCGTGGCATCCATCAGCACAGTCAATTATAGAACACTAGAGACCCGGTACATGAAATTCATGTACGGGGGGGGGGGGGGAGTGTCCCCTCAGCCCAGCCTGCACTCTCTCCAATCCAGGACCCCTCAGGGGATGTCCAACTGCCCATTTAGGCCCGATCCCAGGGACATCTCTCTCACAATCTGGGACCGCTGGCTCCTAATCACTCACCTGCCTGCCTGACCGCCCCTAACTGCCCCCCCCCACTGACCTGGTCACCCCTAACTGCCCCCCTTGCTGGCCTGGTTGCCCCTTACTGCCCCCTCTGCCGGCCTGGTCACCATTCACTGCCCCCACTGCCTGCTTGGTTGTTCCCAACTGCCCCTCCCTACCAGCCTGGTCACTCCCAACTGTCTCCCCTGCCGGCCTGGTCAACCCACGCAGCCTGCTGTTTAGTTGTTTGGTCATCCCTCACTAATCCCCCTGCCAGCCTGGTAGCAACACACAGCCTGTTGTTCGGTCGTCAGTCCGGTTGTTTCGGTTGTGATGGCCCCTGGCTTCTTGTATGTTAGGATTGTTACTGCCCACAAAACCTACACCCTTAGCATCATCCTCAACCCTCTCCCCAGCCCCTGGAAGCCACTATCTACTTTTTGTCTCCAGACAGTTACCTACGCTGGGCATTTACATAAATTGAATCATAAGTTATGTGCTCCTTTGTGACCGCTTCCTTCACTTCAGCGTGATGTTGTCGGGGTTCATCCGTGAATTAGTCTTTTATTTCTTTTTATAGCCGAGTAATAACCCATTGTATTGTTATGCCACATTTCATTTATCCATTCATAGATTGATAGGTATTTAGGTTGTTTTCCACCTTTTATTTTGTTTTGTTTTGGCTTTTGTGAATAACATTGCTGTGAGCATTTGTGCACAAGTTATTGAGTAGACATATGCCTTTATTTCTCTTAGGTATATACCTAGGAGTGGAATTGCTGGGTCTTATGGTAACTCTGTTTTTAACCAATTGAGGAACTGCCAGAATGTTCTTCAAAGCATGGGCACTGTTTACATTCCCACCAGCTATGTATGATGGTCCCAGTGTCTCCAACCACCGCCATTACATTGGCAATTTGTCTTTCTGATGACAGCCATCCTATTGGACGTGAAGTGATATCTCCTTGTGGTTGTAATTTGCATTTCTCTTATGGCTATGATATTGAGCATCTTTTCGTGTGCATGTCATGTTTTAATATTGTCAGTTACTGTATCTTACAAACTGATGCTTATTGCCATAGTCCCTGATGACCCCAATGCTCAGAAGTATCTAAGAGCATGTACTGTGTATGGACTGACCCCTGAAGCTGAAAAGAGCTCTGGGCCCTGTCTCAGTGACATACAGGGTAGAAGGACCGAAAAACCATGTTAACTGATATCTGAAATAGTCTTTGGGGAGCTATGGTGAAAGGAAGTGTGGGCAGAGAACAATGGGAAAGCTAGGGTGGAAAGGTTTAATTCTGCTAGAGGAAAAGAGGGGGATTGGTCAAGAGAAAAAAGTCACAGAGTGACTGATACTGGTTTTCCTGTGAACAATTATGTCTTAGGCATGGAAACAAGGAGGGGGTGTGAGAATGGAAAGACATGGCCCCTGCCTGTGTTAAGAGCTATCAGTGGTCATTGTAGTCTTGACTTTTCACCATCGAGATGTTTTAGAGCACAGTTTAACATTTAACAGCTCTTCTGAGCTGGCCTGTTTCTCCTTACCCTCCCTGACTGGGGAGAGACTAGATCAGGTAAGAGCGGGGCCAGATGTCACAAAGCCGAACAAGAGCTGTGTCCATTTGGTCCGGAAACTGTTTTTGTTGTTGTTTTTAATACACTTGTGGATTCCTTTTAGTGCCCAGTTGATACCTGGAAAAAAAAAATCCTTTTAGAAAAAAGTGATTTGTAACCTTCAGTTTATGAAATGACCTCCCTACGGCTTTTGCATTCATGAAATTTTTTCTTGTGCTTTTATTATTATTCTTTCTCTTTCTGATAGCTTTTATGATGGTTTTGGAGAAAAGATCAGCTTTTGTGAAGCATGCAGATAGAACCACTTAATGTATTGAAACTCACGTGGAGCACTTCTTAAAACTCCTAATGGTCTTCAGGAGATATACAGAGCTGACTTGCAGTGTTCTTGGCCAGCCCAAGTCCTCTGATGTGATATTTTAGAAAGCCATATAAAATGATGGTACCTGTTGGTTAGGACGTTTGGTGGCCTGAGGAAAAACAAGATTTGTACCTTGAGACTTCTGGGCCCTTTCCAACATTGCTGCTCTCCGCCCCCTAGAAAGGGGGTCTGAGAAATCAGAGCTATTAAATATGCACAATTTACTTTATTTGATTTTTCTGTAGATAAAATTAGATGAGGTACAATGGGTTTTCTGGAATGCTTTTATGAAAAAATAGGCTATCGCAGAAGTGCCATGAAATAATTAAAGTTCTATCACTGGTGGGGTGTTTTTTTTAAATATAGTAATTTAACATATATATATGTATTTGCTTAAAAATCACTTTTATTAATAGCAGGTGACATTTTATTTCTAGTCCCTCTGCAGTGAGGGACTAGAATTACTATGGCTCACCGCCCATATGCCTTTTCTTCTTCCTGCAGACCATTTAATGTGCACACTCAAAACTCCACCCCTGCCTGGCGGTTTATTCCTTGGGCCTCAGAGATCCACCGGGTCTGGTCAGAGCCTGGTGTCACCACTATGTAGCTCTTGACCTTGAGCTAGTCCTTTAACTTCTGTTCCATCTCAGTTTTCTCTTTTGTAACATGTAAAATCTGTAGTTGTCCACATCCTAGGGCTGCTGTGAGAAAAAATAAATAGCACAGGGGCAGAGCCCCTGGCACATGGTGCATAGCCACTGTGTGACCTACCGCTGCTGTCTTTGTAGAGCAGTGGTTCTCAACCTTCCTAATGCCATGACCCTTTAATACAGTTCCTCATGTGTGGTGACCCCCAATTTCATTGTTACAAATTGAACATAATTAAAGCATAGTGAGTAATCACAAAACAATATGTAATTATATATGTGCTTTCCGATGGCCTTAGGCGACCCCTGTGAAAGGGTCGTTCGACCCCCAAAGGGGTCACGACCCACAGGTTGAGAATTGCTGCCTTAGACTCTCAAGAATCATTTTTGTGGTGGTGGTAAGTCACTGTGAAAACATGAACTTCCTGTCTAATTTGTAAGTCATCTCTACCTGGGTATGTAGTGATAAGTTGTTGATAATAATCACCACAGCATATATTTGTTGAGGGCTAGGCTGGGTGAGGCACAGCTCAGGGACACAGGGAGGTGTAGAGAACTGCACTTGTATTTTGTAATTTAGCTTAACAATGGCTCTAGAAGGCAGGTGTTCCTAGTATCTTCATTGTGTAGATTTGGAAACTGAGGCACAGAGAAGTTAGATAACTTTCCCAAAGTCACATCATTAATATAGGTGTACCAGGTTGATAACTATACAGATCATTTTATATATCAGTCATTTTTATTTTATGTGAGGGGATGAATGATGATACAGAGGCTATTTTAATTCTTTGAAGGCGGCAGAGTAAGGGAACAAGAGTTCACCATATACTTGTACCTAACCTAATTTTTTGTATGATAAATAATTCATATAATATATTTAAGTAGTTCATTCTTTATCATAAGTGAAACATTGCCTCATAAAGTGCTAAGCTAACTAATCTAATGAATTCTTTCATGTCTGAGCATGATTCATATACTGAAAGTAATCGTTCTCTCTCTGAGTGTCCACTAAAGTCCACTCTGAAATGAAGGGTAGCCATCACTTTTAAGGTATTTATGGCATATCATGTCTCAGTAACAGATGACATCTGTCCTCCTTTGTGTGCTTGATGTTGTCCAGAAAAATCTGTCTGATCCACATGGCCAGGCGTTGTTGGACTGACTATTCTTACTGTATTCTGATTCCTGTACAAAGCAGTTCTGTACAGGTTCTTAACTGTCATTCATGGTAGTACCTTTGATAGCCATTTTGTTATAAATCCCTTTGTTATGAAAATTTTGATCACTTTTTTTGTCTCCGAAGTAAATGAAACAGTAAACCCATGAACAGATTGAATAGAATTACTATTTTAATTTTAAAGCACCCCTAAATCCTTATTCTGGCCTTATTCTGTTATGTAAAAAAGAAGCATGAGATTTTACTGTACATAAATTATATTCCAGGAAACCTGTCTTTTAAAAAGTAAAGCATAAATATTTGAAATCTTGAGGCTAGCAACAAAGAAACATATATAAATTCAAAATAGGAAATTCACAAGGATTTGTTCTCTGTGGTGGTTAGTCTTTTGGAAATAGTTTTAAGTCTAGTGCCTTGATAAAATAAATTGTTATTTCTGGGCCATTTGGAGAATATCTATCTAGATGAGTAGAAAAGAATGTTATAGATAGGGTTTCAAGAATAATGGTCTAATTTTACATAACACTGTTATTCCTCCAAAGCCAAGAATGATGTTTCTTTGTTTATGTACCATATGAAAACATGTCATCTGGGTTATAATTAATGGCCAGAAAATTTTAGACAAAAGGAAGCGGCTCTTCCCCAGCACGCAGCAGCAGACAGTCTGTGAACAATCACTCATGGGGGAAGTTAGAGAGCCAATTCTATTGCTGGTAGTAGATTTTATTGCTGAGCAGAGCACAAAGTCAAAGGCTGGCGTTGGTGCCGTTTCTACCTTTCACAGGCACTGTGTGGCTCTCTAACGGAGCAGGGCTTCATTTTTCTGTAGCGGATCTTCTGTGTTCTTCAGGGTGTGGTTTTCCAGACCATTGATTACCAGGCTCTTCGCTGCTTTTGCTCCTCCCCTACCTGCCCGCCTTTGCACATTTGATTGCTTTTTTAATCCCTTTATTAAAGAGAAAGTGAGTATCAGAGAGTGGCTATGTATGTTAGGTGGCAGAGGAAATAAAAAGTTGACTAAAATCAAACTGATATCCAGATCTCTTCCACCCGTTTCCATGCCCATGAAAAGTCAAGAGCAGGAGTTTTTGTGAACATAGAATGGCAAGTTTACAATAATGAGCTGTATCTTAGGCTCTTAGCACAGAAAGGAATCACCTAGGACACTTCTTAAACTGAAAGCAGCCAGCTTACAGGAGTCCCTGGGCGGGGCCTGGACACACCCCTTTGCCATGTGGGCGGGTTTCTGACCCCCCCCCCCCCCGCAAGGGCTGGGTCCATGAACAGGAAGACCCAAGTCCTTGCTTTATGGTTGTTCTAAAAGAGATGTGCTTACGCCAACTCCTACCATATATTGGAGTGTGTGTGTGTGTGTGTGTGTGTGTGTGTAAGTAACCTTTTTTAATTCTTTGAGGGAAAAAATATTTGAGTGGAAGGTCGTCCTGTCTGATGTATGGGGTTCTGCAGAGCCTTGAATTTACTGGTGGTGATAAGTGGGAAGGATGTTCATCATTTACTATTAATGTGGTGAGGGGACCCATTGATCAGCTCCATTCCTTCAGTCATCTGTGTTCATTGGACACCTATTTTACATTCACGACAGGCCTTCTGCTAAGCGATTCATAGGTGAAGATACATATGTCCCCTGCACATAAGAGCTGGGTACACCTAATCAAATATCTCATAGATTGATGTGTGTTATAAAGGTGGTCAGTACGGAAATGGAAAAGAACACTGTGCTCTGACAGCTTGTCCCAGGGGATTTGCCAGCTGAACGAAGCTCTGAAGGGTGGCAGCAGCTAACCAGGGGAAAGAATGAGGATGGGTGGGTACCAGCATGAAGCCTGTAGGTGTTCCTGGCAGGGACCGCTGCACATGCAACGTCCCTCTGGCAACAGAGGGCAGGCTTATCCGAGGAATTGACAGTGCTGACATCCCGGGTGAAGTCCGAATTCTGTCTGGACAGGAACCACCACGTATTGGCTGTGCCCATGTTAAGGCTTTTTATCCCCGAGCAAAGGGAAGTGTGAAAGTGTGGAGACTGCTCTTTGATATGATCACTTTAGACTACACGGATAGAATGGAGTGAAGGGGCCAGTAGAATTGAATACCCATTGCTGGGCGATCTCGGAGGCCTATATGAGAGACATGGTAGCTTGGACTAGAGTTTGATGAAGAGGTTGAGAACATTATTGAGGGTCGAGAAGCTGGTAGCACTTATGTGATGATTGGATAGAGGAGGGTCAAGGATTGTTCTGTTCCCACTGCAGGCAAAATAAGTACAGGGTCAAGAATTCAAAATAACCAGAATCCAACAGCCATGTGTTTTGTTCCCTCCCTTCTGCCCACCTTTCTCTTCTCTCTCTCTCTCTCTTTCTCCTTTCCTCTCCCTTACTTTTCCATCCCCTCCCTTACCCCTTCTTCTTTCACTCCCTCTCCCTCTCTTTCTCTCTCTCCCTCTTTCCTTCTTTTATAATATTTTTAACTTTTTGGTTCAACTCAGGAAGAAAGAATGGGTACTTGTAAAGAATTTTTGGCCAATAACTTGGAAATGACCAAATCTTGATCAGTTTCTATTACTATGAAATGGGGGTTTGATACGAAATCATTCTAAAATATATTGTCTCATTCTTGTTAAAAGCATACAACTTTTGAGCACTTTAAAATCGCTGGCGAGATAAAACATGCTCTGGCTGGGTGGTTTCTAGCTGGTACACTTAATGTCCGCATGAATTGCAGTGTTGCTGTAAATATTTCCGGGCACAGACAGGTAGATGCAATAGGAAAAACCTGAACAAATTCTGAAGATGCCAATATTGTCACAGAGTCTCCATGCAGAATGAAGTTATTTGACAAAGTGTTTCCCTGGTGATTTGGCTGCAGATGAAAATGTCTTCAGCAATAAAATTCCATGCTTGCATCGCTGCTCTGTGCACTCATCAGTCAGCAAATGACATATCAAGGATCTTTTTTGCAGTATTAATATGCTGGCAGAAATGTGTGAAACGTTGCTATTCCCCTAAATTTCTGTGCATGGATTTTTGTCTATCTTTGAACATACATTGATTTACCAAAATA